>NC_143019.1:59333057-59685557 GCF_055824585.1 Amblyomma mixtum
CAGCGCGAAGTATAAGCGTTCCCGTTCGTATCGCTCGTGTCTGTCCAGGTTGTGCGTATCAGTTTCTCTGCATTCAGCTTCAGGTGCTGCCTCGCTCTCAACGAATGCTCGCCATCGAAATAGCCCTTGCCAAATGTGCCCAAGCATGCGACAATATCTCACTCGCAACAGACAATAACTGGCTCATAATAGACACCTGCCTGCTATTTTCGTCGACCGGAGCGTTAACGCGCGTCACGAAGACAATGGCAGCGATCCCGCCGATATCCCACCGCTCGCACCGATTTATTACTTCCGACAGCAGTGTCGTGAGTCAAGGCGACACAGCATGCGTGCGCAAATGGCCACGTCAATGTATGCCGAACCGACCGCTCATGTTCATAGCTCTTATTACTTCCCGCCAGAGTAACATGAGTCAAGGAGGCTGCCGACGACTACATCAACGTCTACATCGCCGGCTACTCCTATACATGACTCTTATTACATCCGACTAGAGTAACATTAGTCAAAAAGAGCGTCAGCGACCGCGTCAACATCTGCGTCACTGTCGTCTTATATATGCGAGCAAAGTTCTCATGATAGCTTCGACGCATTTAGCGCGCGCATTTATGCATCGTCGCCCGAGCGCTACGCGCTACGTGAGGACTGAAATCAAAGGTGTCTACCGGCCCACGACACTTCATGCAAGTCAGTTTGGAGGAGGAAACACGCGTCTTATTCGTTAGTCTATTGTATTTTATTATTCTATTCTATTCCATTCTATTATTCTATTCTATTTATTCTATTCTGTCCTGTATGTTTCTTCTCTCTGGTTTGGTTTGGTTTATGGGGTTTAACGTCCCAAAGCGACTCAGGCTATGAGAGACGCCGTAGTGGAGGGCTCCGGAAATTTCGACCACCTGGGGTTCTTTAACGTGCACTGACATCGCACAGTACACGGGCCTCTAGAATTTCTCCTCCAAAGAAATTCATTTGTGTGTATTTTAACGCTAGTAATATGTCTCAGTCTGTGGATCTATTCTCCCCTGACTGCTCAATCGACGTTCTTCTCCAATCAAAAATATTCACTTGCTCATTACACACAGCACGGCTCATCTTCCAAGGCGGCCAAGTGACGTCCAGACTGTGGACAACAACAACGGCTACCACGACGGGGCGCAGCGCGTCAAGAAATCAACGGGCACCTTTTTGACCTTGTGGCCGGTGTCGTCGGGCTCTTCCCAGTCGCTGCTGAGGTCGTCACTGGAGGCGTCCGCGTACTCGGCCCCCACCAGGTGCTTGAGCAGGCTGAGGCGGTACATCTCGTAGCCGGACATAGGAGATCGAGATTCGCCACCGCCGCCACCACTTCCTCCGCCGCGCGAGGCCGCGCGGGCCTTCTTGTACTCCCTGAGGGACATCTTCAGGAGCTCCAGGTCCGGGCCGGGGTCGGACAGGAAAGGCAGGAACGGCGGCGGACCCCAGGGACCGACGCGAGGGCACGTCGGGGGCTGCGTGGACGTCGCCAATTTTCCCGGGCCGAGCAGGGCCGCTGCAGCTTCCCTTGCCGGCACCGGCAGGAGGAGGCAGTCCAGGAGCGGGTCTTCTGGGAGGGCTTCTGGCAGTCGCGGCGCGGGCGGCACGCGACTGCGCTCGCTGCTTCCCGAGGAGGCGATCTTGAATGCTTCGCGGGACAGTGTAGTCCCGCCGCCACACGAGCAGCTTTCTCGATCTCGCTCGGCTACCTCCCTGGAAGGCCGCGAGCCTTCCTGGAACACACACTGAAGACACGAGAACTCTTCTTCTCTCGGGGTCAGGTCAGTTCGACTTGTACAGGAACTGACTGAAACCGGTGAAGTCGGTCGTGGTATACAGCACGTTCTGTCCCAAGCGTCTCACTGAAGTCTTCCAGTACCAGAAGCCTGTGCGTTGGCTGTGGAACACAGTGGAATCGCAAGCTTTGATTCCTTGGCCCCAATCCAAAACTCTTTCAGGGCACTGGCTCACTGGAAGTTGCAGAGGTCAGTCCAGGTACATTCCGGGCGCTCCGCCTCGTCACTTTTCAAACCGGCGGGGGAAAAAGAGAGCTCCGTGCGTCTCGGTACTCTGCAGCGAGGCTTTCTGACCGCGCCAGCTGCGCTGTGCTTTGGAAGGCCCGTGCCAGATATGCGGCGCGCAGCTGGGCGTCGTTCCAGTTGACACGATGTGCACCGGATGACTAAGTGCGGATCATCCGTGGCGCAACGAGTTCCGCGTGACGTACGTGCCCTGCGGTGCAGCGGGACGGAAGGGGAGAGAGAGAGAGGGCGGCAGGAAGCTACACTGGGCCCTCTCTGTCCGTATGCGAACTGAGGAGGTAGTGCGTGAGATTCGAACGCAGTGGAAGGCTCCCTCCGCGTCGTCAACTTCGCGATGTCCAGGCTCAATGGAAGCGCAGATTATCTCTGGTAGGCCGGGGGGCCGATCAAATTAGCTGCGCGCTGCTTGAAATGTCCGGCAGGTCCCTGCGTAAGCAAAGCAGGATAAAGCTGACGCCGTCAGACAAGAATGGGGACTCTCCAGGACGGGCAATTTGGATGGTGGCTACTCAAGAGACAGACGTAGCACTTGGAGCGAATAAAAAAGACCTAGTTGCACCACTCCCAACACAGATGAAAGGCGTCGGCTTCTTCTTCGTGGACTTTAACAAGGGGCCGTTGTTGAGGCAACAGAAGACAGCTTGTCACGGGGGCAAAAGAAGACGGCAGTGACGTTGGTAAAGTGACTGGCTGCAGGCCAATGCAAACGGTGCCTTCACCACGTGAAAGGCCTCCACGGTATCACTGGCGAAGTGTCGCTCCAATCACTCCTTCCTACGCACATCGCTCGGATGAATCGCAGTCTTCGAAGAACAGACAACCGTAGCAGCGACGAGCGGACGACAGTTCGAAGGAGGCAGAAACTGCTGCGCCTCGACCGGCGCGCGCGAGTCCGTCGAGGGAATGTGGTCGTCGGGATTTGGCTTCAATGAGGCCGATCGGCGGGGTAAAACCAGCGGCGAATCGTCCAGGCTGCGCAGGTGTTGTGCGCGAGCACGGCTGCCCGAGGTCAGGGACGGGTCCAGGGACAGCACGCTCCGGGGAGGAGAATAAAATAAAAAAAAGATCCTCAAGCGAAGAGCTGGACGCTCCCTCCAGCTGGTTCGTGACGGAGGCGGACGCTGGCAAAACAAGCCGCCTCGTTTGCCGGCCGGCGATGAAAAACAACACTACACCAGTCAGCGGCGGCGGCAGCCGGTGGTTGGGTTGCACGCACGCATATATGACCGAACCGCAACGTGTCGAAAGCGCAACTCGCGTTAGCGTCCGCCGGCACCCGCTTTTTTCCCCCCCTTGCGTTCACCAAGGTCCCGCTGCCTGCCGCAACGCTCGGCAAGCGATCTGCGACCGCGACGCCCTCTGTGGGTCCCACAAGCCAACCCGTGTACAGAGGCTCCGCCGACGCCGATCGGCGACCGGCTTCGAAGGAGGAAGCCGCCATCGTCCCCCTTCGCAGACGATGACGACGCCGCCGGGTTAGCAGACGACCATGCAGACGACAAGCCGCATTCCGCTGACCAGTCTGGACGCCTCGAAGAGGGCGGAAGCGGTGGAGAGGGAAGGCACGATGCAGGGGGTTGAAGCCATCTCGTTTCGCCCCAATTATGAACGAGTTTGGCGCTCGTGACGCTACGCCGCGTTTACTATACGAAGCGACACAGCCCCGTTATTCAAATTCAGTGCATTTTATCTTTCCAGACGTGCACGCAGATTCCGGAATGAATACTTGAGTAACCTGAAAGGAACAGACAAATTGAGTATGCACGGGGTATCCGGTGCAGAGCAGTAGTTTTGGCTTCCAAAAAAAATACCGTCTGTGCAAAACAGTAACCAAGTTTCAAAAAGCCCATAAAATACAAGGCGAAAAGAAAAAAAAAAGTAGAAACAAACGTCTTGAAGCTACGAAACAGCCGTGTACACCCCCAAAAAGAAATGCATACAGAGAACAAGTCAACTATATGACCGTGCCTGGCGCTGTCCGCGTAGGGGCTGCGGCGATGGGCACGCTGCATACTCTAGGCCGTGTCAGTTGCGTTATCTCCCCCGAAGTTGTGGGCCACTTCGGAAAACAACGCGAAAACCGGCCGGACGACGACGGTTCCACCCCGGTCCAGAGGTCGCCGAACCAAACCGAAACTCCGTGACTGGGAGCACGTGCGACCCGCCTTTGGTCATCGCTACAGAGGACACAAGCTGCTCCCGAAAAAAAGACAGGAGCTGCGGCCGGATACCGCAGACCTATATATCAGTACATAAACGATATGCTTGGGATTCCTTTAACGGTCAGGGGAGCAGTAAAGAAGAAACGGGCACGAAAGCGCCGTGTTTCTGGACTCGATACGTCAGTGCGCATTGTCGAAACGAGCTCTATACGGAAACGGAGTCAGTAAGCGCAGTTTTTATGGCGTCTGCCATGACGCACGGCTGAGGTTCAGGCAGTTCATTACAGACGCACAGACACAGGGAATCGGAAAGTTATATATATAGTACGCCCAAAATGCGGTGCTGCTAAGATCATAAAGTTTCATCCAGTCACCTGGAGGGAAAACATATATACAGCGCCGAGAAATGCAACCTTCGTCTCTCGCTAGGTGTGTGTTTACACTAGGATTAAGTTATAAAGAAAAAAAACTTCTTGAGGCGAACCTGAAAATAGAAACAAATGTTTCTCCAACATCATAACACACCTAATACGAAAGGCCCATTCAATGGCACGAAATTTATTAACGAAGCGGTGAAAGATATGTTTTCCAAAACAGTTTGCTCTGCGCACGGCGCGTTTTCCTATCAAAATTTTAAAAAACCTGTGCAAATGTCTTAGAAGGCTTCGTGAGGATATCGGCGCAGCAATATTTTCGAAGCCGAATCCTCGTTTTCGGCCGAGGATTAGCCAAGTAAAGTATACGAAGTATGCACGCGTCCCCACATTCACGCTATACATAGCTGAGTGGTGTCTTTTCACCAGGTAGTTTAAATGTAAGACATTCATGTGGTAAGCGCTCCCGGCGTAGGCTTGTGGTGTTCGTTTCGTGACGGCCCGCGAGGTGATATTTTAACCACAAAGGGTGGGAGAAACGCGCAACATTACCATCTATACTATAAACCAGCCCGACGGCGCAACACGCCGTATACATGCTACGTCACAAGTGACGAAATCAAGCAGATCGTCCCCACTGTGGCCCGTGCCAGCTCAAGAGCTTTTAAAATCACCATTACTTTCATAACTAAAGGAAGCCTTTAAGGAAAGCCAATAATGACAGGGCTGAGCGAGTGAGATCAAATACCGACAGCATGAGTAGCAGTCGAACATCCGCCAAACATAGCCTCGCCATAACTTCAGTCTCGGCACAGATGCGCACATGTATTCCGCTCCTCACGTCAGCTAAAGCCGTTAATGCCACAGGTAATGGAGGAAATGAGTCAAACCCGTGCCTTTTACTGACAGTGCACGCGTACACGGCTGACGTCATTGATAAAGGTTAACTATTGTAGTCAATGTCGCAGCGCGTGCAGGTCAATGTATTTTCCTACAGACAGCACATGCTTGCCTGCCACTTCTATATAGGCTTTAAGTGCACGCATTAGAAGCCTCAAGTGGCGATGTCAGTGTGTGCACCTCCACATGAACACCTGACAGCTATCAGCAAGCCGTACGGCGGATCAAGTAAAAAGAAAAAAAGTGCGAAGTGACATACTTTCAGGTTTTCTAAACTTAGCTTGCCAATGAACGTGTTTCTATACTTGCCAAACATTACGCTGAGAGCCACGAGAGGTCCTTACTAGCGGACGGATCTTCTCTAAACGCGTCCAGCAGCAAAGCGGCAATAGTAGCAGTATTAACAGCAGCAGCAGCAGTAGTAGTATTAGTAGTAGCATACTATTAGCAGCATCAGTTGTAGGAGTAACTGCAGAAGTAGTAGTAGATAACGGTTTTTCTAGTTAATCTGCTGTTAATCCCCTTGTACATGTCAGCCCCCTGCGATGGCACACCGGCTGATGTAAGAGGATTAACCACAACTCTATGACAGTCAATTGACTCCATTGGCTGGAGTGCGGTATTAGCCGCTTTGCTCTTCAGCTGTATCTGACTGTACAGTAATAGCGGTGGCGGTGGTACGTCCGTCTTAATGAAACCCAATGACGTCCCCGCTCCCGAACCACCACGTGATCACCTACTGACCAATGGGAATGGAGGAGCGCCGCGTTCACTCGCTAGCCATTCAGAACGTGCTACCTAGGGTCAATAGATCAGACCCTCGGTTGCATAGTCTAGAAATGGGTGGATGGAGTGTACACTTACTACAGCCGTTGAAAGTAACTTCTACACACGGTTGTGAGAAGGGCGAGAAGTTTTTACATGGGGGAGGGGCGAAGGTGAGAACTCGTGACAGTTTTTACATTGTCTTCGGTTGGCCGAAGGATAGAAGCAGGTGCCTTGCGTGCCGAGACTGCGCACAAACAGTGATTACGACGACAGCCAGAAGGACGCGGAGACGTCTCGGAAAGCGCACGCGCGGGCGAGACCGCTTGGCGGCGCGACGCGCGGGAGCCCCCAGACAACGACGAACGTCGGCCAAAAAAGAGAGGGCGTTTTTGGCAGAAGAGGAAGGAGATTGATAGGTCGCGAATGACGCGCCTCCAAACAACCGGGAAACTTGACACGCAGCAACAACAGTCGAGCCCCCGCTATACGTGTATATATACACGCAAGAAGACGAATGCTTCACTCAAAAGCTGCCCCCCCCCCCCCCCCCCCCCCCCCCCCGCGCTCTCTTCCGGGAGGCCTTTCAAGCTATATCATACATACACGAAAAACGCGGATGTACTACATACGCCGGCCGACACGTCGGTGTCGTCGGCGACTACCGCACGACCACGCAACCCGAAACAACCAGCGTCAGCAGCAGAACAAAGAACACAAACAAACTGACAAAAAAAGACGCCGGCAGTGGAGGAAACCAGCTTCTCGCGCGCCGCAGCGAACGAGGTCAGCTGTATACGCGGACGAGCCGGCGGCAACTAGGCTTATTTGGCGGCAATTTGCATGCGCGCAGGCGCGCTGAGCGCTGTTCTAAGCCTCCTTACAGCCAGCGCCGTGTACGTCAGAAGAGAAGCCGCAGATTACGGCGTAACTATTTTTCTTTTCTCTTTATTCCCACCGGCGGCAAGTCCCCTCCGAACCCCCTCCTCCCTCAAAGCGCGCATATATAGGACGTAAGAGACAGTGTCGAAACTAGCAAGACTTGTACCACGGGGCTGTGAACGCTTGCATGCAGGTCACTTCCTGTCGCCGTCTTCTATGATAACTGATTTCATTATTATTTCTTATGTGCGTTTTAGGGAGCGCCCGAATTTCGAAAGAGAGCGCAGACACCTCAAGCGGACGTACAGAGGGCAAAACGCATGTCTAGAACGAGCGAACTGTCTGTTCCGCACCTCCTAAAGCCGCTGCAACCAGGAAGTAAAAAAAATGACAACGAAATCCTATAAGTTTAACTACACATGCTTACATCCAGACCATTTTTAACCAAATGTTATCTGTAGATACCGCGTGTTCAGCCCGAAACACGCCCAGAACGTGTTCTAGACAAGCGTTTTGCCCTCTGTACTAGTAATTTCCAGAGCGTACGCTCTAAACACAAAAGAGGGAGTAAGCAGTCCTCTTGCCAAAGGGAGTGCGCTAGAGGACAGATTACTCCCATCTTACTCCCATACAGGCGTATTCGTGTTTAGAGTGCACAGACACTCGCGTTCCGAATTCCGAAAGGCGTCGCTACTGTCGCCGGTTGGTTCGATTTTCCCGCCAAAAAAGTAACACGCGCCTGCCCTATCAGGTGGTCAGTTCAGCAGCAGCTGCGCGTCGCAGTGTCATCAGGCTTAAGCAGGGGCACTCTTGATGTATTTTAGGGCGGTCGCTTGCGAATCAGGTCCACAGGGCTAGTGAAGATAGCAATCGTGTTGACGTTTTGAGCTGCATACACAGTCGACTCCCGGTATTTCGATCTCGAAGGGGACCAAGGGTTTATACACGAATCACCCGCAGTTTGAAATAGGGGAGCCCTTTAAATATACTCGGCGCTGACGCACTGGCCTGTATATAAATGTGGCTTATCATACTATCGTACGCTATATACAACGTGGAGTGGTGACAGCAACGAAACCTTTTGGAAAAGGAGGCACAAAAAGTGGTACCGGCATTACTGAAGCAGTCATATATAGCGTATGACACAGGACGATGACTGGGTAGCGAGAATGAACCGAATGAATTAATGAATCTTCCAACTTTGATAGCCTTGCAAAGAAGGTTTCGCAGTCCCGTCCCGTGACTCACTCGGAAAAAGAAGCAAAGGACGAAGGAAAAAAAGAAGAAGAAAAAGCGACAGACTAAAGTAGGCATCTCTGCACGCGGCAATAAAAGCGAAATGGCTCAGAGCGCGATTTCGCGTTAGCCCCGCCGCGAACTGCCGTGTTTCCCCTTCCTGAAATGGCATCTCCGCTGTAGGGCGCCCACAGCTAGCTCACTAAAGGGGGCTTCATGGGATGGCGGTGAAGGAAATAGAACAATACACTTGGGAAACCCAACACGGCCGCAGAAGAGGTGACTGGACACCGGCGACGATGTCGCATGCAGCTGGGTATGCTTCCCAGTAGAGACAAGCCAGACGAGCCGCCGAAGACGGCCTCCAACACGGCGTCGGAGCGCCGCTTACCAACGCTGATAGGCGGAGAGGAGAAGGTGTTATTTCGTAACGGCACCCGACGACAAGAATGGCGCACAGTGCGACCACAGAAGAACGAAACTATAGATCGGCTCTCTCTTCGGCATGTCCACAAAAGTCGTTGTATATAACACTTAGCATTTATGGGCCATTGTGAAGCTGTCCCCATGAGGGAAGTTATACGATGGGAGCGTATACAAGGAAGTTAGAGGCACAGTCGAATGTCGTTATAACGAAACGGTTTATAACGAAATAATGGGTATAACGAAGGAATGACGATTCCAGCTTGGAAGCTCGGTCAACACGGGCTATAACGAAGGTACGGCTATAACGAAGTAATCGCCAGGCCTCTCCAACTTCGCTATAACGAGTTTCAACTGTAATAGAAGCTCCCACGGAATCCTATGCATTTTATCGGCGCCTTCTTCTTTCGAGGCTACTCCGTGAAACTGCTACGGGTTGGCCCCTCCGAATGCTTCGCGTTTAAAACGAGCCAAGTCACGACACGTGGCCGGGATTCTCCCAAATTGCTTCACAAATTCACTCTGCCTTCGCTCCCTCCGGGACCCAACCACCCGCCGAGGGCGCCGAGGGTGGCGATCGAAGATAGCTCCGCCCCCGTCGCCTCTAATTGGACCCCTGCTCTCCCGCGTGGTCCTCTGGTCCTGCTTTGCATTGGCTAATTAAGCGAATTCATCTTAACAAAGGCGCTGCAGGCCACACCTTCGTGTTGGTGTCGTTGAGCAGCGCGCGCTGAGTGTAATAAACAAATAGGACGGTGACCAGCGGGAGGCGTGGCGCGAGCGATGATTAGGGAGTTTTAGCGCGGCGCGTCACCGTGATTAACGCTCCGTCGGCGTCCCTGGAGCGCTGTTGCAAAACGCGGCCTAACAAGAAGGCGAACAGCGGGGAAGTGGCCGCGGGGTGTGATGTAGATAATGCTTTTTAGTGCGGCGTTTACAGCGCTAACACGGTGCTAACTATATGTACCGGTAACCCGATACTGCAGACGCCAGCTCGTTGGTTCTGCGGCGTTGATCAAAGGGACACGCGTGTGGTGGCTAAGTGGAGTACTTAATTAGCCGCAGAAAGACTGCGAAATAGCGGCTGAGAACGCACTGGTCCGAAGAAAGCGTCGCATCAAGTCTACATTTGTTAGTCACATTTCAAATTGTCTGCCACGCGGTCTCGCAGGGTAGGCCTAACTTGATCACACTACACGTCTGCTTGTTGGGATGCAGTGAGATACACGCTCATATGCCGTCGTCTTTCAGTGTC
Organism: Amblyomma mixtum; assembly: GCF_055824585.1. Classification (NCBI taxonomy): domain Eukaryota; kingdom Metazoa; phylum Arthropoda; class Arachnida; order Ixodida; family Ixodidae; genus Amblyomma; species Amblyomma mixtum. The sequence continues at coordinate 59,343,112 of NC_143019.1, forward strand.
TGTGACTTTAATGAGCTTCAACAATTTGAAAATGGACCCGTATCATGTTGCCCAATCACTGCTACTTCTTATACACGCGGACTTTCAGCTTGAAACTGTAACTAGTTGCTTACACAGTTGTCTGCGTCTGTAACACAATTAAGTTGTGTCGAATCTTGAACCCTGAGCATATAAGTCGTTAATTAAGCGTGCTTGCTATTTATACCGCATTTTTACCGAGTACCGTAAAACGAGCGCATAACAGGTTTGGCAGGCGAAAATCAATCAATCAGACTGATCGGAGAACGCGGTACCCTAAAGAACGGGCTGCCAGGGCATCGTGTACGGCAGATACCCAGATACCCAGAGATCTGAGAGTGAATGAAATATGCATCTTCCTTCCTCTTTCTTCTCCCCAAAAGCATCAGACGCTATATACAGACACCACGCATACAAGCCTGAAATGATCAGGCAAGCGTCACAACATCAGAATCTTTCCAACTCACGGCAGCCGTTGCCGGATTTGTGTCTATATTTTGTTCGCTCTGGTTCATCATAATCATCACAATTTGAGTGGGTTCTACTGCGGGACATCAGATGAGCATACTGAAGAGCTGAACCGTCTAACGGCGCCGTGAAAATCAGAGACCGGCACCAAGATTAACGCAACAATGGATGCTGCAAAAAAAATCGCGCGGTGCTTCTAATGGAGTTTCCGAGTGAAACGACCATGAAAGGAGTACATACAACGTGGTGCTGTGAAAGCAAGCTCGCCCGAATTCTTGAATGAGCGACGTCGGACGACATCGCATTTTGCGTACGAGATGAAAAGTTGAAAGGTTCTCACAGGACAGTAGAACCCTCGGACAGGAAGACCACACGAAGAGCGCGGGATTAAGCTGACAGGGCTTCAGTGAGTGTTCTTCATATAAGCGGGATTCCCACGGCGATGTACTTACGTCATCTGCACTTGGATCGCGCTTATCCCTTAGAATGGCGACGAATAAAGCTTTTCTTTCAGAGGACGCCTGTCGGAAGCCATTGCGGCTCCAGCATATTTACATATATGCAAACGACAATAGGCGAGTAAGGAAAAGAAAGACCTCGGAGTGTGACGCAACGGATAAATGCCTGCGCTTACGTCCTACGTCACTAAACACACCATAGTCGAGCAATTGTTCCAGATACACTCTGTCTTAAGGTATATGCATGGCGCTTGGGCGGGGTTTTAGCTGTCTTACTGGCTCGCGTACGCGGACCACTAAGTCGATCGTGAACAAGTTTTGCGGAGATTCCGCGAACAATGCTGACCTGTTAGAGAGCAGCAGGAAGAACCGCGAATGCGGAATACGAATAACTTGTGCGCAGAGGTCCAAGTAAACGCACTCGTCACGTAGGTCGTAACTGGCACGCGGTCAAAGATTTGCCTCCGAGTACGAGTCAGAAGCTCAATTTTTTGCTTCTGTTTCTTTTTTTTTTCTCATGACGCACGATATTTTTATTCCCTTTTAAATTCCGACTCAGGTTTTTGAAGACAATTTTGGTTCGCGTTATGTGCTGGTTCCCTTTAATTATGGTCCAACTTGTCCTAATCGTACCGAAATCGATCGCAACCGCAACCGATGCACAGAGCGTAATCTTTCTACTTTTAAACCGAAAGCTTTATACGCCATGTTCCGCGAGTTTCGTCGACTCCGTCGCTTTGACCTTGACTGACCTTCACCCGCTCCGGAGCTGCGCCGAAACCGAAGAACGGGGGCTTCGAAAGCAAACGAAAGGCGCATGTGGCACCCTTGGACAGTGGACACCTCAGTCGCACTTTAAGCTATGTGGCGGACAGATGCGCGCTGCATGCGTTGGCATCGACGACGTTGCGGCAGAAACGCGGCACTGAAGTCATGGGTCCTTGGCGTTCATTGACGTTGGCATTGACGTTCTAGGCTCCGATGATTTTTTGAGGAGAGGAAGGGAGCATAACTGGACCCCTGGGTCAGTGGACGCCTGAATTGCGCTTTGAGGTACGTGGCGGTGGTGAGAGAGAGAGACGTGGGCGTTCATTGGGTGAGCAACCTCTCACAATCGGCCATTAACTGCTACATGCCAGGGTGGGCGCGCTGCCTATCCAGTGTCCGAAATGCACTCAACGTTACAGACGCCAAGCCGCGTCTAGTTGGCAGATACGCAAGAGCTTTCGCTCCCTAACCAGGTTCGACAGTGGTTAAACCGCAGCTAATTTTTTACCGCGCGCTGCAGAGCGCTTATAGCGTGATTCACGCATGCTTCTGCGTAAAATGGTTCCGCGAGGTCTATATTCAGTGGCCAGTGACTCATCTATGCGGCTCTCCACACGGCAACAGGGGAGAAGCGCAGGGGAGCGCTTGAGTTTGAACGTAGCCCCGGTCAGCTCGCAACCGAGCTTCTTTCGGCGGCACAGGCGAAGTAGTATTCCTCCTGCGTCCCCGTCTTGGGGAAGCCCTGCCCGCTGGCGTTCTCCGGAACCGTTCGCACTTAGCCGCCGCTTATCTGCCCCGTGCATCTTGGTCACGCGCTGCAACGGCCAGCTACCCGCCGCGTGGGCCCAGGCATCGCAATGCGTTCATCAGACGCCACATAGATGGCGCTAGTTGATCGCGTCGGTCACGTGATACAAAGCGGATGTGGTTCATCAAGGACGGGGTGCTCGCAACGGCGCCAACGCTTATCGAAGAACGAGCGGACGCAGCAGTCGCAAAGAGCGTCCCGATAATTAGGCTTGGTGATAAGATTGTGACGCCTTTATTTCCAGCTAGCTTCACGCCCGATGGTCGAATGATGAAATGACTCGTGCGCAGCTTGCGATTGTGACCATCGGGGTTGGCTTTATAAAACAAGAGAAAAAGCTTACGGATTTGAGCTCAGTGCAAAGTTGAGTCCAATTTGGCAGGGAAAGGAGTGTCATCAAGCGCTGGATAAGATGTTTTTAATTTTTTTCTGCCATCAAGCGCAGGCAAAGTTGGAGCCCAACCAAGATATGTGCCTCCCAGTTAACCGGACAGGTACAGCCTTTGTCAAAAGTTTATAGAGCCCAGGGGGTCTGCTTCTGGGCCACACTGCTTTGCTCGTAATGAGTCCTCAGCGTCCCAAATCTCCTGAAGGTAAGAAGATTTTTGGTCCTGCTCCCTCCGACGCGTAGGACTTCCATTAGTGCTACAGGAGCGCCACAATAGTGCTTAGAAGCAAACCCCCTGGGCTCTAAACTTTTGACAAAGGCTGTACGCTATCGGAGTGAAATTTAAAAATGAAAAACAAGAAAGATGGGCATGCGCAGATCGCGGATTGCACATCTTCACGTGTTTGGCATGGAGACGCCTTCACGACTCGCTGTATAGTACCACTAAATTACGGCCGTTTTTTGCATATAGTGATATAGGAAGTCTTCCAATTCTTTTCCATCGATTCTATTCCATCACTATAATTCCCCTCACTCATAGGCTGACCCTGGTTCTTCGTCATTGGAGCCTCAGCCAATCAGGAAGGGCTGAAAGGAATGGCATTGAAACGGAAACTATAGCACAGCGGCCTTATATTCCAGCACGGCCAAGGCACGGCCTAAAGCGTGTAGAATAGGGAACTGAAATGGTGCATAAGAAGATAAGTTAATGGAAGTTTCGAGATAAATTCTTCAGAATGAAAAACAAAAAAAAAATCATTACCTAGCTCTCTCGTAGCCGGTGTATGAAACTAAGCATTTAAAGCGACTACCACGCGGTCGGCTAAGCTCGATGAAAAAACGCCTCGCGGTAACCGACCTGACTACTAAGTAGTATTAACCTGACTTGCCGAGTGTTATGGGTCTACGTAACAGTGTGCGAGTTCGGGGAAGTCGTTCGCCAACACAGAGAGCGTTTACGTACATCACTTAAGCATGATGCAATCATCTTATCTTCACCTCCTTTGGTAAGCCCATTCAGCCTGTCCTCGGCTCCTTGATATTTTTCTCTGCGTCGTCGATCTCCAATCGCTATTGCCTGCAGATGGGCCGAACATTTGCACCGGGCCGGTGAAGAAGACGAGCGTGAGCGACATACATAAATGCGGCGTACACTTAGAGCATATATATATATATATATATATATATATATATATATATATATATATATATATATATATATATATATATATATATATATATATATATATATATATATATATATATATATATATATATATATAACTATGCCCCAGCCTTCAGAGTCCTGCTGGCCGCGTGGAACTCTTCTTGTCTGATCGGGATCAGTGCCAAGGGGTGGGGCCCGGGTCGCACCAACTGTTTAAAGTTTAAGCAACTCTCCCGTTTATCGCTGAGTGATCGCCGGACCTGAGCGCAGCGTATGTCCGAACATTATACACGCCGAGTTGAAAACAAATATTATATAGCCACACGTACGACAGTTTTGAACGCGAAGTATTCAGATAGCCGGTCTTGGCATTTCTCCTATGTCCAATGTTTGTGTGGGGGTTTAACGTCCCAAAGCGACTCAGGCTACGAGGGACGCCGTAGTGAAGGGCTCCGGAAATTTCGACCACCTGAAGTTCTTTAACGTGCACTGACATCGCACAGTACACGGGCCGCTAGAATTTCGTCTCCATCGAAATTCCACCGCCGCGGTCGGGATCGAACCCGCGTCTTACGGGTCAGCAGCCGAGCGCCATAACCACTGAGCCACCGCGGCGGCAACCCCTATGTCCAATGTAGAGTCGACATAACAGAAATACATACAGAAGGGCTTCTATGTAAACTTTTTATACACATGCGCTTCCTTGTATATAGTATAACATACCCAAAGCCACAGCACCTATTGTGTACTTTAATGACCATGCTACGTCTGCCTTGTAGGCGCGGTTCACGGGCGCCCTCTTAATGCTAACGTTTGGAACGCCTTTGGGACATTCCAAAAAGACAGCCAGCTTTCTTCATGCTCTTATTTCCTCAAGCTCTATGGTGCGGATGTACTTACGCAATCATGTCCTCAAGGATACACTTCAACCGTGTAAGTAGCTAAATGCATAACGGATGTCTAGATCAAAATTACAAATGACCTCGATGCGAACCGGGAAAAACTAGCACTTGATCAGCCTCTAAGAGGAGAACACTGATTTAGTCGAGCGGCTCATTTGCGAGGCTGCTCGGGGCGCCCCGGTTTGCGACATAATTCTTGAAGGGGTACCTAGATGGGAGCGCGGTAAGCTCTCTTGAGATTTCGAACGGCATTTAAGCTGCAGTAGAGGGTATTTCCCTAAGTAAACGACGAAGGAAAGGAACTTACTTTATGTTATATTTAGCCTATTTATTGTTCATTTGCTTGTTAATAATGTTCCTGTTACATGTGACCCCCCTATGTAATACCCTCAAATGAGGGCCTTTAGGGGTATGTTGAATAAATAAATAAATAAGTAAATAAATAATGATCGTGAGGGCTGTGATGATGCAGAGCTCCGAAGAGCCAGCCGCACATAGCCCCCGGCGGTGTTGTATAAGATACGCACACACACATAAAAAAATAAATAATAAATGGCGATCGGAGGACTACGGTGGGTCTCCACTTCCTGCTGGCGACGAGGAAGTTGTTCACACGTGCGTTCGGAGCGGGCGACCTAGGAAATGACGTAACGGAAGTGCGGCCAAGTGTTGCGCCGAGAGTGCGACGCACGCATACCGCCAATGCCATCGAGCAGAAATAGGTCGTGACGTAAGCCAGTGTCACCGCCCTCGGGCAGGTCGAGGATGTGCGGAGGCGTTTGTTCCTTCTTTCCTCTTTCAATATCTCTCGCTCTATCTCCAAGGCTTCTCTTTATGTACGGAACTGCATGCACGTTCGCCGAGGAGTTAATTTCTCTCGACAGTACGGCGCCGAAGTGAAAGATGGACCAGGATATATCGTGGATTCCTGCACGCGAATGATATCTTCCGATTCCTTTCTTTATCGCTTTCAGCGTAGATGATAGCTTCAGATAGTTCAAAGCAACGCCGCGGATATATATGGTCGCAGTGTTTGACGTCAGAGATCTTGGTACGCTCAACCCAGCGATGTCTGCGCTCCGGAAATTGCTAGACTAATCCCAGAAGAAGTTTCGCAGACACAGCGACCAAACTCAAGCCCGCATATACGAACCAGGGTGAGGGAGAAGTGCGTTGGCACGCAGTAAATGATTACTCACCAGCTACGCGTGATAAGAGTACAGTCTTGTTTTGTTTTTTAAAAGTAGCTCACGCTAGGCGCACGACCGGGTAATAAACGAAGTTTAAGGAACGGGGACGATAACTAGAAATACCATGGATGCTCTGGTTACTAGGACATAAGTGTGAGTCAGCCAGCCAGAGAAATCTATTTCGTTAAATTACGTGGCATGTTTAACTACAGCTCGCTGTTTACCCAGCTCCGCCGAGTTTAGTCAAACGCTCCAGGTTGTGATTGCGGAGGCCGCACAAATATGGTCTAAATCGAGTGCTTTCGCGATTCCGCACATTGATCGATAGATCGGTTCGGTTTATTGGGGTTTAACGTCCCGAAGCAACTCAGGCAATGAGGGACGCCGTAGTGAAGGGCTCCGGAAATTGCGACCACCTGGGGTTCTTTAACGTACACTGGCATCGCACAGCACACGGGCCTCTGGAATTCCGCCTTCATCGAAACCTGCGTCTTTCGGGTCAGCAGCCGAGCGCCGTAACCACTGAGCCACCGCGGCGGGGCCGATCGATCAATCAATCGATCAATCAATCAATAAATCAGCAGAGGCAATTCTAGGCAGAACGCCTTGCGGCGTTTTAAGCGGTTGTGATGCCCACCTCTGGAGGGCACACGAACAGTAGCGGATATTCAGGGCTAAAGAAATGAAACGAACAAACACCACAAGGCCGCAATGAACAGAAAACGCACTCACGCAGTTGAGGCACGCCGGGATAAGTCGCTTCGAAGAACTCATTAGCACGGGCCCAACGTATCCGTCAGCGCGTGCGCTACGAATGTCCACGGGTTATTTATTGTCTTCACCCGAGCGTGCGGATCACCAGCTGTTAACCTCGTGCACGTCCGAAAGCTAGAACAGTTGATCTCGCACTGAAAGCATCTCATACAAAAGACATACGCACGAGACAAATGCAGGGCGGTTCTCGTTTCCTCGTGACTCGGACGATTCACGAGATGACCAGATGACGCATCGCAACAGGAAACGGGGATGACTGAGCTTGAACCGACACCCTTCGTTCGCGACCAGTTCGGACATGTCCCAGCAGTAGATAATGGGTCTCCTCGACCTCCGCGGCAAAGCCTTTGTACAGAGTACAACACTGGGTTTGGTTAAAAACCGCTTTGTGGCACCCCTGCAGCATCCGTACGTGGAAGACCTAATTTTAGCCCTTACAAAACTTCCTCTGGACAGTCTATAGAGAGTCTATAGAATTTTGTCGATAAAGTGCATGTGCTCTTTATAGACCAATCCTATAGACTAGTCTACAGCAATACAAATCCTATGACAGCCTATAGATAATCTGATAAGCTTTTAGTAGACTTTTGTCAACGAAACTGAATACACAAAAAATACCTAAAGGAAGGCAATAGAGTCTATAGGAAGCCTAAAGACCATTTTTATTAGGGAGGAGATGCTTAGTCTCAGCGTCGAGATATCAAGAACGCTGGCGATGGGTAACGAGGCACAAACTATAGCCCCGAATAAAATCCTTCAGTCTCTTTACTTTCAATAACGGTATACATATCTCCATTTTTCCTTTTTTTTTTTGTTTCAAGCCATTCTGCCTCGAAGAGCCGAGAACCTTAGCAAGGAAAGCTCAAAGCCAGTACTAAAATCAGCGAGCAGAGGGCAGCACAGGGACTGCAACCCCGAGCGACCATGACGCGCTCACGCGCCGAGTTGAAATGCCGAAGGTTCGTCCCGTACCACTTTCGCGTGCAGTAACGAGAAGACGCAGCTGCAGCACGAATTTCAGACACGCTAGCAACGAGCCCATAGTGTTTATTACAGGCGCGCAGAGCCGCAACAAAAGTCCCTTTGTTACACATCCCCAACCAGCGGGTTTCGCTCTCTGCCACTGATTTACGCTCCGCGCTACAGAGACAACAGCTGCGCAGCTGTTGTTTGCAGTTATGCGACGCATATAAATGGCGGAAGAAGCATGCGACTCCACGCAACACGAAAAGGAGTGCAGCTGCAACGCGAGGGCAAACGTGCTCTTGCTGAAAAACGGCTGAGAGACGGCACTGTCCATCCACGAAGCGACTGCTGTTGCAAATAATGAAAAAGGACTATGAAGAAGACAGAGTGTGTACTATTCCATTTGCCCTTTGACAGGAACTGCGATGCGATCACCTGGCTCTTGATTCACTGCCCATGCCCAACAATTACGGATCAAAATTTTGAAAATTGGAAAATTGCTAGATACTTCTACGGAAATATAACAGGTAATGCTTCACTCTCCTGACATGTAGCAAAATCTATCTCTCATTTAAATTGTTTCCATCGATCGCATCGAACGGTTAACACTTCCATAGAAGACCGATGGGGAACGCTTTTGACGGTAGAAATAAATTTAATACAAAAAAAATTAAAGACTGCAGTCGGGTGATATCCGGATATGCCGATTGCTATAGCGAAATCTTGAATTATACGAACAAATTGCGCTCATAAAAGGTTTCCCGCCCAAAAATGCTTTTTTCCAGAATTGTGCGGTATGCTAAGCACCGCCCGTACATGAACTGTCATTTCACGACCCCGCTGTTGCCGAACAGCCCAATCAAGCACTCTTCATTGAAGATGTGTCCCTCGAAGAACTTCCTCCCATCGCAAAACGCACATCCGATGATCATCCGCAACCTGCCCCTTGGTGCGCCGCATCTGAATGACACTGCCAGTCATGCAGCGCCCTTTGATGCCTCGCTTCTGAAGGCTGCACTGTTTTTCGATGATACTGAATCGCCGAACTGACACCAGATGGCCTCTCCAATGACCCGCCACCAGGCCAGCAAGACAATTCCACAGCGGGGGACACCAGGAGAGGTTCGAGGGAGGGGTTCGCGTACGGGAAAAGCTGCTGTATATATAGTCACCCCACAGGCGCAATGGACTTGTGGAATATCCTTGTGGACATCGTGCGAAGGCACAAATGACAATGCGCACTGTCTGTACCTAGCAGCATAACGCCGAGAGCTTAGAACGGAGATGTTTCGGCCTTTGGATTGCAGCCGTTATCTGTTATTTACGCCAGAGAGAGCGAGTTGATTCCATATACGAAGAAGCCTTGTCGTCAAGGATGCCTCTGGCTTAGCAGCCATATGGATGTTCACGGCCTGCGCTGCTCGGTCGCTAGGACACTTCACCAGGGCGGTGTGCGCAATGACGTTATCAAAGTGAAGAGGCCCTAAAGTAATTTAGAGACACAGGACAGACTGCTCATAGTATCAATAAATAATAAAAAAAAACACTAGAGGAAGACAGACACGTGAGGCCATTAGTGGGACACTTACGCAGCCGTTCTCTGGCTGGAAATCTTGCACAAGAGACGGCAGGTCGTTGATATCCGCCGCGGCAGTCTCCGTGACCGGGGGGCACATAATCGCGAGCCCGGACGCGCACACGTAACAAAATGGGCGCTCTGACGAAAGCCGTTATGGCCGGTGGTGGATTACATCAGCTGCCCCGCGGCGACAGCACAATGCGGCCTACCGCGCATGCGTCGTCGCCAGTGAGTAATTAGAGGGCAGAATTGCTCCGCGCATATACATGTTATATCTGACAACGCGGGGGAGATGTGGAGGAGGCCGTCGTTAACTGCGCACCCGGTACATATATCGCCGGCGATTACGGATCTGATTATTCAGCCGCTACAGCGGGCACCCTTAACAAAGGTCCAGGACTGCGCAACAGAAACCCGGAGAGAATGACCGGAGAAGTGTCGTTTAAAAGCCAACATTGTTTCATTTATCATATTAGTGTTTAAAGCGGTAGACGCCCTTTTCGTGAAGGAAAGAACTGTAGTTATGTGGAGGAGACGTAGTAGTGAGGGTTGTGCTGTTGTGTTATCTTCTACGTCCCCGTGTGTTTCTTTGCGATATGAATGATCACATTAACGCAGCTCCAAGAGTCACAAACAGAAAACGCATTACAGAATGTCCTACTATAGCCATAACAAGAAAGCAACTGCTTGGATCAGAGATCTCAGTTTTGCGTACCCAACAATTCTGGGCAAAAAAGCATTTTTGAGTGGGAACCTTTTATGAACTCAATTTTTTTTCATAGTGTGTAAGATTTTACTATGACGATCAATATAAACGCCGATCACGAACCGGCAGCCTTGAATTTATTTTCTATTAATTGTTTTCCTATCGTCCAAACTGTCCCGTACTGGTTTTCTATGGTAGTCTTAACTGTTAGATGCGACCGATGGAAGCGCTTTAAAAGAAATATTTTACTACATATCAGAAGAACGGAACATTATCTTCAATATTTCCGTAAAAGTATGTTACAGTTTTCCAGTTTTCAAAATTTTTGTCCGAAATTGCTGGACATGATATAGGATGACACTCTCGGCCGAATCCCGAGTGGATTAAAGGTGTCGCCCTGCACCAAATGATCCGACGCGCAGGACACGCAAAACGGTTGGCAAGTCCACGACGGCAGAAACTGACCAATAAAGGAACGACACGGACTGTTTCGAGGAAGAATATCTATGAAGGTCAGTTTTTCAGACGAGCGCAATTTGCCGCGAAGTAAAAAAAAAAGTATGTCCATTACGGCAAATCATTATCACCACGCCTGTGTCCGCGGGTCGTCTCTGAGCCAACACCCGTCTATCTCTCATTATCGGGAAAGTACTCGAAACTTCCCAGCTCTTGGCACGAAGTCCTGGTCATCTGGACCCGACCAGTCGTACGTGCCAAGTGATTGCGTGTGTCAACCGCGGCCACTCGACCTAGATGGTCGCATCGACTATGTGTTACCATTTAAAGCCATACCTGAGCCCTTAGCGTACACGGACATGCATAGTAAAGTGTGAATTACATTGTCTGGCTAGTAAGTCGAAATAGTAACATTTTCATGCACGCCGTCAACATCCAATCGTCCATGGGGTATACAGGGTGTCCAGGCTAACTTTAGCCAAGAGTAAAAAAATACGATATTTGAGGTAGGCCAGGGAAACCACTTACATACACCTACCAACCGGCTTGCGCATCAAAGGCAATTTTTTTGTTTTGCAATTAATTAATTTGCAATTAAAATATATTTCTAAACGCGTAAATATTGACTTTAGACGGCAGATGTGAATAGCAAAGTTGGAGAGCCCCTTCAGAAACCCCCATTCTATTCATTTGCGATAGCGAAAGCCTCACGTGTATCTTTTTTCCGAGCTCCAATGAAAGTCCGCGAAATACAAAAAAAAACAACACGTGACTAGCGCATTCGCGCTCCACGATTGTGCTGCTCTCAACCCTGGTTCGGAAAAACGATTAATTAATTAATCCCAAAACAAAAATTGCTATGATGCGCAAGCCGGTTGGTAGGTGTATGTAAGTGGTTTTCGTGGCCTACCTCAAATATTTTATCCTTTAACCCTCGGCTAAAGTTAGCCTGGACACCCTGTATACAGAACGAGAAGTTACGCCCCCAATCAGCGTCGAATGCTTCACGACATCCGGCTAATGAAGCCACGAGCTACATTGTATATCTTTCGATGGACGTAACGTAATTTGTAATGTAAAGAAAGCTAGTGTCGAGATGATCATAAAATACGGGCCACTTCAATTTACCGGCGATAACATAACAAGGCATTCGATGAAACGAGGTATTCGATGAAGCGAGGCATCGACACCAAAAAAGAATAAAGACAGATTTCCAGCGCAGTGGCCCTTGCAGATTGTAATTGATAATTGTTATTAACACGCCATATGATAGCAACACATAATTAACTGAGTGAACCCAATTCAAAACTCGTTAAGAGAGTTCCGGGATTATGCACCGAAGCGCTAATGAGCTTATCAGACTGTCGGCCCCCAACCTTACAGCGTTTCCTTTTCTTTTTTTTTTTTGAGGAAATCAAATATCTCGCTCATTTTCCTTTCACCAACGGCTTTAATGAGGAGCGTAGCGCGGACGAATACGCTTTATCGCAAGCGGGCGAGACTCGCGGCATTGCTCATTTCGTGCTGCCGCTAAAACAATGCAGAGATATTTCGTCAGGGTGAATCCACCTTCTACCTCGCCTTTTTTTTTTGCTTCTTTTACTACTTTATTTCCTTTCTGAAAATAAAATAGTAAAAAGCAGGCAAGAACTGAAAGCCTCCGGAAGTCGTTATGTTGAACAAGTCCTTCACAGTACAGGGATACACAGGGGAGGAGGAGGAAGACAGAAGAAAGGCAAGGCAAGAGAGAGAGAGTTAGGGGACTGTACCCTATGTCCCAAAAAGAAAGAAGGAAAGAAGAAGGACCGAAAGATAGAAGGGAAGAAAGGAATATAGGAAAACAGGGATGAAGAAAACAAGGAAAACGAGAAAGAGAGAGAGAGAGAGAAAGAAAGAATGAGAAAGAGATAGAAAGACGGTGATGCGGCATACCTCAAGGACGCAGGCGGCCCACGCCACCGCAGGCGAAGAAGTCGCCCTCTTGGCCGCGCGACAGGCTGACTCGTAGCGCCTCATCATCCAATCCATACCCATGCCACTGAAGAAGAAGGCAGTGGTCAAGCTCCCAAGAAAGCCCGCGGGCGACGAATAGTTCGCACAACTCGGTCGACAATACCGGCGCGAATCGGGACACACTCAGTCACCAGAGTATGGACACGTCCACACGCACACACACACACACCGCGCTAACGTCGGCGGTGGGACGGCACACTACACTCGCGACAGCGTGTCCTCTCTCCCCGTTGAAGGAATCCGTGGAGTACGCGAGATGAAGACATTCGAATAAGGAAGCCAGCGGCGCCAAAAACGAGGACCACTGACGACGACGTGACCCGCCGCGGAGCGCGTCGGTCAAATCCCTCTCGGCGAGGTCGGCGCTCCACACGCTCCAAGCGACCGGCTCTTCTGGGGCCGCAATGAATATATCCGGCTCGCGCTGAATCGTCGTCCACGACCGCTGCCGGGGGAGAGAGCGCTGGGGGAAGGGGTATTGGGCAAAAGGGGGACAGGCAGCGGAGAGGGAGGCGCGAGCGATTGCTACGAGCGAGTTACGGGCGTGTAATCGGCCCCGGACAGAAAGAAGGGTAGCTAGCTATAGCGCCGAAGAACAGTGCATGTGTGCTCCCTTATCGTCTCGGCTCGGCTGACAGGCGCAGCAGCAGCGGTAGCGGGAGCGGCGCTGGCTTGGGGTGTGTAGTACGCGTGACGCACGACGGGGCCCTCGTCAGATAAAGAAAAAAAAATGGCCGGAGAGGGGACGACTCGGTTTCAGAGGTCGCCAAGCCGCCTCCTCTCTTTCCCCTCGCTGCCGCTACCGTTGTCGTAAGCGCCGAAGACGTGAGGACGACGCCAATCGTTCCGGAGGCGACGACGACGTTAAGCGCGTGGGAAGCGGGACACGCGTGCGCACGCGACGAAGGAACCAAGAAATCATCGTCGAAGCATCCGGGTACACGGTGACGGGGGGGAAGCTGTCAGGAAAGAGCCACCACCTTGGGCGGAAGCGTCGATAGTGGGTCGACGTCTCGGTAGTTTCGTCAAAGACGCTGTCAGAGTTGAAATTTGGAGCTGGCTGTAATCGACGAGGCTCAACAGGGAAAGCATACAAGGAGGACGAGATAATTAAATTAGTTTGCAGCAAGACTAGTTGCTTCCTTCTCTTCTTACCAATTATTGTCAATTACGCACAGCAAGCCGTACAAGTCCCTCACAAAAATTTTTTTACACAGTCTATGGTCTCTCCATAGACTTGTGAATAAAGTTTAAAGGATTCTGTAGACAAATCCTACAGACAGTCTATAGCCAATACAAATGCTATAGACACTCCGTAGACATTTTATAAATTGGTTTGGTTTATTGGGGTTTAACGCCCCAAAGCAACTCAGGCTATGAGAGACACCATAGTGAAGGGCTTCGGAAATTTCGACCACCTGGGGTTCTTTAACGTGTACTGACATCGCACAGTACACGGGCCTCTAGAATTTCGCCTCCATCGAAATTCGGCCACCGCGGCCGGGATCGAACCCACGTCTTTAAATTTATAAATTTATGGCCATACAATTTTAGCTGATTTTTCTCTATAGACAGTATATAGACTATGAATAGACAAAAAGAAATGTCTACAGGAAGGCAATAGAGTCTTAAGAAATCTACAGAAAGTCTATAGAGCATTTTTATAAGTGATTTAGAAGCTACGACAGACCGAAAGGCCCAACAGCGGCTCCTCTTCCCCAAGGATTCGTGCCCGGCACGCTCGTATCGCGAGCTCAAGAGGCAAGGAAACGCTAGCCGCGAGGTTTTCCGACGGACGCAAGCGAGGCTCTGGCGACGGGGCCCATGACGCACGAGCGCTGCTGTGTTTGACGAGCGATGTGAAGAGGGCTGAGCAACCGCGATGGCCCCGCTTCGCGCGGAGGTCACCGACCAGCACAGGACGACGGCTTCTCACGCTGCTACACCAGCCGAAGACACGAGAGGGAAATGAAAATAGTCGAAGGGAACGAGAAAAAAAAATTCGCTGTGGCCTAGCTTGGTTAAGCCCGGTAATTGCGAACGCAATATCCGTAGCTACGCCATGGTACAGCTGGTAGTGTAGCTAGTGGTGGTGCTTGTGGTTAGACTTGTGGTGATGCATCGGTTATATAATCCAATCCAATCCACTCCAATCCACTCCATTCCATTCCAATCAAATTCAATTCAATCCACTCCTATCCAATACAATCCAATGTAATGTAATCTAATGTAATGTAATCCAATCTAATCCAATCTAATGCAATCAAGGTCAAATGAAGGTCAATGGTGGTCACCGGCCGCGGCACGGCAAAGGCGTGAAAGTGCAAGTAGTATTGCTTTCGCAATAAAAGAGAGCGTGCAGCACGAAGCGCATTCATGCATGTTAGACGACAAAGAATGCAGGTCCTCGAACCAGCGTTCCAAGAGGACGCCTCTTCAGCGAACAACCTAGAGTCTTCAGATGATAAGATAGTGTCTTGAGAGGACAAGTCGCCTTCGGGAACGAGGTAGTGTTCTCCAGAGGACAGACAAGCATCTTCAATGGACAAGCTAGCGTCTTCAGAGGACGTCTCGGTACCGGGCCTCAAAGGAGGCCCTCCAAGCCAAGGGCGTCGGCCGATTCTGATGATGTCGTGGCGCGGTTAATCCCCTTGGACCCGTTAGCCTGACATCTCACAGGGTGGTAAATGAAAGGGGATTATACCACGGCTTCATCGGATTAACGGCGGAGCATCACGAAAATCGGTCGACGCCATTGGTTGGAGGGCATACTTTGAGGAGCCTCGGCCACTTAGTTGTTGAGTTGTATTCGAATATAGCGCCTTCAGAGTAGAGGTCGCGTCAGCGTACAGTGGTGAGCAGACTTGTCTAGAGCGCTTGAGCAGTGCGCACTTGGTAACAAAAACCGAAATTAGAGAGCAGCCCCTCATTACAGGGCAAAGTTTTCGTGCCTGCTTTGTTTACGAGGCTATCTGGCGCTACTTCCGTGCAAGCGTTGCAGCTGGACCCTAGAGGCTGCCACAAAATCTGGATTTGTTTGCAAGGAAGTGCACCGCCCGAGCGCTCTAGACAAGGCTGCTCACCACTGTACGTACATGCTAGTCTCCTCGACGTACAAGCTAATGCCTTCAGACGCCCAGCCACTGTCTTCAGAGGGCAGATGAGAAGGAGAAAATGGTTAATACATCTTTACGTGCCAAGGAAAGAAGAATGTGGGCCATATACGACCAGCCGTAGGTGAGAGCCGCGGGTTACTTTAGAGTGCCGATCCCCCGCAATTCTTCGAAATTTTCCGAAATCTCAATACACACGGTGCGTTTTTGCATTTTGCCTCTACTGAGATGCGGCCGCCATTTCACGACCTCGTAGCGCCTAAGGCGTTCAATCCGAGTACACATAAAGTACGGAAAGCCGGTCAGAAACCGCTTCCACTGGCCAGAATTGTTCCGCTCTCAAAACCGAGGCGTAAAATAATGTATCAAGTGGTTACAGGTTATTGGGGATGGGAATATTATTATTATGATGATGATGGTGATGATGATACATTTTTATGGCACCATGGCAGCTTTGGTCAAAGGACGCCATAGCACAAGGTATCTTTCGTTACACAAGGAGGGGATCAGAGACCCATTTATCAAGCGTTTCGCCTCCTATAGGCCGAGTAATACCCGTGCCACACGCTCACAAGAATTGACAGTAAATGCTTAAGGCCTTAAGTTTGTTAATGCCATTAATTTCGGAGTTGGTGCTAGACGTCCACATTTAATGCCATTATCGGAAGTTAAGATGACGACAACGCTTGCAAGGTAGTCAAAAGTTTCATCTGAATATAAACATTCCTAATGAGCACAATATATGGGAAATGTTGTTCAAATGTAATATAAACACGATTTTCCAGAAAATGCGGCTGTTCCTGCTTTACAAGTCGAAAAAAGTAGCCATAAACTCGCATGTCAGCACAGAAGTGGAGAGTACCTGTCAATAAGGCTGGTTAAAATGGCGCTCTTCGCATCGAAAATGCGGTATAGATGCCTCATCTAACTGAAAGTTAAGAATTAACCATTTCGTACGGGTTAGGAAGTTGTTACTAACAAAGTTGCATGCTTTTCTGCGTGTGGAATGGGAACGAGAGTACCTACGCATTGCACGGGCGAATGAGTTGTGGCGAACTCAGTAGATCGCGAATGGCAGTAAGGCTGATGCCATTAAATTTATGCGTGTGGCACCACACGAATGTCATTAAAACTTAAGCAGTAAGCACTTAATGACATTAAATCTGTCCGTGTGGCACGGGTATAACAGGCAAGGGGAAAGCTTGTACCCATTGTATCACCAGTGGGTACCCGGCGGCATAGGGCATCGAACCGCGCACCTCCTCTATGCGAGGCTGATATATGAAGGAGTAAAAGAGCGAGCTCCGACAGCAAAATAACAGCGTTGTCGCCTCCATCGAAGTTGTTGGTAGCAGTTCATTATGCCTGGTACAGCGCGGAGACAGACTAATGACGATGACAACAGCGCTCGTCTGCGCTGTCTCCTTCCTTTGTCCGTCGTCTGCTTCGCACTGTACCAGCCATAATGAGTTACCGCGCCTCTCATTTTGTCACAACCTCACCTAACCTTTCCGCTTAAAACTAGACCGGCCAACTGTTCACTGCAAGTGCATTGTTGACAGCTTAATTGCTCCCTCCATTTTCCAATCCTTCGCATCTCGCGCAACTAACGTTTCTGCACCAAAGTGTACGATTTATCCTGCCGTTACGTACACAGCCTCAAGGCACAAATTACTGCGCAAACTGCACGAAACAATTCCTGCATTTATTTCTCGAGTGAGTGCCAAGAGTAAAACGGCAAGAGAGCGCGGCTAGCAAACATGGAACAAGGCCAGAACGGGGCCCCGGTTTACAAATAAAAGGCGCGCCCGTCATAACAGCTGCAAAGCCAAAACTCTGCCATTCAACATTACGCAGAAAAAAAAAAAGGTAGAGAAACAGAACAAACCGAGAGTGTTTCGAAATAGGAAGAATGTGGCTCCTAGTCTCTTTTGCACATTTTGGCGCGCAGCCCGGGTAAACCGGGCGAATACAAACGGGCGCGACGACCTCGAAGCGGACCCAAGCTCGCAAGACAGCACCGCTTAAACGTGACCCCTGCATACGACCCAGAGGTCGAAGGAGTCGACACGCGTCGGACCGTCGCCATTGTGCGCGTCTTCGCGTGATCTCCGCGTTCGCCCTGAAAGTACAAAGGACGAAAGTTCAGGAGAGAATCTAAAGCAATACAAAACAAAAACAAGCAAACAGACCTAAACTTAAGTACAAAGAAGTGGATCTCTTATCTGCGCACACGACGCGGAGGCTACCGGCTGGCCGGGAGGGTGGCTCCCGGGAGCCGGGGGGGGGGGGGGGGGGGGGGGGGAGTGCCACACAATAACGATAAGAACAAAGAAAAACGAAAAATAAGTGGAGGGAAGAAGCTACGCACGCGGCGGTTTTGGACAAAAGGCTGCCCGGTAGGCGAACGGCAAAACACAAAAGACGGATAAAACAAAAGCAGAGAAAGCGAGGGAGGCCGGACGGGACAAGGTGCGTGGAGGGGCCACAGTGTCGGCCGGTAGACGTTCCTCGGAGCACGTATACCACACCTGCCTGCCACGGCCGCCGAGACAATGGGAGGGGGACCGGCGCGGATGCCTTCTGAGCGTCCCGCAGACGGACAAAGGCGCGCGTCAGGAGGGCTGTTCTGCTCCGTGCCCTTGGGTCGAGATCGTGTCTCTCGTCTTTCTCTTTGCGCAGATCGGCGCCCCCACGGTCGCCTAGGGAGGACATGCGCCCGATCGGACATGCGCCCGAAAGAGCGCGGTCCCGATCTGCGGCAGATAGTGAGGGGCAAAGCTCGGTGAAGAAGGAGGTCCCGACCACAAATGGCCGCGCTGAGGACCAACATGGTGAACTCGGGTGTATACGCTTGAATGAACCACGCGACCTTCCATACACTATAGCATGACGAAACTGTCGCTATGGTTCTTTCGTTTTCTCGGAGGAGAAGGGCTCAACGCGCGTTAATTGAGGCTGAGAGTTGGGCCCGCCGGCAATTACCTATGACTTCTCGCAGTACTACAGAACCAAACAAGACGAAGAGGAAGAACACAGGGCACGTCCGCTGTCTAGTGTTGTTCTTAACGTCTTGTCTGGTTCTGCGCTGCGAGAGGTCATGAGGCATGTGCGTGCTGTATGAATGAGGCCGCTGAGTAGCATGTTTGAAAAAGCCGGTAGTGAACTCTTCCCTCAACATAACAGTAGTAGTGGTTGCAGCCGTGTAGTAATAGTGATAGTAGTTTGGCGCATCATAGCCTCAGTATCTTTTGCGTCATTAAACTCAATATAACTAAGAAGTAGTAGTATTTGGGGTGCAATGGATATGCGGCAAGCAAAGACATTCTAGTGATTGCGTATTGAGTTTTACAGCGATGGTTGAATGAGGGTCCGGCAATGAAATATATTCTAGTGATTGCGTATTGAATTTTATAGCAGTGATTGAATGATGGACTTCATCCGAAAACTGTTGCATGAATTAAAATTCCCGCTTCCACCTCACGTCAAATGGCAGTGTTGCCCAGTTCGGCCTGAGCCACAGGGGACTAGACACTCTCGAGAACGTGTCATCCGTGGTCACGCGGTGCAACTGGACCCGGTACAATTATGGCCGTCGTCTTCTCCGGCCAGTGAGATGGCGATAAGTCCGGGAGTTGTATTTTTCTTTCTTCTTTCCATGTTTGTTTCCCTGCTTCCACCCTTCAGTCGTCTCTGTGTTTTCTTCTCCCGTCCGAGACACGGTAAGTGGTCCAGCCGAAAGCGCAAACACGCGGCTTGTGCGTGCGGAGTGGTCCAGTGACGCGGGCGCTTTGACGCACGCGCGCTCAGAAACTTCCGCCACCAAGGGAGCGCGGCGGGCTAATTCTGGCGGCGCCCGTAATTGCGCCCCGCGTATATACGGCCGCGCTGTCAGTCAGCGGCGATGAGGTCGAGCAGAGATCGGCACTCAGGGCAACAGGTGTGTAATTGATGACTCACAGATCCGTCATTCTCCCACCGTCCCTGCCGTTGTTCGATCGAAGGCGGTAACGAGGGCACAAACAACACGTGGGTCGGACAGGCGGCAAATGCATTATTACACCGCAAGCGGCAAGGGACATCCGAAAGGATGTAGACGCGCAATCGAGGGGGACCCCTACTGAATGAGGGATGAGGCTGTGGGACGGAAGGGAGCGTCTTCCTGCATCAACCAAGCTCCGCCTACTTCCATGAGCGTCATTCATTGTTCCACCGGGATGCGCAATCAGTCTGTCGTGAAAGCGATTCCCGTTGCCCCAACAAAACGCTAATTACGTGATGAGATTGTAAGAGCAAGAATTTTGGTGCCGCGACTTGCTTAATAGCGATAAACATTGAAAAGTTGATTTTGTTTACTGCTTATGGTCGAGGACGAGGTTGAATCACTGCCGCGGCAGCCGCACGAGGGTGAAATGCAATACGCCCGTGTACTGTGCACGTACACGTTAAACAGTGTACGTATACGTTAATGTCAGTACAGGTTAAATAAGACCCCCAGGTGGTTGAAACTGTTCCGCAGCTGACCACACCGGCGCCTTTTTCTTCCTTCCTTCTTTCACTCTCTCCATCATTCATTACTTCCTCGTGGCGTTGTTGAGGTGTCCACCGGGAAACGAGACAGTTCTTACCTCTTTTTTGTGTTTGTATGTGAGTGTGGTAATGTAACATAAAGCGGGCCGTGGGCTGCTCTTTGCAATTCCTGTTTTAACCTGTATCTGGATATAAAGCGTCGCAGGAAACAAAATTTCCATCATTGTCATCAACCTTAGTTATGCCCGCTCCAAGACAAAGGCCTCTTTCAGTGATCACCAACTGTACTTTTCCTGCGCCAGCCACGGTCCACCTGTCCAGGCAAATTTCCCAATCTTCTCTTCCAACCCGTTAGGCCACCCTGGCTTATGTCTTCTTTTCCTTGGAATCTACTGTGTTATGTATACTCTAAATACGACTGTCCCCTCTGTGTTCTCCACTATAACAACAAATTGCACAGGAGCAGAGGGTTACCCGGTGTGCATTTTAAATTACCAAAACGCCGTGTTAGTATTACTTTTCAGAAAAAGAAATTACGAAGGGGAAGAAATGGGACAAAAGTTGGATGGAATGAAAAGTGAGAACAGTGAAGATTTCATGCTATCATCATTTTCCGCAAAGTTACACCGACTGAAGGACCGAGGCTTCAACCACTGATCACCGATTATCCCTGCCCTGCGCCAACCGCTGTTATAGCTTCCCCTCCATACTCTCCGCCTCACCTGCAACGCCTTCCCATCCTTGGATACCATCCTGTTACCAAAGGCCACATTACCTCCGGCGAATGGTGTGTCCTGCCCAACTAGATTTCCCGGCCATTGTTTCAACTCATAGTTTTAAACTATGTCGCCACCATCAACAGCCTGACCACACCCACTGCAGGACAAACGCCTCTCCCATGTCTCTCCAATTAGACCTGTAACAGTATGTATATTGTCTTAAATAGGATGTAGAAGGGTGACTGCTTGTCGCATCGAGCTGCTTTAATTTCCGGCAGGATATGAGACAAACGTGATCTCATCCAGCTATGATGCGGCCTGCGATAGCTAGCTGTTGCTGTACTTGATGTCGACAGGCCTAAAAACTGCCCACAGTCTTTGTGTGTGGGCTACTCTGTTCTCTCTATTTTAAAATTGGTTTTTGAGGAAAGGAAATGGCGTAGTATCTGTCTCACATATCTCGGTGGACACCTGAACCGCGCCGTAACGGAAGGGAGGAACGTGGGAGTGAAAGAAGAAAGAGAGAAAGAGGTGCCGTAGTGGAGGTCTCCGCAATAATTTCGACCACCTGGGGATCTTTAACGTGCACTGACATCGTAATGCACATGGGCGCCTTTTGCGTTCCGCCTCCATCGAAACGAGGCCGCCGCGGTCGGGTTCGAACCCGAGTACTCAGGCTCGGTAGACGAGTGTCTTAACAACTGAGCCACCGCGGCGGGTTATCTATTTCCCCATCTTTGTCTTCGGCCCTGTATCCCTTTCCGTATACGTGTGGTGGAAACCGAACCGATGTCAAATTGACATATACCTACTTTTTCTTCACTGCTTCCTCCATGTCCATGCAAACGCTTCCAGCATGGTTCAGTACAACCTAAGTTGAAGATAAGTTCTAGAGATTTGGCACATCAATTAGCTTTAAACAGTATTGGCGCGAACAGAAAGAAACATCGCACAAGACCTTACGGTCGTCGCCTTACATGTGTTGCTCTTCGAACATGATTTGCGAAGCGCAGACTAAGAGAACGGCCACACACATTCACGACTTGCGCTATACTTCTAGCTGTCGTTTAATGGTGCAAAGTGAGCATATATTGCCCGGGTGTGCTCCTTAAAGGGACACTGAGGAGAGCACTATTAATATATTTTTTATAGCAAAATCCGATAGTTCGGCATGTCATGGCTTTGTTGCCACTTGGCCGGCAGCGAAAAATGCATTTATTTCTAAGAATTTGGATTCGAAGTTGAAAAGGTTTTTCCCGCCGCTGTGATTCAAACTTGGGATTCGGCTATGACGACAGAGGACTAAGTGACGTGAAACATGACGTGTTGCAGACTCCGTGATTTCTGGCTGCCAGCAGTGCGGCCTAGCAGCAGCCGAAAAGAAAGCTACCGCCGGCCGCACGTTGAAGGCATCTATCGGCTATTGCGGCCGTCGCTACAGTCGCTTCGCTTACGTTTGCACCGGCGTTTTGCGAGCGTTACGATGGATCTCGTTCTCGAAGTCGTCAACGAAGTTCTCGCAAATAGACACCTTTAGCATACCGTGTACCTTGATACCGCTAGCGGAATACCGGGAGCCCGCCTAACGCCGGCGAGCAGGCGCTGATTGGTCCCGATGCTTCAGACGAGCGCGTAGCTGCCCGGCACGTGGCGCCATCTGGCGACGTCAAGGAGATTTGCGCATGCATTGGCTGCGCCTCAGTGATTTGTGCTTCTCGTGTCCTAGCGTTGCTAGAACCATTGGTTCTAGCAACACTGTTTTGTTATATGACGTCATGACGCTTGTACTTGCGAGTTTGGCCTGTGGCGGCGATACCTGTATTTTGGTTCTTGCTCTTTTCTACGTTACAAGAGCTTTGTTGTCAGCATGAGTGGCGTTTTTGTAATCAGGAGCTGGTATTCTGTCGATACAAGCCAACTTCAATTTCTCCTCAGTGTCCCTTTAACAAGTTCATGAATTCCCTCTCCTTGCCTGTGCGGCGCTTCGCAAACCACGGAAGAACTACAGACATATAGCAGGGCACAGAGTTCCCTGAAGGCCTTTCTCTTCAAGCGTGATATCCGCCATTTCCCAAAAATGTCCACTGGAATGCGAGGTAGGAATTTTACCGCTCCCGAGCTAATTGAAAATGGCCGCACGATTGCCGTGCATCAGAGCTCGCATGCAGTAGTTGACCTCGAAGCTGTTGGACAGAGGAGCCAAACAGATGAGAGGGCGCGTTATCGAAACCGCCGCGTCACTCGAGTCGGGCGCTTTGCATAACGCTGCAAAGAATAACCGAACCTGTATACACTCGGACCTCGTTATAACGGAACGGTTTATAACGAAATGATGGATAAAACGAAGTAATGAAGATTCCCTTTGGAAGCTCGGGTCAACAAGGGCCACAACGAAGCTACGGCTATAGCGAAGTGATCGCCGGCCCCCTTCAACTTCGTTATAAAGAAGTTCGCGTTATAACTCCCGTGCTACTCAACCAAGCCGTCCTTATCTTTACATGACAACTCGTCTACCTGCGTATTTTAACGATAAATTTTCTGTTACAAAAACCAATCCTCTCCCCTCCAAAAATCTCAAGAAATGCATCGTTCAGCAAATAGGACTTACTCTTCCAAGCGGCCCTGCCAACCAAGAGAACGACATAAATACTGCCCCCCCCCCCCCCCCCCCCCTATCGGCGAATTAACTGATGCAGCTCTTACGCGTAAGGCTCAGCTGTCAAACAAGTTGCGCCGATATGCCAGACAGGAAAACCTTGATCCACGTTAGCCTCAGCTAGGCGCTCATGCTGCAACCACAGCCTGAAAATACGCGGTCACAGAATGCGCACATATTCTTGGATGCCGTCATTGGAGAATGTACAGGGAGCGTCGAATGTTCCCAGGCTCTTGCGAAGTCTGCTTATTAGCAGTGTATTCTGGCACTTCTTAAGACGACTGTGAAGCCAACAGGGCTATCAGAGGAAATAATGATACTCTCCCTACCCACTAGAGAGACTTGGAGGATCGGGGATGACGTAAGTGCCCCACTACACGGCTCAGGAGCAGACCCTCTGGCCTGGGAACTTTTGACGCACACTGTACATGCAGAAGCTTGCGAGGGAAGTTACGCCTGCTGTGACCGCAGGAGTGACCGCAGTGTGGCGAAGCCGAAAATCTATACTCTTACGCACGCGCAGTAAGCCGCAATAACATCAGCAGCCTGGAAGGTCAGGCGCGCCTGTGGTTTGCAGTTACGCCCGGATCTACACACGGATTACGTCACTGAAGTGACTCTACGCACGCAGCCTCCTAAGCGCCATCTGGCCGTGAAGAACGCAACCTCTAGAGACATCCTTGGCTCATGGAGGCGTGACTAACTGCGTAGTGAGTCGCGCCGTCGCCAAGCGGCGACACCATCGCGTAACAGACTAGCGCGTGCTCGCGCACGCGTTCGAAAAAGGCCAACAGGCTTCGCCGCAAGGCACCGCGAGAGGGCAGGAGCAAAAGAGGAAGGAGCCAAGTGTGGGCGCGGAAGAAGCCCACGTGACGACGCATATGTTTGAGAGAGAGAGAGAGGGAGAGAGACTCTTTAATGAAATACAGAGAATTTAGCCAGCGTTTAAATTACGCTGGCATGCTACTCTGCGTAGGGAGGGAAATTTGGGAGATAAAGACAGAAGGAGAGCAGCGTGGAAGAGGTAAAAAAAAACGAAGATAAAATGCGGCCATGAAATGGGTACTAAGGATGCAATGGTGAGTATGGATGTGTAACCTATGGAATGATGGAGTGCATAGTCCGACAAATGGGCTGACGAAGTTCACTGCATGAAGAATGCATGAAGGTAACGTGCAAGTGAATTTAAAGCTTATCGAGATGTCCAATGTCTTTTAAATATGTGAATAGAAAGTTCATTGCAAGTCTCTGTTGCCTGAAGCAGGCTAAGGGACCTAAAACTTTGTCCATTGTTAGGGGCACTGGGCAGAGCTTCTGCATGCAATGTTCATAGTACGCAAGCTCGTTAGCATACGCAGGGCACTCAAGCAGGATATGTTCCACAGTTTCTATCGAGGCACAGTTGTCACAATGCGGACTGTTCATTTGTCCAAAACGGTAACGCAAGCCGTTTGTATATGCAGTATTCAGACGAAGTCGGTGATAAAGTGTTTCCAGATGTCGTGGAATTCTGGGTGAGAGTCTTGATCTAAGATGTGGGTCGATTACATATGTTTACGATATGTTTGTGATTACAGTGACTACACTAGTGTACAGAAGGCAGTGTCTTCTATAAAGCATACCGTAGTTTCGAAAAATACGTCCGACGTACCCTGTGGATTCTCATTAGAGGTACGGCGACCGTCCCTGTAGGCCCACGTCAAACATTCTATGCCCATCATGCGCCTTGCTATGCGCCCGCAAGTTACTGGCTACATTCGCGGCCTTCGAAAAGCTGCAAAGTTCACCCATTCTTACATCTCCGCACTCCCGCAGACGACACAAATCGACGTCTTCGGGCCAGGTTGTGTCACTTATCACCAGAGTGCATGCAAGCGATGGCGGCAGGCGACGTGACGTATACGGCAGCGGTGGTACGCATTCGCTCGTTGCCTTTACTTTGCATTTATAGTAAGCAGTCCCGTTATCTGTCACCTCGATCTGCTCGTAATTTATGCAAGCTATCATTAGCATTTGCACCGTCTGCGATTATGCACAGCACCAGCCTCTGAAGCGCACGGCGGATCGAGCGCCTACCGAGCACAACACGCATATCACCGTGCAGAACACCCATCCATATAATACCGGGTAATCCGTAAGAAACGCTACGCTAGCTCTTCCTTGCCGGCGGCATCATAATCATCATCATCATGACCAGCCTGACTACGCCGACTGCAGGGCAAAGGCCTCTCCCATGTCTCTCCAATTAACCCTGCCCTTTGCCAGTTGTGGCCAGCGTATCCCCGCAAACTTCTTAATCTCATCCACCCACTCAACTTTCTGCCGCCCCCTGCTACGCTTGCCCTCTCTTGTAATCCACTCCATTACCAGCGGTTATCTTGCCATCGCACTACATGCCCTGCCCAAGCCCATTTCTTCCTCTTGATTTCGAATAGGATGTCATCAACCCGTGTTTGTTCCCTCACCCACTCAGCCCGCTTCCGATTTCTTAACGTTACACCAGTAATTTTTCTTATAGACAGGAGCAAATAGGATGTTCAGCATTAAAATTTTTATATTCTGTCTCACAGCCGTAGCAAAAGGCGCGTCGAATCTACATGAGGCCTACGCTGGTACAGCGGCGATGACCAAGCCGGCGAACCTGCCGATGCGTAGGCGTGCTCCACAGCAACGCACGGGGGAGCAACAGAAAAGCCGGAAGTGTGAACGATCTGCTTCCGGGCAAACAGCGAAGATGCCTGGGGTAGACTAGGCAAGCGCTCAGCCCGCAGTTTTGTCTTCTCGCGTAAGTTCGCATAAATGGAGTTAAGCACAAGCGGGTTTTAGGTTAGCATGAGCCGAACATTCGACTGGGCGTCTCAAGAGAGCGCCCGCGCGCCCACGGCTGTTCCACATGCACAATGTTTGTTTGACGTTCACGCTGCACAACCAACACTGGAAAAAAAAAAAAAACGAAACTCCTCAAAACACCTTACGGAATTCGATTCTTGCCTAAGAAAAAGACGACGGCATTCCGTGTCATTTTTTTCATAAATGACGCGGTCCGGGCGCAAAAAATTCGCTGAAAGTGTCGCGTATATACGTGTTAATGATGCATAAAAGGCGAAGAGCGACCCATACGAATGGTCAATAGTACTCGATGAACTCGCATGTCTGAACAAGTTTCGATGCAACAGGGCGGAAAGGTGAGGTAGTTGGTAAACATTCAGTATAAAAAATCCAGGCGCTAACAAACAACGACAGAAAGGGGACACAGCGCTGTGTCCACAGCGCTGTGTCCCCTTTCTGTCGTTGTTTGTTAGCGCCTGGATTTTTCATAATGAAGTTTTGATGCCCCTAAAACTGCGAAAGTGTAGTAGGCGCTTTTCTTTCCCTAATGCCTTCATGCCGTTTCGTGCATTTGTTGAAAACAGGCAAAGAACACCGACCGCTGCGAAAAGGGTGAGCATGAAGACAAACGCGTATACCGGTATATCGGGCACATAAAACATAAAGCAAAAAGCAAGGTCGTGAGAAATGTCACCACTGCCCGGGTGCACCGCTGCAAAGACGCCCAGCTCCACCCCGCACTTAAGTCGCTGAAGCAGGGTTTCACAGCGTCGGAAATTACGCTTCTTTTCGCGATGGTTAGCGTTAACTCACTATGCGTATGCGAAACGCATTAGAATTGTGCTGCTCGTACCGTAATTGAAACACACCCTTTTCCCGTGAGCGCAACCAATGGACCGAATGAATGAATGAATGAAGGAACGAACGAACGAACGAACGAACGAATGAATGAATGAATGAATGAATGAATGAATGAATGAATGAATGAATGAATGAATGAATGAATGAATGCACACGAAAAGTAACAGGCCAACATTAGAACGGAACAAGTACTGGACACCACCATTATTCGGGACCATAAATACGATATTACGGGATATCCGTCAATGTTGTGATGACGCTGTCACTAGTGAACTAACGTTACCGACCAAGAGACACGTTGGCAACGTCGCTCTTTACCTGCGACAACCGCTTTGTCAAAACTAAGTACAACAAGGAGTTTCACACCAATTCCACGTCTGCACCGCTATGCAGAATTTGATAATAGCACAAAGCGACTCATGCATAGGTGCGGTTACGCCAGAGTTAACAATAAACTTCTCAGGACACTGGTCCTGCGAAGAAGATTCCGACGCCGAGTTCAGAAGATCGAATTCCAGCGCAAAAATTCAAATGGAAACAAGGCTTGAAACAAGGGCTCAGTTATCCTGGCGCTTGAAAAAACGCGGCAACACCTGAAGCTTCTATATCTTGCGCAACAAACAACGTAGAACGTAGATAAACTCTATATATATCTACTTGCTATTCTTTTATCGCTGTGCATCAATCGATGCCACTAATACGCTTTTCAATGCGCCTTAACTACGCCCAACGGCCGACACGCTCACGCATACGCATATGCACCCTTCGCGCCCGATTTTGCGTGCGCGCTTCGGGTATTTCCTCCGTTCGTCAACTCCGGGATGGTTGATTTGGTTTGGTTTATGGGGTTTAACGTCCCAAAGCGACTCAGGCTATGAGAGACGCCGTAGTGGAGGGCTCCGGAAATTTCGACCACCTGGGGTTCTTTAACGTGCACTGACATCGCACAGTACACGGGCCTCTGGAATTTCTCCTCCATAGAAATTCAGCCGCCGCGGCCGGGATCGAACCCATGTCTTTCGGGTCAGCAGCCGAGCAGCATAACCACTTAGCCACCGCGGAGGCTGGTCAACTCCGGGAGTAAGCCAGAATAAGTGCCTTTGAAAACTGGGTTACGCCGTTTGCATTTTACTTTGTCTTTGCATTTTCTTCTGTGTTGAGCGAGGTGTTCAAGCTTCATGGGTGTCCCCCACCAACTATCCCACACACAGCCGCTATATTAGGATACAATAATACTCACCTTCCTGACTGGCACGCTGCGCAGGGCACTGCTCATCATGTCCGAGATGCCGAGGAAGCAGTCGTCGCAGTCACAGCCGTCGCTCGTCTCGCCTGCGGACAGCGAAGCCGCCGACGAGAAGTCGTCGTCGCCGCTCGAGGTGCTCATCTTGAGGCGCGTGGTGCAACGGCAAGGAAGAACGGACCCCCTGTCCCCACGCAAAGAGGTGTAAATCCCAAGAGCTCACTCAACGTCCGTCAGTCGTCCCTCGTCGAATACAGTAGCCAACAGTCCTTCGTACGTATCAATGGGAGTCGTCTCGTAATGATGTATCAACTGTCCCGCAGAAGTTTCGCGTGCCCTCGAAATACCACGCACTTCCTTTAAGGAAGAAGTTGTTTAATGATCGCCCCTCTGGTATCGCTTCGTCTTCCTGTTGCTCGCCTATGCAACAACAGGCGGAACTCGACAAGGGCAGGCACAGACTTGAAACAAGTTCACAACCAAGAATGCTTTCCTCGTGATGCGGTTCTGCGGCAACGCTACTCTTGGCGATTGAAATGACTCGATGGCTTGGATGTGCAGAGCCACGACACAGGCACGGCAGCTACCTCCGCCACGCACAAAGCAATAGTAGCCGATGGATGGAGCTGCACGACTTTAGTGACCACGAGGTGATTCCGCGACACAAGTTCTAGAACACCTCGCGTTCTCAAACTGTTCACTTGGGAAATGGTCCCTGCAGGTAAAATCCTCTGGCTTCCTTAGGGGCACAAGACAATGGCCTTCCTCCGGCTTCCTTGGGAGCGCGAGGCAATGTCTTTTCCGGAGAGCACACACCTTATGCGAAGGAGGTGACCGACAGTAGGCCAAGTCTTGAGAGTCCAGCGTACGTCTTGAAAGTCGATCTCACAGTAGAAGAGGTAGTCTTGCAGTGAAAAGACGCTGCCAATCCAGGACAATGTCCAAGTTTGTCTCCAGCATCCATCAGGCGTACACTTTTTCAGTGGAACAAGATGCACAACACAAAGATCAAAGGTGGGCACAGCTTATGGCCGCCGCAGAAGCCCGAACTAGTCCACAAAGCCGTATATCACGTTAAAAGGTCAGCGTCGACACGAAGGAGACTAATTAAGTCCAAAAGGTTCCTCGAAAAAGTTACGCAAACCACGTCTTGGGGAGTTCCCCGAGCTAAAACCTCGCTGCTCCAGTTGTCGCGCTTTTCTGTTGCTTTCGAAAAGGGACAGGAAAGTGGCAAAATGAAGGAAGCAAAGATAAAAAGGGAACGCGTCACAGGACGCCGCCAGGCCTCTGTATCGGAAACGAGAAAGAATGGGGCAGGGCAAAGAACAGCGAAAGCAGCAAAAACCAGCAGAGAAGAGCGGCGCGCGAATCGTCGCACTCGACAGGAAAAAAGGCGCGGCCCGCTACCGGCGACACTGGATAGACGTCACACTCGTGCGGGAATTTTTTTTCTTTCTCTTTTTCTCGGGGCTAATGGCTAGAGCTTCCGCCCCACGACGCAGCTACAACCCTACTGGTGCCACGCGCAGAGCAGAGCAAATTGTGCCGAGGTAGGTGGAGTTCACTGTATCACGACTCAGAATACCAGTTCGGTCTCCTCACTGTCGAAGAAAGGACACGCCCACAGAGTGGCATGAGCCTACAGAGCTCGCCTCTGAGGCGTTGTGTCGCTTAATGGGGTTTTTGACCGGCTATTATTCTACTAGATGCGTAAGTTTGCTAGATGCGTAAGTTCCCGCCCGCCCAAGTACGAAACTGACTCGCCCTATTGTCGTGAAGAATAGCTTTCGTGGTAGTTGTCCCCTACTAAAAGCCACGGGGCGTAGTCAACGAAGAGACAACTGTGGATTAGGCAATACGTAAAGACAACTTCTCCACAAGAAGGGACGTCGTAAGGAACGGCTGTTATGCATAAACGATTCGCGGGTAGCGGTTACACTTACTGGGTCCTCCGCGAAGAAAGACAGGTCTATTTAATCCTACAAGCTATGGCGTTGAACCCGGCCTCAAAGGTAATATGCTTGCGCAACTGGAAGCCCGTAGTGTCAACGAAAAACCACTCACAGATACGATCCAGAGAATTCTAATACCAGCGATGACTTCAAGCAGTAATGGTGAACGACATCACTTAAGAAACGTCGGCAAGACGCGGTCCACTGGATTCAAAGCGGCGAGACCCTCGGCGAATGATCCAAGAAGAAAACACCCCGAAGATGCAATCCGCACGGAACAAAACAGGCGAGACACCGCCCAGACGAAGCAATCCAGGAGACCTTAAGAGGCCACGCAATTCCCACACTGTGCCGTAACACGTCCTCCAAAGGAGGGAGCCGTTCCAAGGCACGTCTTGTCCACGGCGCAGATTGGCAGCGTACTGGAACAAATCGCCAATTCCACCGCGGGCTCCTCTTCTTGCCTGAGCGAACTCAGCCTGCCGCTTGTTCTACGCAGCAGTGATGAGGAGGAGGTGGGGGGGGGGGGGAGGGGAGGGGGGGGGGGGCTTTACAGGCTGCTGCTTGAGTGGCTCAGACCACGGCTTGTTCCTCTTGCCTGGTGGTGCTTTGCTTGGCCGGATACGCGCGCGCGCGTCGACAAGGCAGCGGCGGCAACGACGAGGGTTACTATCTGGGCATCTCGAGCGTGAAGCGGAACAACGCTGCTCCCTCGCCGCCGATGGCTAATTTCGACAAGGCCATCGCTTCTGCTGCTCCCGCCGCTACCGCTGCTGCTGGCTTTCGGTGTTTGTTTACTTGCGCCACTGCTGTGCTCTCGACAAGCCGAACTCACGTTAGTAGTCACAACGCAAACATTCGATCAACTGGCTCGGTGAAGGGAGAACGGCGGGGTGCTATAGCCACCCCAAAGGTAGAGAGTGGCCAGAGGGGGGCGTGCCTATTCTGGGAGTAAGCTGACTCCCACGAAGCGGCCGTTTTGCTGATAAACTAACGAGGAAGCTGTCGCAGGCCTGTCAGTGCTGTAAGGGAAAAACAAACTGCGGTTGTTTTTTTGCTGCACCCTACTAACGGACAATGTATACAAGGCTTCTGCACCCTACAGACGGAAAATATATGCACGACGAGAAACGGGCAGCGAAGAGTTTATCGCCAATGACTCCGTCCTCAAAGCGCGCGGGCGTTGAACGATCTGTTTGCGGGGAGGCGTGTGTTTATCCAGCGCCAGTGCAGGGCTCGCTGGTCGAAGGGGCGGTGATATACCACCAGCGGCAGAGACCTGCGGTCAAGATAGCAGGACCATGCGGACAATGTCGAATAATCGATATTCGCGGATGTAAACACGCATCGTATCGGAAAAGAGATTAGCTGTAGCCGCCTTTCAAACGACGCACAGATGGGTCGGTCTGTTTTTCCACTGCGCAATCAGCCCACCACGAGACAGATAAGGCCTCGAGAGTTCGGAGAAAAAACTGCACACAGCTGCGGTGTAGAACAAAGGGGACCACAGAGGCAAAACTGGCAACCCGAAAGCACGTGAGTTACGAGGAGAAATTATCCGACAGGACTGACCGGGCTTTGAATGAGAAACATGCACAGCTCTGCACACATGCATGCGTACACTGCATGCCTCTCGGTAGAGCCTGAAGCAACGGGGACTTGACGCCTATACGTCACTCGACAAGGCATGCAGATTTAGTGCACTGTTTAAGGTGGTCCACTTTTCTGACACGATGGTCACGTCGGCCTTCTTCGTTCACTCGGAAATCCGGGAAGCTCACAACACGCTCTGTGACAACAGCAACCGAAGCAGGGGAAGCAGGTGGAAGAACTGTGCCGGTTGAACGACGGATGAAGCATCCGAGTTGCTTGATACACATGCGCGATGCTCACGGTACACTACGTATGTACCACACAGAAACTGCAGACCTCACACACTGCAAAGAGTTCGAACGAGGATCAACAACCGCGAGCACAGGCACACAAACACTAACACACGGGCGCTACAGCGTACGCGTACTGCGCATACCGGCGGCTAGCTTTGTGGATGTCCCCGGGTGTATCCTCGTGTACGCTGGGCATAGCGTAGCGACAGCGACGACGCGACACCTCGCCGTACCCCGAGGGCGCTCTAAAGGAACGCGGTCGGCCGGTCGCCGATGGTGCTCGCCCACAGCGACGTGGAGGAAAAAAAAAAGCTAATAAGTAAGGACCGCGCGAACCTGCGACTCAAGGTCTCCCTGCAAAACAAGGCGGAAACACGGCCAGTGAGCGGGACAGCGCCGCGGCGAGCCGTTTTCCCCCTCTCCCGATCATTTACGACAACAAGACCTGGCGAGTGCGCGAGTAAGGGCGCGCGCGCATGGCGCATACGCGAGTAAGTCTTAGAGCCAAGCAGTTTCTCCGCTTAATGACTTGGGTCCCCCTCGGTGGGGTCTCGGAGGAGATAACGAGAATAGGACGAGGGAACCACTGTATGATTTGTAGGAAGGGTAAGGAGACGACTTGCCTTCGGCGTGCGGTCAGCTGAGCATCAAGCTTACCAAATATATAGAGAATGGGGGCTAATGGAGAATGTGTTCAAGCGGCAACGACGACCACGGGCGAACGTCATCCGCATGTCACTGGCTCCATCGGGAAAACAAACGCACGCTCGAAGAACAATCCACGGGCGAAAACAAACACTCGGACGTCATATCTTCGTGCCGACGATGTCCAGATGGTTCATACGCTGCCGATATCTTCCTGCGCGCTGCTGTAACTCTGCATATTGACGCAAGGACGTCAAAAGTTCTTGCTCGGCGAGAGCTGCGCGAAACTTACGGCTTCTCGGCAACCTTGATCTCCGTGTTCTGTGCCGCAGCTATACTCGCTGTACCGAACAGTGCCAGCTTATAAGAGCTGAGGGCTTGCCGTGGATCTTGTTGATATTGTCCAGATCCCGTACCGATCAACTTTCAAATAGTCAAGACAATCCACTAATTTAAAATAGTGACGTTGTTTCAAGCCAGTAGATGCTTACTGAGAACAAGCGGACGAAACCCTTCGGGCGATCTTCTGCGCAGCACCCTTCGGCAACTCCCACACGCCTTGTCGCAGCACACGCCTACGTCGTCGAGATCCGTAAGAGTTGAACGCTTCTTAGAGGCCTTCCGGATGCCTCCTGGGCGACGACTTCCAGACACCGCACAACGAACGACCTCCACGCGCCGACTTCTCGGAGTCTGTCGCAAGGTTCACTGCAGTACAGAGCTGCAAAGCCTTGCGAACGTCAAGTCTTCGACGTCTTGGAGATGTCTCATCGTAGAGCACATATTACTTCGCCGCGTCTTCCAGATGTCAACTCAAGGGAGTCTTCCATCCGCCTCTATGACAAACACTGCTCGATGGACGGAGACGATGGACGTACTCGAGTCTTGCCCTTCCGAAGAAGGCTACACCCTAGTGTCTTCGAGCGGCCACTTGCAAACTCGAGACTGAATAGACGTCGACCGCTCCGAACCGAGGCCCAGCTGCTGCGAAGAAAACAGCCTGGCGGCGGGGTCCCCACGCAGTGCACACGCCCGTCAGCGTACGGGCGGCGGCGCAAGACGAGGCGGTCACATCGGCACGTCGCACGCTCGTCACTCAAGGGCGATTGAAGAAGGCGCGCCCCGCTGAGGGCCGGGCGACGGCTGAGCAAACGTGGGAAGAGGCGGCAGCGGCGCGCGGGCGACCTCCCGCTAAACGGATCGTCCCTTTGCGTCACACCGTGCGTGCGTAGCGGAGATGACTGGCTATTTCGGGAGATGCGTCTTCCCCTTCAATAGGCTGCCCCGATTCTTTCGAGCAGCGCCCGCTGGCGAAAGCGGAGACGGGCCACGTTTCCTCCTGACCTCGTTCGCGCGAGCCAAACCAGACTAGACGCGAGGCGTAGCGTGTTTGTTATACGCGCCACGAGCGTGGCGCCGGTCGACAGCACCCCGAGGTTGCGAGATCGTTTCCGTTCGTTCGCGTCCCGTCGACGCCATCTGTCGTCTCTGTGCCGCCTATCCCCATATATCCGTCCACCCCCGTGCGTCCAGGCGTTCGTTTCGGGATACGCTCAAAGACATTTCGCAGCGCAGATACGTGTATTTTTTTAGCCGCCGCGGTGCCTCAGTGGTTATGGTGCTCGGCTGCTGACCCGAAAGACGCGGGTTCGATCCCGGCCGCGGCGGTTGAATTCCTTTGGAGGAGAAGTTCTAGAGGCCCGTGTACTGTGCGATGTCAGTGCACGTTAAAGAACCACAGGTGGTCGAAATTTCCGGAGCCCTCCACTACGGCGTTTCTCATAGCCTTAGTCGCTTTGGGAAGTTAAACCCCAATAAACCAAACCAAACCGTATCTGGTCTTTACTATTAATTCGAGAGCATGATATGACTCGTCGCGTCAGCAAACAGCATCCGCAAATTTATCCGCACGATTACGTAGTTCTATGAAGATAAATGTGTGAAAGTGTGATTGCGACAGATAGTGTATGATGAAGTGTTGCCGTGGGAAAAATTTGGTTGATGAGGTGAAATTAGTTAATTAAACGCGAAAAGACGCGAAAAATACACAGGCGTAAAAGAAGCCATGGACGTCGATATAGTACATGGACGTCAGAACAGCCACGGACGTCGATGTAGCATGTGGACGTTTTATTATTATTATTAGTACCTCAAATGCCCCTTGGTGTGGGGTATTACATGAGGGATGGGCATAATGTTCAAGTGAAGAGTGGTTCGATGGCAGTCTTGAAGGAATGTGGGTCGGAGTGGTGCACAGCGTCGACAGGCAGTTTGTTCCAGTCCCGAGCGGTCTGAACAAAAAAACGAACGAAGATGGGCTGTGGTCTGTGCTGGGGGCGGATAGACGGCTTTAGGATGGCTGGTGCGGCTTGACTGTCGATGAAGTGGTAAAATTGCTGAAACATTGAGTGGCGTATGGTAGAACTTGTGAAAAAGGCACAGCCTGAAGATGCAGCGTCGCTTTTCAAGATTAGTAAGATTTGCCCGTAAGATTTGCTTTCGCATTGCTCCAATGCGGGTCGCCGCAGAGATATCGAAGTTTTTGGATCTACTGTAGCCATCCTCGATGCGTACGTTCTTTAGAGATGTCGTGATACCTGCTAATATCGATTTATTCTGAAATTACGATGAGACCCATAAACGGCAGCTGGTATCAAGACATTATCGGCCGCCGATAGCTTCGCCAGTGCAGAGATTCGAAATGGTTTTGCGGACGGAAGAGCTGGACCGGCATATCAGCTCATTTTCAGGCTAGTGGTGACATTATTTGTATAGGCTACTGCCCTTAGCGACAAATCACCGTCAGCAACTGAGTTCGTTGCGCTGTACACACGTGCAAACTGCGATACAGTAGCAATACACTGGAACAAAATTTGTGCTACAGAGAGCTACACAGTTCCTGCCTTTATTCTCGACAATACTGATGAGCTTAACGATAATCTGCATCAGCTCAACGGAGTTAGCGGCAGATAGGAAGCGTCGCTGTAAGTATTTCAGCATATATAGTCTATAGTCTACAGCAAAGCACCCATCTGTGACGTGACGATGTTTTAACACCCCGTCGTAACCCCAGTATTATCAACGACGCAGTGAGGAGCAGAAAAACAGGGAGGTGCTGCGCAAATCAAGCCAACCTGAAAGACACTGACTAGTAACTGCATGGGCGGCTTGTACAGTGATAGTATACGCTGCTCCGAAGAACCAAACCCAACAACGTAGCGCGTGAGCGCGTTCACTTAGCATAAAAGTCTCATTCCCGCTCTCCGACTGCATACAATTCATCCACCGCTGCTCGCGGTTTAGTTCAAACATTGCGATATGACGTCACAGTGAGCTCAGGCAACACCAGCAGGAGGCGGAAACGGCGCCGTGAAGAAGATGCATTTGTTCGCCAAAGAAGTAAATGAAGGTGAATGTGGTTTTACCAAAAAAAAAAAAAAAAATCACGCTCCTTCATCTGTTGCGCCCTCTATTGGATATGACACTTTTCAGAGACACTTTCGAGAGGGACACTTTACAGAACCTGGCATTGTCAGCAGTAGCGTGAATGCCGGAAAAATGAGCTACCAGTGTAGAATTTGAGGTAGTAAGACGCTACTGTTCAATTCCGTACGAGCTGTGTTTGTCGTACACGCCGGTGCGACGGACGGCATTGGGATGATATGCGACCGCCTGACTCGCGTGCTTTCTCGACTGCGTTCGTATTGCGATATCTGTGCGTGCAGCAATACCAAAAGCCGGGCACTACGCCAGCTCAGAATATCCGAGCGAACGCTGTTTTGCACCTAGTAGCATCCGACGTACAGCAACAACAACGACGGCGATACGACGGCATGAACGTCGACAACAACGGCGTAAGCGCAAGGACCATTGATCTGCGCGGGAGGTACGCTTGGTGGGAGGGGACCAACAACAACAGCAGCAGCAGCAGCGTGACCGTCGGCGCATTCCGAGAGCAAGGCGAGGAGCGGTGCCATCGACGCACACCATCAAGGAAGAGCTGAGCGCGATGGGGGGCGGAGGATGGGGCTCCGGCCGTGGACAATTTCCTGCTCCGAGACGCGCACAACCAAGGCCACGGACGACGGCAAGATCGCAGTGCCGATGGGAGCCACAGCGTAGGGAATAGTGAGCGCCAGCGTGTGCGTACAACCTTTTTCAAAAGTAAAATGGCCGGGGAGGGAGTTGCTTCTAAACCGTGCTTAGCAGAGCTCTTGTAATATCCGATGGAAGTCCTAGCTATCGGGTGGGTGGGAATCAGAACGCCCCTTACCTTCAAGAGAGGTCGGACAACGAGTAGGGGCGTGAGAATATTCGAAGTTTTCGAATACTCTGTTATTAGGTTTGCTGAACGTATCAAATAATGCGAGTTCAAAACTATTCGACACAAGTCGAATATGCTCTCCCAAGTTTTCGAGTAGTTTTCGAATAAGTGGCACGAAGTTTGAATAAAGCACACCGTTGTTTTCTTCCACGACTTTTCCACAAAAGAGTATCCCCTCCAACGTTGCACAGCATGGTGCCGCGATCAGTGTGCGCGGGATGGAAGGTTCAGCTCTGCAGCGCTGTCGATTTGTGTGTTGGCGTTCATAATGCTCATACATGGCCTCCGAGATTAGGTGACCCCGCAGTGCTCAGGCAGGTTTAGCAATCTGTGCCTTGATGCCCGATATTTGAAGCCGTGGTTCATACGTAGCTGTTGCCCTTCTCATCTACCGACATCCGGCGCCAGTTTATGAGCTGTCGTCATTAGCAGCAAATTGTAATTTTTCTATGTGCATGGCATGGAGGTCATCGAGTCATTGCACTGACAGTGTTGTGCATCCCCTAACTGAAATAAGTGTTGCTTCTTTTGACAGGCATGGCTCTAACTCCACAAGTTATAACACCACGAACATTCGTTCCGTGCGAATATTCGCGGAAGTAGCGTATGCTCGTAAAATATTCGAAGCCGCGGGTTCGATCCCGGCCGCGGCGGTCGAATTTCGATGGAGGTGAAATTCTAGAGGCCCGTGTACTGTGCGATGTCAGTGCACGTCATAGAACCCCAGGTGGTCGAACTTTCCGGAGTCTTTCACTACGGCGTCCCTGATATAGCCTGAGTCGCTTCGGAACGTAAAACCTCCATAAACCCATTAGATTCAATTTCTAGCGAGACAATTCGCATTGAATTAGGTAGCAAAGCGACACTGTTCGTATTCTATTCGGTTTTGAAAAATACCATTCGCATAGTCCTAATAACGAGCCACACAGCGTGGTCCAGAGCAGGCCTTTCGGACTCTATTGTGATTTTTGGCATCTAGAGGGGGCGCCTGAATTGATCCAATATGGCGGCGTTACGGAGGACTGCTTCTAGACTAAGCCTATGTAGACTCGCGCTTGTTTTAAATTTCACAACAAACCCACGCTTGTTTGTTGATAGCGGCGCTCTGACGTGATCAAAACAGTGTCGTTTCTCGACGATGTAAAAGAATAAACGAGAGGCAAGGAATTGGCCTTTGAATGTTTTATATCGCATTAAAACATTCTATGAATGCGAAAGGTCGGCGCTGTCTCTCCATTAGAACTGCAAATGCGAAT
Organism: Amblyomma mixtum; assembly: GCF_055824585.1. NCBI lineage: Eukaryota > Metazoa > Arthropoda > Arachnida > Ixodida > Ixodidae > Amblyomma > Amblyomma mixtum. Next base: position 59,381,788 of record NC_143019.1, read on the forward strand.
GAGGCGTGAGTGGATCTTGGCCGGCAACAAGTAACAAACGATTCCTGCCGTCACGAGTTCCACAATTGCGATTTCGTTCGCGGAAAGCCGCGCACTGACCTCACAACGCGACACTCAAAGCGTGAGTGGGAATTCGAGCGGTCGGCGTGAACGCTATTTGCGGTCCAACACGTGAGCCGCCGTATACATCTCCCACTCGAAGATAAGATCGTGTTGTTTGCCTTCGCCCACACCACACCGATGGCCCGAGGAGAAAGCGCGGTTGCGGGATAACACTTAAGCCGGATAAAAAGACGCTCTCCCAAGAGCACACCGAATAGCGTCAGCGGGCATGTCCATCGTTCGAGCACTTGACATTTAGCAAGTGTTCTCTCTCAGGTATCCTTTTCACGGCTGTCTTTCAGGCCAAGCCGACGTAGAACGTGTTTGACGCTCCCTGTAAATGTTGACATTTCTGTGTGAGACGTCATCGCTGCTTTCTTGTAGCTGCCGAAAAAGCCTTGAAACCCGTTCAAGTACTAGCCCACGCGAGCAAACACTGTTATGCGATAGCACAGAAGTCTCACCGGAGCAAAAAGCCGGCGGAGACGTTCCGGCGTTGTCTAGGAAAATTCTGATTGGCTGGCGGGCAACGACGTCATAAGTGACGTGACTCGTTCAAGTACTAGCCCACGCGAGCAAACACTGTTATGCGATAGCACAGAAGTCTCACCGGAGCAAAAAGCCGGCGGAGACGTTCCGGCGTTGTCTAGGAAAATTCTGATTGGCTGGCGGGCAACGACGCCATAAGTGACGTGACTCGTTCAAGTACTAGCCCACGCGAGCAAACACTGTTATGCGATAGCACAGAAGTCTCACCGGAGCAAAAAGCCGGCGGAGACGTTCCGGCGTTGTCTAGGAAAATTCTGATTGGCTGGCGGGCAACGACGTCATAAGCGACGTGACTCGTTCAAGTACTAGCCCCCGCGAGCAAACACTGTTATGCGATAACATAGAAGTCTCACCGGAGCAAAAAGCCGACGGAGACGTTCCGGCGTTGTCTAGGAAAATTCTGATTGGCTGGCGGGCAACGACGTCATAAGTGACGTGACTCGTTCAAGTACTAGCCCACGCGAGCAAACACTGTTATGCGATAGCACAGAAGTCTCACCGGAGCAAAAAGCCGGCGGAGACGTTCCGGCGTTGTCTAGGAAAACTCTGATTGGCTGGCGGGCAACGACGTCATAAGTGACGTGACTCGTTCAAGTACTAGCCCACGCGAGCAAACACTGTTATGCGATAGCACAGAAGTCTCACCGGAGCAAAAAGCCGGCGGAGACGTTCCGGCGTTGTCTAGGAAAATTCTGATTGGCTGGCGGGCAACGACGTCATAAGCGACGTGACTCGTTCAAGTACTAGCCCCCGCGAGCAAACACTGTTATGCGATAGCACAGAAGTCTCACCGGAGCAAAAAGCCGGCGGAGACGTTCCGGCGTTGTCTAGGAAAATTTTGATTGGCTGGCGGGCCCCGACGTCATAAGTGACGTGAAAAATGCCAGATAAATACTATTGGATGAAGGGATCTGACCTTACAGCCCGGAGAATGCCCACTGGCTGGAGGATAGAGACGTACCAGGCTGACAATGACGTCGCCACAGCGGATTCGTCTGAGGCCTCCAGGTGTTGTGCGGTAAGAGGTCGGGAAGAGCAACCCGTGGTCTCACAAGTTCCACCAGTCACATCAGGCAAAGACATCAACAGCTCCGAGTGCTAGCGCACTGCCAACACGTGGTGGTGTTAGGTGTCCCTGCGTTTTTTTTTTCTTCATACCAACAAAAACCACCATTACTGCTTCACTAGTGCAAGGAATAAATTTTGTTTCCGACGGCAGGAGTGCTTAATTCATAGCGAAGGAATATAGCGCAGAGTAGGACAGGACACAAGAAGACACGAACAACACGAGCGCTAACTTCCAACAAATTTTATTTCACACATGCGACATATGCAACACATGCAACAAGGATAAATTCTTCGGGAGAGAGATGTGTAAGCACTCCCTCTATCTTTTTATGTGATAAAGAACTCTCGTTTCTCATGCAACGTTACGGTCAGCACAAGTGATTACGTGTTTTTGGTGTATAAATATGTTGCATGTGTGAAATAAAATTTGTTGGAACTCGTGTTGTTCGTGTCTTCTTGTGCCCTGTCCTACTCTGCGCTACATTCTCTCGCTATGATCATGCACCAACAGGCCCAAAAAGCTACGCTTTTGAACTGCTTAATTTACCATTCCCGGTGGCTTCGAGCGTTAGAATTCATCTGCACTATCATCGAAAAAAAAAGAAACAAATGAAGTTGGACTGACTGTGCATGCGTGGATCCAACAGAAAATGAGCCATATCTCTGCCAGCAGCGATGATTTATGTGTGCGCATTGTCAACAGCACCGGTTGTGTAAGGTGAACAAGGACGACCAAGTAATTTCGAACATCGCGTGCGATTTATGACGACGATGAGCCTGTGGCTAAATTATATGCAACAGGTTGACACAAGATGTCCGTCTGAACCCCGGCTAATGACGGATAGCATAGCGAGATCCGCTACCGGGAGGCACCAACTGCGCATGTGCGGATACGAAAGGCGCCAATGTTCAGGTGCGGGCATTCTGCGAAAGAGAAGGTGGATCCTCCGGTTCGCAGTAGCGGAACGCCAAAAGCGCTGGTCTAAAAGTTGTGAAAAATGTTATGAAAGTTATGTTAGTTACTGTGCTAGTGCAAGGATTTACTTGTTTGAGTAACACTGCTACAGCCTGCACCCTATTCGTGAGCTTTTATTCTTGTTTTGCATTGCCATGCCTTTTACTGTATTGTCTCACCGGCTTGTTCCAGTTTTTGACCTGCAGTATAAATAATTAAATAAACAACAAAATATTTTCAGAAAACAAACACGCATGTAAATGTATGTCGGGACATACAAGACAAAGACAACTCTACATTTTGACATTGTTGCGGTAACAGTTGTCCCATGGTTAAAAGCAGAACTCCTAAAGCGCATTTCAGAAACCTCTGCAGCAGTTTTACCATTGCCCTGGTCTACCCTTCACGCTCTCATCTACCGATTCTAGAATTGTTTTAAATCCCGAAGCACCTCGAACCTCCACGATGGCCTCGCTCAGCGAGAGCCAGCGGTGACCGAGCGCTTACTTAACCGCGCTCCGACGACGCCATCTGTCGTCGAGGTCGCGAAGCGTCAGCGCCAGCGACAAGGTTTGTTCGACACGCAACCGGTGGCGTTAGCTGACGCGTGCGTGCGCACGCGCGCGTTCTTTCCCTGCACGGGTTCAACGGTATTTGTGCGGTACAGTACTATACACAGCTGGCGTATGGGAGGGTTAACTGCAGTTCACTACACGGAGCTATATCAGAGGTTTAAATGGCAGCCGCAGTCCCATGTACACAGTCTGCGCATGTGTTTATTTAACGCACCAATGTGACACCGGCGACCTTTCAAGATACCGCCATTCTGCCTGGTATGGTTTATGGTTTACGGGGGTTTAACTAGTTTAACGTCCCAATGCAACTCAGGCTATGAGGGACGCCGTAGTGAAGGGCTCCGGAAATTTCGACCACCTGGGATTCTTTATCACGTGCACTGACATCGCACAGTACACGGACCTCTCTAGCAAGGGCGCCCGAAGAACTTTTTCCGGGGGAGGGGGGGGGCCGATGTCCGGGGATGGGGGCGGCGGTAGAATAGCACCAAAAGGGAACTAGTGCATAAATATTATCCGTAATTCCAGGGGGGCATCCGCCCCCCTTGCCCCCCCCCCCCCCCCCTTTCCGGACGCCCATGACCTCTAGAATTTAGCCATTCTACCTGGTACCATGATGCTCGCGCTATTTACACGGAACCGAAGCGTACTGAATGTGTGAATGAATTATTTCCACGAAATATTCAGTTTCACGGTGGAATTTAAAACAAATAAGTTGCCGAAGGCAATTTGACTAATGCTTAACCCGTCTCGTGACAGTAGCAGCAATGCAAATGCAGATAATCACAAGAGGTGCAATCATAACTAATGTGACAAAACAAACATGCAAACAACCAAACTTAATACATAATGGCTAGCTTGTTGGATGAGCATACTGAAGGGTATACAACGCAGTAGAAATACGGACTAGACAAGGACGCAAACACAGCCCCTTAAGTAAACAAACGAGATATTCATGCTCCGAAACAAAGCCGTCACCAAGTGCGCTGAAGTAGTGGAAACCGGAACTAACCGGAGCTTCCTACCCGTGGCTTGGCCGCTGAGCCCGAAGACTCGGCGGCCGCTCGAGTTTCATGAAGGCGAAACGCTGAAAAGGTGCCCGTGTGCTGTGCGATGTTAGTGCACGTTTTAAAGAACCCCAGGTAGTCGGAATTGATGCGGAACTCTCCACTGTGCCGTCTCTCATAGCCTATGGGTCGGTTTGGGACGTTAAACCCAGTAAACTAGTGACTGCACTAAGTTACCTTTGAAAGGCGTATAATCACAGGCTTACTACAAGTCATTCTGGCGCTTGCCTCCAAACTGATCGTTACAGTGTTCGGTTACATTTATTGAGCTCAATAACGGTTTATGTTGCATAAGTTATGTAAGGGAAATGGAGGGGTAATAGAGATATAAATATTGTGCGCCATTTCGTTGCCTTGGGCAATTTTTCCTGGTAATGCCATAATTATAAGTAGCTGTAAAGAAAAAAATTATGGATTAAGATACATGTAGTGGCAGATTAAAAAATTTGTTCCGCATTTTGATTTTTTTTTATTGAATCACTATTTTACTTGCTGACGCGATTAGCGAAAAAAGAAAACGTGCTCAGGCAAATCAGAATTCATAATAATCATCATCAGCCTGACTACACCCACTGCAGGGCAAATGCCTCTCCCGTATCTCTCCAATTAACCCTGTCCTTTGCCAGTTGCCGCCACTGTATCCCCGCAAACTTCTTAATCTCATCCGCCCACCTAACTTTCTGCCGTCCCCTGCTACGTTTGCTTTCTCCTGGAATCCACTCCGCTACCCTTAAGGACCAGCGGTTATCTTGCCTTCGCATTACATGCCCTGACCAAGCCCATTTCTTCCTCTTGATTTCAACTAAGATGTCATTAGCCCGCGTTTGTTCCCTCACCCACTCCGCCCTCCGTTTAATAAGTTACTAATCAAGTCAATGTCAACCTTCTATGAAATCGACTTGATTAGTAACTTGTTAAACGAGAACGTGACGGAAAAAGGACCGCTTATTTTTAGCTATATATACTGCCATAAAATACAACTGCGCATGCGTAAACACAACCTCGTTTATCGTCAATGCCTTCATAGAGGTTGCCCACATGAAGACAAGTCCTCCTGTCGAAACGTTGCAAAGCACCCTGAGGTTTTCCCTCCCTTGTTCACATTGTGATAATCGAGAAAAGTCTGACCAACTTCTCTCTACCGTGGACTTCACGGAGGTTGGCTCGACCTGACGCCCAACTGCTGTTGGTATATCCAATCTCGAACCAGCAACGTTCCATTTCCTCCGTTTTTGTTCACGTTGTATTAGAGAGTTTTAGCACAGCAGAGACTTACGGATCGCAGGTGGCCGGCTTGCAGGTGCCACAGCGCGCGCTGGTGTCCGGCAATCCGGCATACGTTAAGAAGGTTAACTGCTGAGCTAGTTGGTTTTCAGACATAATAAATGATTTTTAACGCAACCGGGGACACAACACAAGAAAGACGACAACACGGGCGCTTCCACTACTAGCGGAGACGGGCATACGTCTACGCTAGTACGCCTCAACTATGCTATAACTTTCTAATTGCGTGCGTACGCTAAAGCTATTAACGAAACTAACAATATATACCTTAACTAAAAATTCATAACGATCCACTTTTTTCTGAACACGATTGTTAAAGACATTTTTATATGTTTCGCATCGTCTCTTTTTTTTTATGTTTCAGACAGGGGCGGACTTGCGGTGGGGTGGGGCCCCATCGCTCTTTTCTTCAAAGCGAGAAATGCTTTGTAGAAAAACCAATTTGGCCCCAATTAGATTTCTAATAAAAAGAAAAAAAGAAATGTATCATCTACTGTGAAAAAAAAAGAACTGAAGAGTTTTTGCATAGCCTGTCCGCAGTGATTCGAGATGTTCTCGTCACGTTAAAAAAGATGCCCAGGCTTAGCTTGGTTAAGCCAAGAATGCGTTGCCTATTGCGCGGTCTTTTTGCGCGAGGTATTGCTTGGCGTCACTCGATTTTCTCAGCAGCTTTTCCTCCGTGACGGACGGACGGACGGACGGACGGACGGACGGACGGACGGACGGACGGACGGACGGACGGACGGACGGACGGACGGACGGACGGACGGACGGACGGACGGACGGACGGACGGACGGACGGACGGACGGACGGACGGACGGACGGACGGACGGACGGACGGACGGACGGACGGACGGACGGACGGACGGACGGACGGACGGACGGACGGACGGACGGACGGACGGACGGACGGACGGACGGACGGACGGACGGACGGACGGACGGACGGACGGACGGACGGACGGACGGACGGACGGACGGACGGACGGACGGACGGACGGACGGACGGACGGACGGACGGACGGACGGACGGACGGACGGACGGACGGACGGACGGACGGACGGACGGACGGACGGACGGACGGACGGACGGACGGACGGACGGACGGACGGACGGACGGACGGACGGACGGACGGACGGACGGACGGACGGACGGACGGACGGACGGACGGACGGACGGACGGACGGACGGACGGACGGACGGACGGACGGACGGACGGACGGACGGACGGACGGATGGATGGATGGATGGATGGATGGATGGATGGATGGATGGATGGATGGATGGATGGATGGATGGATGGATGGATGGATGGATGGATGGATGGATGGATGGATGGATGGATAGGAGCGCCCCCTTTGAAACGGGGCGGTGGCAACCGCCACCATGCTCAGCCGTTCTTTTTTTTTCTTTTTTTTGTTTTTTCTTCTTTTTACTGTGTTTGCAATTCTCACCAAGAATCGCCATCATCTTTACCTACGGTTTTTCCTCCGGCTGTCGTGACGTCACGTCACGTGGTTTGGTGGCTGCCCGGCCGCGCCCAAGGGCTGAACTGAGTGATTGCAATATGCTACGCATAAAAGAAAACAATTATTACTCCAAAATCAGGCACGCGAAACTCGATGGCACAATGGCAGACTCCTAGAATTTCTTCCGTCACGCTGGCGTTCCGTTTAATGCGTCTACTGATTGCGGCGAAAGCTAAGAAGATTGGAACACCATCGGCGACGCCGGAAAGACGGCAAAGCGGTATCGTCTCAAGACGCGGAGATAATGAGCGCGAGGACAGGGGAATTGCTTGCATAACCTTAAACAGGCCGGAAGACGTCAGAGCCTACATCTTCGATATCTTTTTTTTTTTCCTCAAAGCGACCATTGATATGAAAGTAGAAAACGAAGAGCTACAAGGCTTCTGCGATTGCACGACATTCAGAAAAAACGTCCAGTGTATGACGCGTGCATTTCTTTCCTCGCAATTTAAAAGCGGCAGCCAAAGACGTCATTCGGGCCCTTACCAACAGCGTCTTTTGAAAGAACGCGCCGGGAGTGATTGCTTAGCAGTCGAAGGCTGTCCCGGGCTGAAATCGATGTTCAACCTGACAGCAGTTATACAACTAGTCACGAATAAGGGGCGCGAATGGGAGGCTAGGCACGTAGCTAGTCTCTCTACATACAGTTGTTCGGTTAAAGCTTATAGATTTTTGCCGTTTGTGCAGCAGACGACGAATGCCCATGCCATGTAGCAGACGACCTGCAAGCTAAACAAGCTCGTTCGTGCTGCAGAAACAGACGAGAGAAGAAAAAAATAGAAAGAAGGAAAAACGAAGGCTCTCACGTAACTCCTATACAGGCGACTTTGTATGCTGCGCGAAAGGCGATCACTTTTCTTTTGCATTCTTTTCTTTTTTTCCCTTTTTCCTGCACGTACGTGTCAGATGACGTCACCCTATGACATCAAAAGGAGGGCGTGGCTCTTTCCCTCTTTCCTTGCTTCTCTCGCTGAACGACTTGCTCTGGCTTCCAGAGTTGGCATGCATGATCGAGAAACGTCAAAAAAAAAAATCGAGAAACGTCGCGAGATCATCCGCGGTATTCGCACACAGCGGGCCGTTTCTAAACGCTCCACTCATTGCAGCACTTAACGATTGACTCGTGCTCCTCAAACCCTTTCGATCATCCGCTGACCTGTATGGGGCAAAACACTTCAGAGCTTGGCGGCGCGGCTAGATGCTACGGGTATACGCTTCTTTGGAACATTTTTGCTCAAAACACGTCCGCAGCTTCTCATGACGCACGTCGCTCCCAACGGTTACACCATTAGCGGATGGCTTATCTTTTGATTCCGAGTACCCTCTAGTCTTTCGCTTGCCACTATATTTTCCGTAGCATTTTCCGTAAGTCGACGAAGACGACGTTATGCAAAGCACAGCGCGAGAGGCTGGCAGTTTAACAGGCGGGGAGAAAGGCTGCGGCGACAGCCGAGTGTTCTGTGTACACTCGCCGTCAAAAGTAAAAGAAGGCGACTTTGTCAAAAAAATTTAATTTCTTTAAATCTAAAGCATAATGGTACATGCTTATCGGTGCACAGTGCAATTCGCACAATCACAATTAGGCTGCACATATGTATTCAAGGATGCATGAATTGGAGGGCCATGGTGATTAATTTTTTTCGTGAATATTGCCAACCTTGTAAACAAACTATCGCGCACGACTGGCTATTTACGCCGCCACTGTTCACTGTTTCCGACTTCCATTAATATATTGCTTTACAATTCCCTGTTTTCCTCAGTCACGAATTATGGCGCGCTTGTCTGGGCAACTACTACACTCCGAAATATTAATAAACTTTCACATATACAGAAAAGTGCAATCCGCGTAATTGGAAAAGTGCCTCCTTACTCACACAGAGCCGAATTGTTCAATACGTTTAACATCATCCGCATACCGCGTCTATATCCCTATAGACTGATCCGCTATTACAAATCAGAAAAAAATCAAACACAATAATTCATTAGCTGAACTAGCCAGGCTCTCAGTGAATGACCCTGTGTATTGTACGCGAAAACCGGAGAGATATAAAGTTGACGTTTGCCGCACCAATTACGGTAAACAAATGCTGAAGTTTTGCTTGCCATCTCTCCTTAACAAATTTTCCGGAGAAGATGGCACAGACGTCACTGACAAATCTTTCAGTGATTTGCGTAATATATTTTTGCACAACTACATACATCAATATTGTTAGTTTCTTTGTCTATGTTATATGTACTCATTCAGCTGTGTTTCCCAGTGCTTTGCGTTTTTCGTTCATCATATCTGTCATGTTTCATAACCTAAAGTGTGTCATTGTTATTCGCATCAAGCTTTTGTCCTTTTATATAGTTTTCTGTTCATGAGCAGCTGCGTTTCTGCTCGTTTCTGCTGGAGTATTTCTGTTATTGATGTATCAGATGCGTTCCACTGTATGCCTTGTAGGGGGCATGGACCTCGTCAAGCCCATTTAGGGCTTTTTTTCCGTGCCCCTAAGCATCGTAGGATGTTTAAATAAACTGATTTCATTTGAAGAAATACCATGCTAAAAAAACAAAACAGCGGTGATAGCTGAGTGGTCTAAAATAGCGCCAAGCGTAGCGACATAACTGCAGCAAAGTACTCAGAAGTACTACAGCATCAGAGAACAATACGTAACAGCACAAAAAAAAAAATTCCTCGTTAAGACAGGATGACAAAAATATATTTGCAGCACGATTCTGCGAATACCCTCCAACTATAGAACCCTCCTCCCGCCCCTCACGCACACGAAAGGCAAGAAAGGGAGAGCGCGAGAGCAGTGAAAAAGGAAAGGTAGACAATGGAACGGCTCGACACAACGCACGCCTAGAGCTATTAATTACGCGAGCGATTCGACTTGCCAGTGTGACACGCAAGGTGACGTCAACGCTGAAACATTTTTATAGCCGGACGCGGAGTCAAGGATGCCGCGGCTTTTTTTAGCTCAGCGACGAGTGGGTGCTTCACGAGCGTGCTGTGTGGGCACGCGCATAAATTTGCATCCTTTACAGCGACCAGTTTCATATATATCTATACATATAATATATACTCTTCAACCTCCTATTTGCACCGCGCTGACCGACTGCAATTTCAGGTTTGGACAGTTCCCGGAAAGTGTCGCGTTCATCGGTGCAATAAAGACAGCCACCAAGATTGAGCGACCAGGAAAAAGGCGTTACTAACCTTTTAGTTGGGCTCAAGGAAGGAAAAAAAGACAACTGAAGAAAAAACGCATCTCACTCCATTGTCAGTATCAATATTGTGATACAACATAGAGAGAGAGCGAAAAGAAAAGAAGCAGTTAGGTTAAAATGTTCCAATTCCTTCGCACATGGGGGTAAAGGGAACGAAATAGAAGAGTTTGGCCTAGGCAACTAACACCGAGGTGTGTACTATCGGCAACGAATGAAACCCGAAGAAAACTGAGGTAGAAACACAAATATAACAACATATTAGCTGGTTTGGTTTGGTTTATGGGGTTTAACGTCCCAAAGCGACTAAGGCTATGAGAGACGCCGTAGTGGAGGGCTCCGGAAATTTCGACCACCTGGGGTTCTTTAACGTGCACTGACATTGCACAATACACGGGCCTCTAGAATTTCTCCTCCAAAGAAATTCTAGCCGCCGCGGCCGGGATCGAACCCGCGTCTTTTGGGTCAGCAGCCGAGCACCATAACCGCTGAGCCACCGCGGCGGCACACACATATTAGCTCCTAGAGAGCAAAATACAGGCGAGTTTACACTTCTGCCCTTCTGCAGAATACACTTCTGCAGAAGAGTCTCCGCGCTTTCGAAGTGACATTGCCCTCGACTGGTAAAGAGCATCCCCTGCATAGGAATTTGTTATTTTGCTGTTCGTGGCTCAGTTGTCTTGCTCGCGTTTCCTTTCTTGCTGATAGTACCTAAGCTTTATCCTAGTCAGCAACGTCACTTAGTCAGCACATCATGCGGACGTTCCCACTCCGAAACACCCTCGACAAAGCTGTGTCACAAGAAAAACTGCCCACGGACGTCATCGAGGTAGGGGATGCGCGGTCGGTGAGGTGTCACCCTAATCAGTCGCTAGCTACTAAGAGCAATTATCTTTTAAAATTATTTCTAAATCATAGGGTCCACGTAGAGTTGTTAAATTTGACACGAACACTTAAAAAGATCGGCTCTACAGATCTGTTGCACTAGGACAGGGGTTCTCAAACTGGGTTCCGCGGAACACAGGGGTTCCGCGGGCTGTCTTCTTGTGTTCCGCGAGAACCCTCACCGGCCCTGACCCGGCAGCTGATATGAGACTGGCTCTGAGTGCTACTGAGTCACGCTTTGACTTGCTCTTAAAAGGGAAGCAGTACCACCCATCACATTAGTATTTGTATTAATCTGTGCAATAAACATTTAACTTTTGCAGCTCTCTCTTTGCAAAAAATGCACTCGGCAACATTGCTGGTAAGTGAAAGAAAGGGGGGGGGGGGGGGGGGGGTTCCCTGGAACTTATTGAAGGCATTTGGGGTTCCTCCAAGCAAAAAAGTTTGAGCACCCCTGCACTAGGATATATGTCCAACGAAATCATTGCAGGGTCCCTTTAACATACGAACGGCTCGCACACCATCTCAAACGCTCACTCAAAGCGCCGCGCTTCGCTGCTCGCGTTTTGGAGGGACAAAGCCCAAGCTCGCTAAACATAACATTACGGTGTGCAGTCTTGATGAAGCGCGATATGTGAAGCGCTGAACTCGCGGCTAGGGCCGCTCGGAGTTGCAGACTTTTCCGCAGCTCGACCGTTGTCGTTATAACGCAAGGGAATTCCGTTCTACCCGTGTGTTTGACATCGAAATCAGATTCTCGAAGTTACACCAGATCACTAGTAACCGATAACAGACAAAAATAAATGGGTTACCGAAAACGTCACATATTCCAAAAAGTAATCAGTGCACCATAAAACTCGAAGAAAATGTAATTCATTACATCTTCAGTTACTTGTAACGTGTTACGTACTATCGGGCACAAAAGTGGTATACTCCACGCGGCGGGAACCGGAGCAACGAAAAACAGCGGCATTTTGGCGAGCTAAAGCACGGAACATTGAAACGAGCCAAGCGACATGCCTGCTGATAATAAAGGTCACGCATTGGCTGTCTCGATCCCCGATGCCGCCTGTAGATCGCGTTGCAGCGCAGTTTTCCGTTGCTCCGGCTCCTGCCACATGGAGTATACCACTCTTTTCCCCCGATAGTACAAGTCTGGTTGTGCATAGAACATTTCATCCATGCTATTCCATGCTATTACGACCCACTGAATAGCATATGATCGTTAGCTATAGTGGGATACAAGTCAAGAATGTAGCGGCGAATGGCCGGTTTCCATGGCGTTGCGGCTGCAATGCCGTATAGGAAAGTATAGGCAGGAAAAGGAAGGAGACTGCCCTTTGTCTCCGTGCCGTGGGTTGTTCGTGAAGCCCCTCAAACGAAGTTTGCGGGGCTTTAGTTGCTCGGACAAGGGGTTCGGAAGGGTGAAGGGGAGAAGCTGGACAGAGGGTGCAGGCTCGACAGTGCTGAGGAGCCCACTCCCCACGACGCGGTGACAAAGGAATCGTCTGCTTTTCTTTCCTTCCTAGCCTCTCCTGCACTGCAAAAGCGACGCCATGGGAACCGGTCGACGGAATTGGCTGGAGGGGCTTTCGCCGCTGCATCCTTGACTTGTATCCGAATGTAGGTCGATGATATTTTCATCTTTTTTAATATCTGCCCGTAGTATTTTATACAGGTCGATGGTTGAACACGTTAACCTCCCTACCTTCCCATCCTTTTCTCATATCTTTGCTCGACTTGTTGGCGACATGCGATTTTTTAAAGTAACTATCTTGTCCGCAGATTCACTCACTCACTCACTCACTCACTCACTCACTCACTCACTCACTCACTCACTCACTCACTCACTCACTCACTCACTCACTCACTCACTCACTCACTCACTCACTCACTCTCACTCACTCACTCACACACTCACTCTCACTCACTCTCACTCACTCACTCTCACTCACTCTCACTCACTCACTCTCACTCACTCACTCACTCTCACTCACTCACTCACTCACTCACTCACTCACTCACTAACACTCACTCAATAGCCCAATGACACTGGCTAAGTAAAGCAGCACACGGGCAACAGGAGGAAGATATACGTTCGGTTCAGTAGAACAAGCAGGAATAAGACGCTTCCAAAAGCGCGCAACGCTATTACGCTGACGCAAACCACCCGTGGCGCTTGCATAAAAGGCAGCAAGTTAAACAAAAAAAGAAGACGAATAAATCACACACATACACCTGCGAGAAGCCAGATGGGCAGCTCTCAAACGCACACACAAAAGCTGCAGTATAATTCCAGGCGGCGAGAAGGAGACCCGAGTGGGAGAGGCCGGCACCATTAATTCAGAGCCGCCAAAGACGCAGCAGCTACGCAATGTGTTGCAAAACTGTCCGCGCTTGTCGATGCGCCAAGAAAAAAATAACAGAAAAAAAAATAGTAACGGTGTGCTGTACGGCAGTGCGAGCTTTTTAGCCTACACTCTCTCTAAGCGTGCAGCTACGCCCGTCCGGAGGAAGCTTTTAAGCTGGACGACTCAGTTCTCTTTCGTCCATCAGACGTCCTTTTTTTTTTCCTTTCTTTGTTCAGAGCTAGTAGCAAACGGAAAGAAATGCTACAGGCAGAGACTAGGGAGGCAGCTGAGTGGAGAAAATGGCGACATTACTGACGTCATCTTGTGCACCCTTCGCTTTTTTTTTTCAATGCCACTGGCATATTTTGTTTTTGTTTGGTTTATTTGCTTTGAGCAAACGGAAAAGGCTTTCCATAAGCACAGGTGTTCCCTTCAAAAGCGAGGTACAGCCCCCGTCAAAAGTATACAGCTCGAGGGGTTTGTTTCGAAGTTGTTTAGCGTGGCTCCCTGGCGCATCAGAGAGTCCAAACCTTGGGAGGATTGAGGACGCAACGCCTTTCCTCTTTCGAGAGATCATGGTTGCTGAGGATGCATAACGTGCCATGCTGCAGGCCTCACAATCAAACCCCTTGGGCTGTATACTTTTGACGGGGGGTGTACATTCATTGTGGAAACAAGGGGGCTTCTTTCTGGCCCATGCCGTGTTATACGCATTGAAAGCTTTCCAAGCCTCTTCAAGATGAGAGGAGGACGTCCCCTCCCCGAATACAAGGCTTAGAAGCGAAAGTGAACGTGTATTTTGTATAGCAGGCCAATAACGACCGTGCAGACGCGTAAAACACAAGCATACGTCCCTCGGTGTTGTTTCAGCAGTGTCAGCAGTGTTGGTGTCGAAGCACGCGTTTAATTTTCGGAATCAGTCGGTGATGGCGACACCTGTACTTCTTTTTTAGGTCTTTTATACCTTACAAAATCTCCGTTTTACGTTTAAAGTTGTATCTTTGCTATTAGGACGCGGCACCCTACCGACACGTACCAACTGCAATCTGTCCTCGGTGCCCCATTAAATGGCTGCAAAACCGCGCTAGTGATGCACTAGAAACTGCACTACGAGGTCCAGACGGTGCTCCGGAAGCAACAGTGCAATGACCCACACGCCTCTGACGTCATGACCTCTGACTCTGAGTGCCTCGAGTGGTTAGGAAAGCAGGCGGTGGCCGAGCCTGCGCTGTTTTCCTCACCGCTGCAGAGAGTATCAAGCTGCCTTTCGACAGCCACGCTGTCCGCGCCGGGATATATGTGTGTGTGACCCCCGAGACACACACACGTGGCCGATGATTTCAAGGCGCGAGTAAGTGCGTCACGAGAAGGTAAACACACTCGACCTCCCGAGACCACCACTCGTGATACTCGAGGCACCCTTCGCTGTCTATGCATGCAGCTGAAGCTTAATCTTTCTTTCTTCCTTCCTTCCTTTCTTTCTTTCTTTCTTTCTTTCTTTCTTTCTTTCTTTCTTTCTTTCTTTCTTTCTTTCTTTCTTTCTTTCTTTCTTATATTTTCATATTCCCTTCACACTCTCTCTTTTTCTTATTCCTTTATATTCCATTCTTTCTCATTCTTCCTACCTTTCACCCCCTTTCTTTTTTCTTTCTTTTCTTTCACATTCCTTTTTTCTCAACCTTCCTTCCTTGTGTACTTTTTCTTTCTCTTATTTCATATTCCTTTCTTTCTCATCCTTCCTTCCATTCATACTCTTTCTTATTCTTTCATATTCCTTTCTTTCTCATCTTTCCGTCTATTCGTACTCTTTCTTATTCTTTCATAGTCCTTTCTTTCTCATCCTTCTGTCTATTCGTACTCTTTCTTATTCTTTCATATTCCTTTCTTTCCATCCTCCCTTCCTTTCTCACTGTTTCTTTTTTCCTTCCTTTCCTTCTTCCTTGCTTCGTTCTTTTGTCTTGCTTTCTTTCTTTCCATCTTTCTTTTGCGTCTATTATTTGGACGTTGTTTAAGAGATTGTCCTGCCTTGCTTTCCTGGTCAAGGCGACGCTCGACTATTACCCAGTGAGCGCGGCGGCGAGGCGGTGCCCTGGAAGTGTCCGACGCCAAAGTGTGGGGGAGTCGACGCCTTTTCGGGGGAAACCATGAAACGAAAGTTGCCCCACGGTGGCGAAAGGGAGCCACTTGCCGCAGTCGTTACGAATATCCTGTCTCCCACCGTTCGTAAAGGCACGATGACAAACGCGCGCGAGAGTAAACGCCGTCGGCGAGCGCTAAGTCACGTGCTGCCGAAGCACACGCACAGAGCGCGGGTGTTGAGAAAGCATTTCTCGGACCGACACGTGCGCGGAGAAAAACAATGTCAGCAGGGTGTCGCGAATGGCTTAAGTGTTGTCCGAGGCGGGGTGAAGGAGAAAGAGCACCGACCGATGCAGCGATGCTTGTTCAAACGTCGTAGTTAATAGCATGCGATGCTTGTTCAAACGTAGTAGCTATAGAGCATGCGATGCTTGTTCAAACGTAGTAGTTGGAAGCATGCGATGCTTGTTCAAACGTAGTAGTTGGAAGCATGCGATGCTTGTTCAAACGTAGTAGTTGGAAGCATGCGATGCTTGTTCAAACGTAGTAGTTGGAAGCATGCGATGCTTGTTCAAACGTAGTAGTTGGAAGCATGCGATGCTTGTTCAAACGTAGTAGTTAGAAGCATGTGATGCTTGTTCAAACGTAGTAGTTGGAAGCATTCTCGTTGTTACAGCCGTATCGACGGGTAAGTTTAACAAACGGGTGACTGTATAGTCAAAGAAAGAATGTGTCTGATCACAACGTACATTCATATCATTGCCAAAGTTTGAAAAGAATCGTAAGAGGAACTGCAGCGGAGGTTCTCTTTCTAGTGCGCTAACACTCATAGTAGCCATTCCCCGCATTTAGACGCTGTGCATTTGTCTGTATGTATGCATGTATGTATATATATATATATATATATATATATATATACTGCGCTATAAATAGTACCACCGCAAGCTTTGGAAGTCTATGGGCGCATAGAAGATGAACAATGGACCGGCTCTACTTGGAACTTGCAACGCAGCTCTTTCGCGCTATTGTCTTGTCAGTGACGTAAGATTTTGTTGTCCGCTGGGACAAAGTTAGATGACGAGATCCAGACACATTCCTTGGGCAGTTTTTGCGGAAAGAAACACAAATACTCTGTACGCGGGGCGCAAGAGATGAACGTTGCTGAGGTTAGAAGGAGAACCAACGCTTAACGCACAAATGCCGTATAATAGGAGTGCAATAAAGAATTCTGGGGGCAGACCAGTAAGGGGCGATATAGAGCTGGTATAGCAAGCAAAAGGAAACACAAACAAACAAGCAGGTTTCTTGCCAGCCAGTCGATATTTATATTCAAATAAGACGAATCACCATAAAGCGTACCACTCTGGGCCATATACGGAACGAATCCCATATACTGTTCCCATATGTGTGGCTTTAAATGGTTTTCAAGATTGCATTTCTACGAAGGTGAATTACAGGATGCATTCGAAACTTTTACCAGCGCTGCAACAGGGGATAGTGAACATGAAGAGACGGAAGGATACAACTGCTGCAGTTGTTAGTAGCGCCTGTCCTTCCGTCTATTCTTGTTCAATGTCCCCTGTTGCAGCGCTGGTAAAAGTTTCGAACCAACTATAGCTCAAATCTGCGTGTTAGTGGGATACATTCATGGTCATTCCTGAGTTCAGAGTGACGCACCTAGAACAGGGTAGAGAGCAAAAGAAGGGAGGAAACGAAAAATCCGTCCGGAGTGAAGGCCATGCGTACACACGCTCTCAGTACTAACTGCAACGCGCCGGCTTACGGCTACCGTATTAAAGGGTCAGTCTACTCACCGAGATGAGTGTATAAATAATGGCATATTCTGGTAGTTGGCACCCTATAACATCAATAACGAGGGGTCTGCGCCCGGTTTAGGCAGGAATTTATATTTTATTTCGGCGTTAAAAGTCGCGTAAAAAAGCATGGTGGCGACCCCAAACGTTCATTTTGTTCAAGAAAGTGGTAGTCTTTTTTTGTAGAAGCATAAGTGAATATACTACGTACCATTTGTATGCTCCAATGTCAGAGAAACGCACGTTTTGTTCTAGTAAAGTGTAGAAGGCGTACCGCTCGCTTTTTCTGTAAATCACATGAATATTTATAGTTACACGTACGCAGAACGCAGGCACATTCCCACTTTTAGTTCAGCGTATGCTAGCAGAGACGCAAAAATAAACTCAGCCTATAGTGGAGCCATCTGGTCGTCAAGACGGGAACCATTGCTGTAAACAAACCGACTCTCCACTTAAGCCTAGCAGCTACAGAATCGTCACTCTAATTATTAAAATGAAGCAAATTTATCTCTTATATGTTTTCTTATAGGCGAGATGAGACGAAGCGAAAGACAGGCGCCCCATTTATGGCCAGTGAACGCACTGAAAAAGGCAGCAACAACGAGAATTCAGTCCGAAGCGAGAGGTCCGGCTTCGACGGGCGCCGCCATGTTTGTCGCCGCGCGGCGGAAATCCAGATGGTTGCCAGATGAGACTACCATCTCATACAGATGTGTTCCCACATTAATGAATTCTATTTTAAAATGTTCTACCGCACTCCTTGGCACCACAGCTGGCTAAACGGTAATTTGAGTAAAGAGCTATCGGTTGCCGCAAAGGAAATATGGTCGATAAAATTCAGTAGACTGACCCTTTAAGGTTTGCGCCTCACGGCGACTACATGCGTCGCGATGAACAGCGCAAGAAGCCTAGGCCTTTTCGATTTGGAACTGTCTGCTCAACTTTTCACGACCACCGGGATCAGTGAAACAGAAATACCCGCCCTTTCTCTTTACGTATTGGACCACCTACCCCCCCCCCCCCTTTCCTTCCAGTGAAGATATAATTTCTGTATAGAAACTTGCACAAGGCGTCATGCTACCAAACATTTTTCTTGATTTTTTTATTTTTTTTTTGCCAGATTAGGAAACTGGAAGCAGTCGGAAATTAGCTCTTCGCCTTTCTGTGTCTATTCCTGGAAACTTCATTTATACATTTTGCGCTTTCAGCAGGATTGCACACGCAGTGGAAACACGCAAACCAGCAGTTTGAAATCACTCCGCGTGTGCGTCAAAGGAAGGAAAAAAAGACAGAAATGAAGAGTTGCGCAAATTCACCGCTCTCACGGGATGCAGTGCGAGGTAAGACGAGCAGCTTATCGAGCCCCGTCTTTTGTTGGCGCGAACGAAGCGGAAATAAAGAAATATAATTATGCGCAAATCGCATACGTATTCCGGGCATGCGTGATGAAGGCCCGCTCTTCTTGCGAGCGCGTTGTACGCGTACACGCGTACGCGCGTTTCCCACGATTCGCGATGAAATATTCCAGATCGCTTTCAGCGCGACTATCGGCCGAATGACGCAATCAGTCACACCACCGCAACTCCCGGGAAGGAAGCAGCTCTACGTGCACAATAAAATCCGCTCGTGACGAACGGCTGACGCACCAAACCTGGAGGCTGGCCTAGTTTCGTGTTCCTCCCTTTCCCTCGTGATCTAAGCGACGCGCGTAGACAATGGGATCGCATACAGGACGTCCCGTCCTATAGGGCGCATACAGCCTTCCCAGACTCCCTCGCGGGGGCATCAGTTTACGCAGCCATAGCTCGCTAGCTGTGTAGCTACATAACGCCACGGCGGCGCCGAAAGCTCTCCAGCTTCTAAATATAGCCACAGCACAGGCTCGCCACACGTGACGAGCCATCGAAAACCAATGACGTCACGATGACGCACGCGCCTGCCCCGTCGGACACCCGTCGAGCTTGTCGTCTGCCTTTCGCCGCTGCTTTGGCTGTGAACGCGTCCTCGACGCTCCAGCAGACAAGGAGAATAGTCGAATGACGTTAGCGGGAGCGCTGGGGGTAGACAATTGGAGTGAAGTTCGCGGTGCCGTATGTTGTTTGCTGCATCCGGTCGCTTTATGGGAATGCCCATTAAGTCCCTTTTTCTTGGGCCCTCCGCACAACCACACAGGAAGGGGTCAGTCAACCCGGCGGGAGAAGAGGGGGCGCCGAATGGCGGGGGATTACAGGAGACGTCAAACTCCCCTCATGGACGGAGTCGTTAGGCGGCATCCTGTGTGCACGTGTGTACGGCGAGGCTGACCCGCGTCACAGTGCGTGGCTCTTTGTACCATGTCTGCAGCGGCATGCTTTGACCTATTGTCACGCTAGCTGCAGGCATGAGGAGCGACGACGAGAAACAGATGAGTTGAAATGGCGTTCCTCGAACTTGGCGGCAACCGGACGTTGGGAAAGCGAGTGTTCGCGAAGCTCGCAGCGGGAAAGCATAATTATCCGAAATCGTGATGGTGGAAAGTGTGCATATGTGTACAGTGTCGCGATGAGTTACCTTCTTTCCCCAATCATTCATTGGTTGTGTTATTCTTTCCCCAACTGCTGATTTGTGGTATTTTCCTTTCCCCAATAGGTTATTGGGTGGATGTTTGTATAGTACTTGATTGGTTATTCTCCCACCGAGGGCGGGGACATTGGTTTTAAAACCAGCTGCTTCGGCAGGACCGAGGGCTGGTTTCGTCACCTAGAACTGCGAGCCAGTCAAGTGTAAATATGTTTTCTCCTTGCTTGTATCCTCCTTTGTGCTTTTAATTGTTATAAAAGTTTAACCTCTCCAGAAGTGTCCTCGTGCAATGTGATTGAGCAAAACGAATCTGCAAGACGTCAAGAATCCTTACAACCATCATCTTTAACCCAATTTCCCTCTACGAGATCAAGAGGGGGAATCCAACTGGCTTCGCGGTGCCGTATGTTGTTTGCTGCATCCGGTCGCTTTATGGGAATGCCCATTAAGTCCCTTTTTCTTGGGCCCTCCGCACAACCACACAGGAAGGGGTCAGTCAACCCGGCGGGAGAAGAGGGGGCGCCGAATGGCGGGGGATTACAGGAGACGTCAAACTCCCCTCATGGACGGAGTCGTTAGGCGGCATCCTGTGTGCACGTGTGTACGGCGAGGCTGACCCGCGTCACAGTGCGTGGCTCTTTGTACCATGTCTGCAGCGGCATGCTTTGACCTATTGTCACGCTAGCTGCAGGCATGAGGAGCGACGACGAGAAACAGATGAGTTGAAATGGCGTTCCTCGAACTTGGCGGCAACCGGACGTTGGGAAAGCGAGTGTTCGCGAAGCTCGCAGCGGGAAAGCATAATTATCCGAAATCGTGATGGTGGAAAGTGTGCATATGTGTACAGTGTCGCGATGAGTTACCTTCTTTCCCCAATCATTCATTGGTTGTGTTATTCTTTCCCCAACTGCTGATTTGTGGTATTTTCCTTTCCCCAATAGGTTATTGGGTGGATGTTTGTATAGTACTTGATTGGTTATTCTCCCACCGAGGGCGGGGACATTGGTTTTAAAACCAGCTGCTTCGGCAGGACCGAGGGCTGGTTTCGTCACCTAGAACTGCGAGCCAGTCAAGTGTAAATATGTTCTCTCCTTGCTTGTATCTTCCTTTGTGCTTTTAATTGTTATAAAAAGTTAACCTCTCCTAAAGTGTCCTCTTGCAATGTGATTGAGCAATTCGAATCTTCAAGACGTCAAGAATCCTTCAATCATCATCATTAACTAAATTTCCCTCTACGAGATCAAGAGAGGGAATCTCAACTGGCGCAGTCGACAGGATTTGCTACGTCTTCCTGCTCGAGGTATCTGACGGAGGGGCGGAGGATCAAGTCGGTGGACAAGCTGCAGAGCGGTACGTCCTAAAGGAGGAACGTCAGTGCCATAGAGCGACGCTGAAAGCTTCGGAGACTTCTGGTCATTGTCAACGGGACGTAGGAGGCTCAAGTCGGCGAGGAGCTGAAGGAGCCAGGCGACCGACGTGTCGTGGAGGTGCCTAATCCGTGAGCTGCGGAAGGAACCAGGCGTCCGCGTTGAGGTTCAAGAGAAGAACCAGGAGACCAGCAAGTCAAACGAGGCAGGACAAGTCAGCGAGCTGCTGTGAGAGCCGGGGCTCAACTCAACTCATCCGCATCAAGGAGCCCGCTGTCGTCACTTAGGGCGACGTGACTACCGTGGCAGAGGAAAGCAACCTGCGAGGTAGGAGACCTTTCTGCTTCCTCCGAATTCACCATGTCGGTGTAGTGTTTTCGTGCTATAAATGATAGCACGGAAAAGGGAGATGGCTGCCGTACGGTATAATTGGGAGGGCAAGATGCGATGTTTGGAGATTGAGGAGGCAGAAAAGCTGCTTGAAATTGAGAACTTGAAACTCATAATTGAGCGAGAAAAGATAAAGCTCGCACAGATGCAGTTGAAAGTAGGACAGGGAACGAAAGCTAGTAGCGAGATGTTATTCGCTGCAGTTCAATGTTTTCACTGCATGGAATTTGGGCATCTAATGATTGACTGTCCGAAATCGAAGCGAGAACAGCATGTTCCCGTATTGAGAATGACCTGTGTGCCAGTGGCTATAGGTGTGAAAGCTGCAGCGGTTAGGCAGCAGGGCCCAACCGTGTGTGCCGTGCCAGGAGAGATGGCTGAGGGCATAGGGGCGTTAGTCGCGCCTTTGAAGCGCTGCTTGTCAGAGCAAGCTGAGACAGAGGAGACCCAGGAGGCACACGAGTGTTTTGTTTGTGAACAGGAGTTCAGCATTGAGCCAGAACAGGTTGGCGCAAACTCTGGGGCAGCTGTAACGAAAGGCGAAGGTAAGCTGGCTGTCAAAGATGAATTGGTAAGCCAGCCGGAGCGGACACTTTGCGCAGTGACAGCAGACGCTATAGCTGAAGGTGTAGGGAAGTTGGAAACACCTAAGACACACTTGCTGCGAGAGCAGCCAGACAGGGAGCAGCTATATGTAGCAAATGAGAGAGCATGTTTTGAAGACGATTTCAAAACTGCGCATGAGTCTGTTCAAGACAAACCTGAGGCTCCAGTGGAGCTTGAGGCAGATCCGGAAGCTGCCAATGTTATTGCAGATGATCATAGGCTAACCAGGAAAGATGAGCCTGCATTTGATGCCGAGGAAGGAAGGGATGCGCGTTTGGTCACTGCAATGGCTTTCGAAGCTGATAAGGAACTGCAGGATTGGGATAATGCATCTGTCCCTGTGGGTATCGACGTGGAGGAGACACAGTATGCTTCATCGCCAGAAGTGGGGAAGCAGGCTGGTGAAGGTAGTTGTCAGAAAAGAAGGCGTGACAGCACGATTTTCTTTGAAGCGAACGTCGGTGGGCAGTTGTACGAAGAGCTAGCGCTACTTGAATCTCGATGCAAAACTGCATGTGAAGTAGCCGATGAGAGGCCTGAACGGAATGTAAAATTGAAAGAAGGGGTGAATGCAGACGCGAGGGCAGTAGCAATCTTCTTGGCCCGCGAGGAGCAGGTGTGCTCTATTGATCCGACGGCGGCGGCAGCCTTTACAACCGGCTCTGTGCCGAATAATTGTAAATTTTGGTCCAATCTTGTGGGCAAGGCTCAAAAGAAACAAGTGTTGTTTCGAGATGTAGGTGGCTAGAATTTATTTCTGCCAGTTTGGGGCACCGATCTGACATGGTGAATTCTGGAATGTGCAGATTGGTTTCCAGCCTTGTGTGTGCGGGTTGAAATATCCGCTGTGTGCGCGCATGTGTGCGTGCTGGTGTACTGACCGGACAGCCGGCGCATGTGTGCGTGTTGGTGGACTGACCGGACAGCCGACGTACGTGTGTGTGCGTGTGTATGTACTTTTGTTGTTGGACACCGTGGCTGAACTTTAATGTCCCACTGACAACAAGTGTCCGTGTGACATTCTTGGTTGGGAGGAGTGAAGTTCGCGGTGCCGTATGTTGTTTGCTGCATCCGGTCGCTTTATGGGAATGCCCATTAAGTCCCTTTTTCTTGGGCCCTCCGCACAACCACACAGGAAGGGGTCAGTCAACCCGGCGGGAGAAGAGGGGGCGCCGAATGGCGGGGGATTACAGGAGACGTCAAACTCCCCTCATGGACGGAGTCGTTAGGCGGCATCCTGTGTGCACGTGTGTACGGCGAGGCTGACCCGCGTCACAGTGCGTGGCTCTTTGTACCATGTCTGCAGCGGCATGCTTTGACCTATTGTCACGCTAGCTGCAGGCATGAGGAGCGACGACGAGAAACAGATGAGTTGAAATGGCGTTCCTCGAACTTGGCGGCAACCGGACGTTGGGAAAGCGAGTGTTCGCGAAGCTCGCAGCGGGAAAGCATAATTATCCGAAATCGTGATGGTGGAAAGTGTGCATATGTGTACAGTGTCGCGATGAGTTACCTTCTTTCCCCAATCATTCATTGGTTGTGTTATTCTTTCCCCAACTGCTGATTTGTGGTATTTTCCTTTCCCCAATAGGTTATTGGGTGGATGTTTGTATAGTACTTGATTGGTTATTCTCCCACCGAGGGCGGGGACATTGGTTTTAAAACCAGCTGCTTCGGCAGGACCGAGGGCTGGTTTCGTCACCTAGAACTGCGAGCCAGTCAAGTGTAAATATGTTCTCTCCTTGCTTGTATCTTCCTTTGTGCTTTTAATTGTTATAAAAAGTTAACCTCTCCTAAAGTGTCCTCTTGCAATGTGATTGAGCAATTCGAATCTTCAAGACGTCAAGAATCCTTCAATCATCATCATTAACTAAATTTCCCTCTACGAGATCAAGAGAGGGAATCTCAACTATTGGGTTACTCGTTTCACGCGTTCTTTCCTTTCATTCTTGCAGGACTTAAGTGCGTGTGCCCCGCGAAACAACCTGCTTCGCGTGCAGCTCCTCCTGCGCATGCATGCGCCCACTACTGCTGCTACTAGTACAGGCGATAATGCGTACCGTGTCATTATACAAGCCAGCTGTAAATCCCGCGACACGAAGAAGCAGTGCGCCTGACCTCGCCTCAGGGTGACGCTAGTTAACCCACCGCAAACCAACCGGAGATTACAGGTTTGGTGAGCGAAGCCGACACAGTAACTTAGGCCAGACAGAGAGAGCTCTCAAAACTGACACAATCGCTTTGGAGAAAACGCAAGGCCGGAATTTTTCTGATTGGCTCGTTGACAACTGTGACCGCCCCCGCCTAAAGGGAAGGCTAACGATTAGCTTCCAGCGAGAAATGTCCCGCGAGACAGGGCATGCCGGTGACGACAACATCTGCGGAGAAGTGTTCACTAATTTGCGGTTACGACAGAAAAGTTTTTTTTTTTCCCCAGCTTTCTGGCAGGGAGTCGACGGTATGAACAAATAAAAAACGCCCGCTCTGTATATTTCGCGCTTCAAGACAGCAGCACCGAAGTGGTCGCCTGTAGGGTTCGCTGAGATTGGCTGCAGAGAAGAGGAACCGGATGTGACGTTTCCCTGACGTTGGGGAGCCGGCGGTTGAGAAAAGCGGTCTGATTTGATCAATTAAAGTTAAGACAGCGAAACACATCAGTATGCGATATACAACTCAAGCACCAGTACGGGACATCGGCTATTCTATTTAACGACTATGCGACAAGCCGTTACACACAATCTTTCAGGACGTGTTTCGCTTTCAGGTTATCACCGTTATCAGCCAACAACAATCCATACAGTAGAGGCCATATAAAGTCAGTGACTGCAACGGGAGTCTCGTGTCGGCTTCGAGCCGAAGAGTACCGCCATCTTGAACGCTGGAAAAAGGTATACTCGGAAAACATTTTTAGAATAGTAAAATCCGTTTTTCAGCCTTGAAAGAAGCCTGCGAGCCTACAGTAACCATGAAAATGAGCTCAAAAGACTAGTGCGCAGCATGAATAATTAATTACAAACAACCTTGTACCGGCAGTTTCGGTCTCGGTCATCTCCAGCGCTGAAATGCACCATGACGTCACGGTCGACCGACGATCACCACATTCCTGATGACGTCGGCTTCGCCGTAAGCACTGGTTGTTGCTGTGAACAACCACTGTTTTCGGTGACGTCACAATAACGGAGGCAAGTTCACCTTGACGTCACTCGATGCAGGCATTCAAAATCATATTAAATTACGTTTCCGTCAATTCCAGCGAATGAAACTTGCCCATGAAGCAAATCGTTAGTTTTGCGGTCAAAATTTCGCTTCTGCGCGCCTTTATAACTCTTCACTCGACGGCGTCAACCGCGCTAGTCTTCCGAGTTTCATTCTCTCTCGTCGCCGTTTCAGAGCCGGTCGTTAAACACCAGGCCGGAGACGACTCAATAAGAGCGTTTCCGCACGACCAGCCAAGCGTTTAAAGATAGCGGCGCCGTGCGGACAGCGGGAAAAGTCACCCGCAGCGACTGCTCCTTACGCGTCGTAACGATCACGCGATCGCTGCAATGTCGGAAGGCTTCATCTTCGTCCTCCTTACCCGCACAGAATACGAAACGACGCGCCGAATGAGCGTCACGCGATCAGGAGACGGCGTCCGGAAGTGACGTCAGTAAGACGGAAGCGTATTAAGGTTGTCGACAGAAGGCAGAGGTGTCAGGCTTTGGACGGGTGTCCACCGAGATATGTGAGACAGTTACCGCGTAATTTCCTTTCCTCAAGTACAATTTTCATTTTATTCATTGCGGCTCCACTTTCACTATCCCTCCCACTTTTTCACTTCCTGTACGGTGCGGTTAAGGTGTCCACCGAGATGACAGAGAATTGCCGCGCCATTTCCTTTCCTCAAAAAGCGTTGCGTTCAAAGGGCAATGGCATCGCGCCGAACGGGTGGTGGCGTTCCGTGGACTCCCTCCCTGGCAGCGCTACAACACGCTGTCGCGTTCCACTCCTAAAGACGAAGCTTAAGCGTCATTAATTAGCAGTTAATTAGTATGTAGTCATTGCCCAGTAATTACCAATTAATTAGTAATTTGTCATTACTTAGCAATTAGTACTTAACTACGTGTGACGTCATCCAGCGGTGACGGCACCAGTGCCACAGAGGCAGTCAAAGTGGTGCGGAAAACGCTTTCGCCTCTACGCACTTTAGACGGTCAAAGTGCCCCCTGAATTTTTTGCTCTCAACGGCACAGAACACGGTCACAATTTTCGATTGCCCCTCACGCAACTTGCCTCACAGCTTCTCATATAAAGTTTCCAATATGCACCTAGCGGAAACAGTGGCGACGCGGAACTCCATTCACCGCGGGAATGACGGGAAGATGTGGTTTCGTATTTGGCTTGGCTATAGCCAGACACGGGAATTCAATTTGAAAAATAAGACTTTGCTCGTGGGAAAGCCTGAATGAAATGCTTGGCTAATTTCCACGCAAGCCCATAGTACCAAACATTCATTTCAGTTAAATGTATTAAAGAATTTGTGAAAATCGCTCTGTTCAACAAAATTTAACCTGCGCATAGTGGAAAGCATCGCGGATACGTTTACTAGATTCTGGGGCGTCTACCGATTCGAGGCGGAATGCCAAGCACTGGCGAAGCCAAATACGACACCATATCTTCCCGGCATTCCAACGGTGGACAAAGTCATTAAGAAACTCGTAGCTTCCTAAATGGGTATTTTGGCTCAGGGGCGAGTCAGTTTCCAACCTACAGAAAAAACACACACAGCGGAGATAGTAAATAATAAGCATGCCATCATTTTGCAGCAGATTTTTAATCTAATGGATAATAGATAGCTAACAGATAACAGAAAGCTAATTGATAACAGATTTATCTCACTTCTCGAACGAATAACCGAGTCCCTGGGTGAAGGTGCACTGAAACTGTGGCTAATAGCGTAACTGGTTCTTATGGAGCTTAAAAAAAAAAAAAAAAACTCGCTCAGCCTTCCGTTCTTCACGCGGCAGAAACGCAACGGCCACGGCACTGCCTCTCTCACTGGCACTGTGCATAAACGGTCGCTACACCAGGCACGCTTTGCAAAGTACTGCCAGATTGATTGATTGATTGATTGATTGATTGATTGATTGATAACTTTTATTTCCACCGATGTAGGAGGCCCCCTACTCCCCGTCCCTGGCACGCAGGCCTAGGGGACGGGGGACGGGACCTCCGCGACTAAAGACTGGCGAAGATACATTGTCTCTTCGCGGCTTCAGCCGCCAGGCGGACAGCTCGTTTCTGGTCGGCGGGGACCTCGCTTCGCAAAAGGGCCTCCCAGGCTTCTCTACTCTTAATATTGTCCTCAGCACCCGGGGATCCGGGGCATTGCCAAATTATATGATCGAGGGTCCCCCTCGCTCCGCAGGTCTTACATTTGTCACCTTTTTTATCGTCTAACGTGGTTTGAAATAACCAGACAGGGTTAACGAAATTAGACAGCGTCAATCCACGTCGGACACCGAACCACTGATTTCGCTCATGGACATGGCGTACCACGTGACTGCACGTCATAGGTTTGTGCCAAGGAATCCCCGGCCGATGAGGACGGAAAATGGACGACGCCTTTACACCGGCGGTGACCCACGACGGCTTGGACTTAGAGAAACTATGGGCGCCTGTCAACCAACATGTTCTTCCTGCTCTCCGGTGCAGGTCCACGTGAATGGGGACAAACATTTCGCAAACTTGGTTCGTAAACGTTCGTTCTAACCCGTTGGTTTATGCTTGCGGTCAGAGCAAGTCAGGCGTGTGTATTGTATTACCCGAGGGCGCAGTTCCTGTCACTGCTCATGCGTCGTGTAGATGCTTTTGGTAGACGTTCGTCACGGATTCGTATACGCCGGCTCACCCGTGCACTGAATTCCCCTTACCGAACAGGTGGTTCCGGGCCGATGCGAAGCCCGACTAACGTGCTCACGTTACTCTGAGCGTGGACTGCTTCCTCTCTCTCTCTGAAAAGAGAAAGACGACGACACGCGATGGCTTCGTGACTGACGCTACGCCCAGGTGGAAGGCGCACGTGCCTAGCTCGGCTTGTGCACGTTCCCAGGTCGAGCTGTCACGTACACACCTGTCAGCTATTAGTCACCATCAGGGACTGCGACGAACCGCCAGCGTGCGATCAGCCAGCAGCTAACAACGGATCCGTCCCGGCTAACGGCTGCTTGGCTGCACGAAGCGTTCCCCTCACATCGCGTGCCGTCGGGACAGGCGAAGGCAAACGGGGCACTTCGTACATGCACGGTATAATGAAAAGGTTTTAGTTCGAGAAGATTGGATACCTACGCGGCTTACTATCACTTCGGAAGTGCGATGAATGCCGTATGAAAGCAATATAACGGACCTCATTTCCATATGTTTGTCCTCACATTTGTGGATCATTTGCGCTCATGTAAGAATTGTACCGTCGTTGACAGCATGATGTAGCTTGATGTCAAAAGGTCAGAGCCCCCCCCCCCCACGCCCCCTTACCCCCGGAGGGGGGGGGGGGGACTTTTAAGATCCTGTAGCACCTTTTCAAGCCTTAATCACCGGAGGGGAAGGATAAGAGTTCCTCTTGACTTCAAAAGAGCTGGAACGTGGAGTTAGAAGGCGTTGCTCAGGAACGAACCACCTAGACTCTAAACTTTCGACAAAGGCTGTACATGCTGCCGGCTCAGTACACGAAACTATGTGAAGCCGTTTCTTGAAGCCATCCGCTTTATTTTTTTCCTCCTCAGATTAAAGGCAGCAAAGACACGTACGGCATATGTACACGTGCAGTATGTATGTAGTACGTGTAGCACACAGTGCGTACGTACAGTACGTACGTACGTACAATACGTACGTACAGAACACGTACAGTACAGCACACGCACAGCATGACACAGTGTATCAGAAAAATTATGAATTAAATTTGCCTCCTAGACGCAAACAAAGGCTACCTTTACAGAGATTTCCCCGCTCATTTGAACGAAAAACTAGCCTGTAATTCGGCGCGACGGGAAAGACAGCATTCGGAATTCTAGACGAGGGACGAAAGCTTTG
This sequence comes from Amblyomma mixtum, assembly GCF_055824585.1. Taxonomy (NCBI): domain Eukaryota; kingdom Metazoa; phylum Arthropoda; class Arachnida; order Ixodida; family Ixodidae; genus Amblyomma; species Amblyomma mixtum. The sequence goes on from NC_143019.1 coordinate 59,411,249, forward strand.
TTTGCGTCCATGCGAAATGAACTGTCGCGAGTTGATCCAGGGCCACACATTTTTCTGCCGCATTGCCATTCCGACCCTCCTCCCTTTGTTGCTACTTCCTTCTCAGTCCCCCCTTTTTTTTTCTTTCTCTTTTTCATTCCCACACCTGGTCGTCGAAAAACAAGTCAGCAAGCAGCAGCTGTTGCAGCCGACGAAGCACCTCTCTACCCAGGCTGGATCACTGCAGAACAGAACGATACAGAACCAAACGCCCTGTATCTCTCTCTACGCCCCTTTTCCTCTCCGAAGCTATATCATTTTTAGATGACAGCTCGCCCACCCCTCGACAATCACGCGCTCCGTTATAGGGAGCGCCAAAAATAGCGCTGTTTACTCGCAGGCCGGTGCGGAAGGCATGCACGCCGGTCGGAGACAGGTGGCTTCGCTCCGATGCATGCACGACATCCCGGCTCGGAAACGCCGACGACGCCATTCCTACCCTCCTCCCCGTCCTCCTCCCCGCCGCACCACGCTGCAACTCGGCCGACAAGAGAGAGTGATAGCAAACGCTGCGCTCCCCTGGTGGGAGTTGGTGACAAAAGTCGGACACAACTCAAGAACGAAGAGGAAATGCCTCCCAAGGAAGGCTCTCCAACCAGCGGCATTCACCTATCGTCATGCTACTGGTTGGAGAGCCTCCCTCGAGAGGCTTTTTTGCGCTTCTGTCTTGAGTTGTATCCAAATGTACAGTCTTTGCCAAAAGTAACCCGGCACAGGTGGTTTGTTTCTTAGCCGCGTAGCGAAGCACTCATGGCAGCCCTTAAGCCCTGATTCTGTGTAAAGAAAGGCGAGACCTTGTCCTTACATTATGGCACCGTTCGGTCTTTAGGGCTGCTGTAAATGCTCCGTTGTACGTTTGAGAAGTAAAAACCTGTTGCTCGGTTACTTTTGGCAAAGGGGGTACCTCTACGGGACAGAAGCGGCAAAAAGCCTCTCAAGGGAGGCTCTCCAACCAAGTGGCATTCACCTATCGTCATGCCACTGGTTGGAGAGCCTCCCTTGAGAGGCTTTTTTGCGCTTCTGTCTTGAGTTGTATCCAAATTTACAGTCTTTTCCAAAAGTAACCCGGCACAGGTGGTTCGTTTCTCAGCCGCGTAGCGAAGCACTCATGGCAGCCCTTAAGCCCCTATTCTGTGTAAAGAAAGGTGAGACCTTGTCCTTACATTATGGCACCGTTCGGTCTTTAGGGCTGCTGTAAATGCTCCGTTGTGCGTTTGAGAAGTAAAAACCTGTTGCTCGGTTACTTTTGGCAAAGGGGGTACCTCTACGGGACAGAAGCGGCAAAAAGCCTCTCAAGGGAGGCTCTCCAACCAAGTGGCATTCACCTATCGTCATGCCACTGGTTGGAGAGCCTCCCTTGAGAGGCTTTTTTGCGCTTCTGTCTTGAGTTGTATCCAAATTTACAGTCTTTTCCAAAAGTAACCCGGCACAGGTGGTTCGTTTCTCAGCCGCGTAGCGAAGCACTCATGGCAGCCCTTAAGCCCCTATTCTGTGTAAAGAAAGGTGAGACCTTGTCCTTACATTATGGCACCGTTCGGTCTTTAGGGCTGCTGTAAATGCTCCGTTGTACGTTTGAGAAGTAAAAACCTGTTGCTCGGTTACTTTTGGCAAAGGGGGTACCTCTACGGGACAGAAGCGGCAAAAAGCCTCTCAAGGGAGGCTCTCCAACCAAGTGGCATTCACCTATCGTCATGCCACTGGTTGGAGAGCCTCCCTTGAGAGGCTTTTTTGCGCTTCTGTCTTGAGTTGTATCCAAATTTACAGTCTTTTCCAAAAGTAACCCGGCACAGGTGGTTCGTTTCTCAGCCGCGTAGCGAAGCACTCATGGCAGCCCTTAAGCCCCTATTCTGTGTAAAGAAAGGTGAGACCTTGTCCTTACATTATGGCACCGTTCGGTCTTTAGGGCTGCTGTAAATGCTCCGTTGTACGTTTGAGAAGTAAAAACCTGTTGCTCGGTTACTTTTGGCAAAGGGGGTACCTCTACGGGACAGAAGCGGCAAAAAGCCTCTCAAGGGAGGCTCTCCAACCAAGTGGCATTCACCTATCGTCATGCCACTGGTTGGAGAGCCTCCCTTGAGAGGCTTTTTTGCGCCTCTGTCTTGAGTTGTATCCAAATTTACAGTCTTTTCCAAAAGTAACCCGGCACAGGTGGTTCGTTTCTCAGCCGCGTAGCGAAGCACTCATGGCAGCCCTTAAGCCCCTATTCTGTGTAAAGAAAGGTGAGACCTTGTCCTTACATTATGGCACCGTTCGGTCTTTAGGGCTGCTGTAAATGCTCCGTTGTACGTTTGAGAAGTAAAAACCTGTTGCTCGGTTACTTTTGGCAAAGGGGGTACCTCTACGGGACAGAAGCGGCAAAAAGCCTCTCAAGGGAGGCTCTCCAACCAAGTGGCATTCACCTATCGTCATGCCACTGGTTGGAGAGCCTCCCTTGAGAGGCTTTTTTGCGCTTCTGTCTTGAGTTGTATCCAAATTTACAGTCTTTTCCAAAAGTAACCCGGCACAGGTGGTTCGTTTCTCAGCCGCGTAGCGAAGCACTCATGGCAGCCCTTAAGCCCCTATTCTGTGTAAAGAAAGGTGAGACCTTGTCCTTACATTATGGCACCGTTCGGTCTTTAGGGCTGCTGTAAATGCTCCGTTGTACGTTTGAGAAGTAAAAACCTGTTGCTCGGTTACTTTTGGCAAAGGGGGTACCTCTACGGGACAGAAGCGGCAAAAAGCCTCTCAAGGGAGGCTCTCCAACCAAGTGGCATTCACCTATCGTCATGCCACTGGTTGGAGAGCCTCCCTTGAGAGGCTTTTTTGCGCTTCTGTCTTGAGTTGTATCCAAATTTACAGTCTTTTCCAAAAGTAACCCGGCACAGGTGGTTCGTTTCTCAGCCGCGTAGCGAAGCACTCATGGCAGCCCTTAAAGGGCCACTGACCAGGGTCCGGACATTTTTGAAAAACAAGCCCACTGCATAAATGAGGCATCGAAGATAACCTCTGCAAAATACTAGAGCCATGCGCGCCCCGAAAAGCTGCGAAAATTCAAATCAAAGCCCGTTCGTTCTTTCCTTCCTTCAAAAACGGGCCCGGCCCACTACTCTGCACCCCGCTGACGTCAGGGGGGGCTACTTTCGCTAAAGGCACTCCATTGGTGCATCGTTCTGACTGACGGGAGAAGGTTGGGCGTAGCCTTGGCGTCGCGTCGTCTGCACAACGCTTTCCGCAGCGCCTTCTGTTCTGGCTCATGCCTACAAACCCGCATGAAGGAACAAAAAAAAAAAAACTGCGGAGGGAGCGTGCGGCGACAGCCTTGAACCCTAGCCATAAAAAGTAAAAAAACAGTAAAACTGAGGGAGTTGGCTCGCCCCCCCCCCCTCCCCTTCCCCCCCCCCCCCCCCCCCCCGCCGTGATCCCGTCACGAGACGCTCTGCGTGCGCGCTCCCTTCTCAGTTTCTTTTCTTCTATGCGAGCCCCCCAAAACAAGGTTTTAATTAGTAGTGCAGCAGAGCCTTTCCCTCGCTCGCCCACTTTACCGCTCCGCACACACACACCTTATCTTTCGTGCATCTTGCGTACGCCTTGACTCCAATGAATGACATATGCTTTGGAGCGGAGAAAAGACACAAACACACAGAACACAAACACGCATGGAGAAAAGCAAACGGGCGGTTGCCGGGTCCGCGCTTCGCCGTGTGTTTCGAACACAACCGACTTCCGCCCCTCAGCTCGTGAAACGGTGGGGAGGCCTAAAAGAAAATGAAAAGGTGGCTCGTTAACTGGGAATGACAAACAGATGTATGAAAGGATGCGCTCGCTAACAAGTCTAGGTGGTCGAGCCGATCGCGCCTCTCGATCGTTCAGTGTGCGGAGAAAATGCAAAAACCAAGAAAAGAATTCTATTGAAGGCGGGGCCATGACGTCACCCTGTGACGCACTCCACAGACACCACGCCTCCGGCTTACACCGGAGAAGGAAGGGGTGATTTTGCCTTGCCGAGCCTACTCGACGAGGAGCGGGAGAGAAAAATTTCGAGGAGGGAGTGGAAGGAGAGGAGGCTCGCTGAAAGAGAGGTAGAGAGTGTCTGCTGAGCTGGGGTGGTCCGTGGCCCTTTAAGCCCCTATTCTGTGTAAAGAAAGGTGAGACCTTGTCCTTACATTATGGCACCGTTCGGTCTTTAGGGCTGCTGTAAATGCTCCGTTGTACGTTTGAGAAGTAAAAACCTGTTGCTCGGTTACTTTTGGCAAAGGGGGTACCTCTACGGGACAGAAGCGGCAAAAAGCCTCTCAAGGGAGGCTCTCCAACCAAGTGGCATTCACCTATCGTCATGCCACTGGTTGGAGAGCCTCCCTTGAGAGGCTTTTTTGCGCTTCTGTCTTGAGTTGTATCCAAATTTACAGTCTTTTCCAAAAGTAACCCGGCACAGGTGGTTCGTTTCTCAGCCGCGTAGCGAAGCACTCATGGCAGCCCTTAAGCCCCTATTCTGTGTAAAGAAAGGTGAGACCTTGTCCTTACATTATGGCACCGTTCGGTCTTTAGGGCTGCTGTAAATGCTCCGTTGTACGTTTGAGAAGTAAAAACCTGTTGCTCGGTTATTTTTGGCAAAGGGGGTACCTCTACGGGACAGAAGCGGCAAAAAGCCTCTCAAGGGAGGCTCTCCAACCAAGTGGCATTCACCTATCGTCATGCCACTGGTTGGAGAGCCTCCCTTGAGAGGCTTTCTTGCGCTTCTGTCTTGAGTTGTATCCAAATTTACAGTCTTTTCCAAAAGTAACCCGGCACAGGTGGTTCGTTTCTCAGCCGCGTAGCGAAGCACTCATGGCAGCCCTTAAGCCCCTATTCTGTGTAAAGAAAGGTGAGACCTTGTCCTTACATTATGGCACCGTTCGGTCTTTAGGGCTGCTGTAAATGCTCCGTTGTACGTTTGAGAAGTAAAAACCTGTTGCTCGGTTACTTTTGGCAAAGGGGGTACCTCTACGGGACAGAAGCGGCAAAAAGCCTCTCAAGGGAGGCTCTCCAACCAAGTGGCATTCACCTATCGTCATGCCACTGGTTGGAGAGCCTCCCTTGAGAGGCTTTTTTGCGCTTCTGTCTTGAGTTGTATCCAAATTTACAGTCTTTTCCAAAAGTAACCCGGCACAGGTGGTTCGTTTCTCAGCCGCGTAGCGAAGCACTCATGGCAGCCCTTAAGCCCCTATTCTGTGTAAAGAAAGGTGAGACCTTGTCCTTACATTATGGCACCGTTCGGTCTTTAGGGCTGCTGTAAATGCTCCGTTGTACGTTTGAGAAGTAAAAACCTGTTGCTCGGTTACTTTTGGCAAAGGGGGTACCTCTACGGGACAGAAGCGGCAACAAGCCTCTCAAGGGAGGCTCTCCAACCAAGTGGCATTCACCTATCGTCATGCCACTGGTTGGAGAGCCTCCCTTGAGAGGTTTTTTGCCGCTTCTGTCTTGAGTTGTACCCAAACATACCTCTACAGTACAGAAGCGGCAAAAAGCCTCTCAAGGGAGGCTCTTCAACCAGTGGCATTCACCTATCGTCATGCCACTGGTCGGAGAGCCTCCCTTGAGAGGCTTTTTGCCGCTTCTGTATGGAGTTGTATCCAAACATACCTCTACAGGACAGAAGCGGCAAAAAGCCTCTCAAGGGAGGCTCTCCAACCAGTGCCATTCACCTATCGTCATGCCACTGGTTGGAGAGCCTCCCTTGAGAGGTTTTTTACCGCTTCTGTCTTGAGTTGTATCCAAATATACCTGCATTAAAGGGGCCTCTCCCATGTACTGATTCTGTATGCATGTATACAAGAACACAGAGCGGTCAGTTCATTCGTGATCAGGATTAATACGCCACGAAAAAACGAAGGATGAAGGGGAAGAACCAACAGGGCGAGGCATGATCCAGGCGCCCATTGCATGAATCGTACAGTGCAATTGCGGAAGTGCAAGGCAAAATTTTCCGTCTACGCGCAACCGTCGTGGAGGCAACGCCAAAAGAGTCCACAAGTTTTTCAAACGAAACAGCGGCCGTCTAGACCTGCTTGGTCTTCCCCACATTGCTGAAAAAACTAGATTAAACGTGAAACATCTGTTATTGCCCTACTCGATTCAAACTATCCCCGTCAAGACCACAAGGGACTCCTGATCACCGTTTAGAATCGAATGGTGGTGCAGCATATCCTCAGGGATCCGCGCCCAAAAGGCTGTCTTGACGCATCGCCCCGTTTGGTAGCGAAAAATCCCGCGGGTGGTGACAGCTGCATTTAATTTCTTGCAACTTTTCTAGCTTACGTAAGCGCCGTTTTCAGTTAAAGTAGTGCCTTTGTCACTATATAGGCTTATGAAATGGTTTTTAGGCTGTCTGTAGACTTCTTATAGACACTATTGCGTTCCTAAAAGTATTTCCTTTTGCGTATTCATAATCTATGGACTGCCAACAGACTGTCTACCGACAAAACTACTAAATGTGTATGGCCATAAATGTACAGACTGTCTATATACTGTCAACAGGATTTGTATTGCCTATATACTAGTCTATATGATTTGTCTATACAAAGTCTATAAACAGTCTACAGACTGTCTTAACACATTTTTGTAAGGGATATCGATACAGGCCAACTTTATTCTGTCCTTAGTGTCCCTTGAATATGCCAGTTTATATCAATGTCAATATTCCTGCCTATAAACTACCGGCACATGTGCAGCAAATCTGCAGAAAGCTTCCAAGTTTTATAGCGATTTATCTCAAAGTAGTTCCATCTTTCGGGAGCGACAAGAAGCGCGCTAACTGCCGCTCATAGAAAGAGCTACTGCGAGGCCCCTGACGATAAGGTCGACACGATGACCGCCACAGCATCTCGTAGCGGTGCCGTCCGCGTCGCATCGGTGTTCGAGTGACTGCCACGCCCCCATGTCTCGTATGTGTCTGTATAGTAGCAACAGCTAATAACCACCTAGAGCCAGCTGTTTCGTTCAAAGAAACCAGTCGGACAGCCGATCATACGTATGCTTACAAAACGCGACGTTGCCAAGCCCACCCAGGAGTTAACCGGCGATTATCGCTCGAATTATTCATGATTCGCTTGCGCAGCGGAACCCATTAAGTACGGATACGCGAGACATTCAAAGTGGCCCCCAAACACACCAGCAACGCATGCCTTATCCTCTTTCGCTTTCCCTTTAAACGAGCTTAGGAACGTACGCATATCAGGCGACCAATGAGCGCGATGAATATTACAGAGGATAAAACTGCAAAGCGGAGAGCACACTGCCGCTGCATCTGGGGCTCGTAAAGCGCGCTTCACGACGGGAGGGTCAGCCAACGTGGCCGCAAAGTTTGCATGATCGTCGCTAAGCCCGGAGTAAGATGTACAAGGTTAAGGTATTGCCGTTCTCCGGGACATCACACGACATAGCACGGGAGCGTAAATACATAGATGGCATGACTAGTGACGTTTAACACCCGAAGGTGAACACTAAGGAACGCCATAAATTCGACCACTCCGGGTTCTTGAAAACATGCACTGACATCGCACAGAACAAGGGCGTTTCAGCCGTTTCGTCTCCTCCGAAATGCGGAGACGAAATGCGGAATGAGCACCCTTGCGCTCATTAGCCGAACGCCGTAACCACGACGACGGGTGAGGTACACGTAGTTACTGTGTATGCACTGGACTCTAGATTGGATGGATGTACGTTAGGAGCGCACCCCTCGAAGGGTGGCAGGTGCCACCATGCTCAGAACTACGAACAGACGGGCGCCGTCTCGCGTACAGTGGAGAAACTAATCACACGCCTCGTGCCAGTATATCGTTGGGAGGGCGGGAAATGAACTAGATAGTAAACAGGTTGCATCGCAAGAGATTAAGGCGGTGGGTTGATGAATGTGTGCGACGGCGCGGGTAAATGAACGAGTTTCGAAACAATGAGCGGCTGATATCATGCAAATCATTGGGTGAGAAATTGGCGCCAGTGGACGAAAGGCGCTGACTGGTCTCGTTCAAACAAACGAGTGAGCCATTGGGCGGTGAGTGAGCAGGTAAGTGACTAAGCGAGTGAGCTGGCACACCCCGACGTCATTAGTATTGCTTGGAGAATACCGGCTCTTGCCCTGCCTTGTACGCTCGCTGGAAAAAGTAAAGACCGCAAAGCAAATACGCGTGCTTCAGAGCCCCTCGTTCATGTCAGCTTAGGGTGTGTTCAGACTGTACAGTACAAAAAGACAGACGCCGTGCGGGTAATGTGCAGTCCCCGTCAAAAGTAAACAGCCCAACGGGTTTCCTTGTGAGGTCTGCAGCATGCCTCGTTATGCATGCTTAGCGACCGTAATTTCTCGAAAGAAAAATGGCTTTGCGTCTTCAATCCTCCCAAGCTTTGGGCAGCTAGATGTGCTAGGGGGCCCCGCTAAACAACTTAGAAGCAAACCCCTTGGGCTGTATACTTTTGACGGGGCCTGTACTTACTCCTATATACCCCTATACATTCCAGCTTATTCCTGTATATTCCCATATGATCCTCTTAGAATTAAGCCCGCGACTGGTGACCCTTCGGTGGATCCCTGGTCACATGGGCATCCCCGGCAATGAGCTGGCTCACCAGCTTGCCTGCGAAACTATACACCGGGCGCCGGGGATCCCATGGACGAGCCCACCGACGGAGCAGGCGGTCAGGGCTTACAAACGTACTGTCGACGAATACTACGCGCAGCAAAAATGGGATTTAGCTGATTTACCACCACCGCACCCATCCTTATCGATCCGTGAAGCTCGCATTCTTCGCCGAATACAGTTCAATCTCCTACATACACCAGCCAAACTTTACCTATACCGGTACACTTCCACACCTCAGTGCCCAAACTGTCCACACACATATGCAGACATAGAACACTGCAGCCTTACACAGTGCCACGCAGCCTTCCAGTCCGCCGCCTATCCTTTCCCCCCACCCCCACCGTGGCCCATCTGGCTCGCCTCCCTGGATCTGAGACTGCAAAGTGCCCTCGTCGCTGCAGGACGTACTGAACGCCTAACAGAAAGGATGGTCAAATAAAAATGTCACACCACCACCACCACCTTTAGGACCACATATATTCCTATTAACCTATATACACCTGCATATGACATGACCAATATGCTTCTATTAACCATCATGCCTGTTTGCATTATTGCCGCGCTAGTTCGGAAGAAGCCCAACGTCTGTTCCGGTTACGTGAACAGTGGCATGTTTACTTTTATGAAGAGTATGCGTCGTATATAAAGATTACCACTGTGCATCCACACGGAGGATATTGAAGCATACAGGAGAACATGGACACACGAAGGATATCGACGTGACGCGTACTGCGCCAGACCGTCAGTCGCGTGTCCGCCCGCTCCGTTTGAGCACCGTGCATTCTTGGCCGGAACAGCGGATTTACTTTGAAAACGACCAACGTTGTAGTCACTGGTCTGCTTGCAGGCTTTTCAAAGCGACTCACAGTCGGCGGCTGGCGCGCTTGAGCGCGTATCACGTCACCGGTCTAAAAATATTGCAGCTCGCAGCTGCTTCAAGGACGATAACCCGATCCGGACGATATCGTATTTTTCTGTACAGCCGTTACACACGCTCGTATAAAGCGGCGATGCAAATAGATAGGCACTACCGGCAAGCATTCCAACACCGCACAGCGATTGCTTGAAAGTCGTGGGCTATCGTTGTCAGCACAGGAAAACTCCAACATTCCACTGAGTACACGAAGAATGAAAAAAACAAAACAAAACAACAACCCTAACTAGAGTCGCTGCTAATATGGAAGAGCTGGCGAACAGGAGGTAGTACATCCCTCCAGGTGTAGATACATAAATCTGTTGGGCTATCGTTGTCAGTGCAGGAAAACTCGAACATTCCACTGAGTACGCAAAGGATGAAAAAAAAACAAACAACAACTCTAACTAGAGCCACTGCTAATATGAAAGAGCTGGCGAACAGGAGGCAGTACATCCCACCAGGTGTAGATAGAAAAATCTGTTAGGAAGGGGTTGATCTGTAAAATGAGAACAGGATTGCTTCAGCAATCTATAGGAGAACAAATTGAAACGAAATTAACGATCGATGATATCGCGAACACGTCATGCACCGTGCGAAGAAAACGAAGAGCAACACGCAAGCGATTCACTGATAAAAATTTCGGAATGTTTCGGCTGCGGGTTCGTCTTCATGTTCAGTTCCAGCCGCGACATCGCCGGAGTTTCGGGACGGCGTTCGGCTCAGTTAGCCAAGAATGGGAACTACAAGCATTTAGTGCTTAAAACGGAAAGCCATTCGTATGTATGAGCGGGCGACAGGAGCAAGTAAAAAAGAAATAAACTTGGAGGAGAAGAAGTAGCGAAGAGCGGGCGTGACTGGAGTGATGTCCACTTCAGCCAGCGATGCTCCTTAGTTGGCTATGCTTCCTCAAAGGGGGTGATTAACTCATCGGAACCTTGCACAGTGAGAGTCCAAATGACGAGGCATAACGACGAGTGAATGCTGAGCTTGAGAAGAATGGCCGACACAGTCGACAAGCGCGCTAAACACGTCACCGTGCGAAGAAATAAAGGTAACGCCGCCTAATTACACGTGACGAAAAAAAATGTGTGTGCGTGTGTGTGCTTCTTCGCTGCAATATGAATAAAAAATGTTACCAACTTGCCCAAAAACGTGTTTTACTCAAGAAAAAAAAATGAATACACGCGAATAGTACACGCCTGACGATGGTGGTTTCTCGCCGGCTTTTCCATAGGGGACGTCAGGCAGCAGACAATAAACGGGGCCAAACAAGCAGTACACCCAGCGACCTCCTCGTGGACAAGCGAAATGCGTCGGAAATGAGAACAAACAAACAAACGCACACACACACACAAGCAAACAAACAAACTCTGTTGACGTAGAAAAAAAGTAACGATAAAAAAAAAAAGAAGCAGAGAAATTCAGCGCTGAAGGTGCCATAAAACAACAGAGTGCACGCAACATTTGTTCCGAGTTCTGTGCACTTATGGATCTTTTGTGCTTGGAGCTCTCTCAGTGCAATTTAAAAAAAAGAAACAGTTGTACGAAATTACATACATAGCGAACCTGTTTGCGTTTCTGCATGGTTAGAACAAGGGCCGTCCAAAAAGGAATAAAAAGTTTTCACGAGAGGGGTCAGAGATACAACGGACAGCTGCGCATGTTTTCCGCAAGGCTGTCACACATGTCGAATGTTTGAGAATTGTAAATCGTGGGGTTCAACGTCCGGGAGTGACACATGGGCAATGAGGGACGCCGTACCGGAGGGCTCCGGTTTAATGCTGACCACCTCAGGAGTTCTTTAACGTGCGCTCGCATCGCACAGCACACAGCGCACAGGGCCGCCTCGCGCGGGCGGAGGCTATTTCTCAACAATATGGCCATAAGCCAGGTGTCTTCTATGTGGATGCGGCCGGCCCACACCATGGGGGTTGGTACACGGCGGCCGTCATCCACCAAAACACTACAGTTCAGGGCCTTACTTTCCGTGCCTCAAACATTACATTTGCGGAAGAGATCGCCATTGCACTGGCCGCCGCAGATCCAGAGTCCCAAGTCATTATCACGGACTCCAGGGGCGCCCGCCGCAATATTGAGCAAGGGTATATTCCAGACTGTGCTTTCAAAATCCTCCACGCATGCGAGTACACAGGGTTTCCGACCCATCCTACCATCGTGTGGGCTCCGGTTCATGCGGGTCCTGAGGGGAACGAGGCAGCCGACGCTGCCGCCCGCGTGCTTACTCACCGGGCATCACCTCATCCGCAGCCAGATCCAGAATTCAATTTAAATCCGGCCACCACCTTTAAAGAGATCACCTCTCTTTATCAAAATTTTCATGGTCTCTATCCCCCTCCCTGTAAAGGCCTCACCAGGGTGGAGGAGCGCTGGCTTCTCCGCCTCTATACCAATACTGTATACTGTGCCCGGCAGTACTTAAGCACTTCAATTCTTCCTTCTCGGGCGCGTGCCCACACTGTGAGGAGTAGTTTTCGGACACCTACCACATGGTGTGGGCATGCCCTTCCAATCCTGCCTACCCACCCCACTCGAGAGGACTGGGAAGCTGCCCTGCGCGGCTGCTCCGAACTCCATGCCCAACAGGCATTGGTCGCTAGAGCCCGGGCCGCTGCGGAAGCTACAGGGATCCCGGACTAGGGATCCCTCCTAGTGTTTGTAAGGGGCGGGCCCTTCCGGCTCGCCCCATCGACCTCTCACTGTAAATAGGAATAAAAGTTTTCCTCCTCCTCCTCCTCCTCCCCCATTCTTGTATGTACTTCGCTGTTTCTCAAACAGCGCTGTGCCAGCTTCGAGGGCAAGAAAGAAGGTTGTTGACTGTATTGCGCGCCGAGGTGACATTTGGTTCCGCGGTCTCTGAAGAGATCTCGCCTCGTAGTCCACACTTTTCCGACGTGCCCTCGAATTTTTCATCGGCACAAGTGACAGGGAATATTCACCTAACACAACTTGGGAGATATGTGCACTTTGGAAGCTACCGATATTGACCCTCCGTGCAATATAGTGACAGCTTATTTTCCGATCATGAGCAACGGGTCGGTATGCAGATTCCGAGACGCCAGTATGCTCCACTTCGAGAGCCAATAGACGTTCATTTCCTTCCGCCAGGTTTAGAGTTTATTTACCGGCAGAACAGGCCGATCAACTCTAATAGAAATAGCATGCTTCGCTTTTCACTTTTCTCCTGGCCGACTAAGCGACACCGGATGCTGATGAATGAATGAATGAATGAATGAATGAATGAATGAATTGTAAAGTGACTGGAAATGCTGCCAAATTACGTTTCCGATCTCTCCACAACACTGAATTGTAACGTGGCAGATGAAAAACAACACGCTTTCAAACGAACCCTTGACAACAACAGTACAGCACTGTGGCTGACGTGATTAAAATAAAAACCAAGCAGTCGTACCTGCAGAACATCCGTTGTAACAATACGCTTCCTGGTATACATTGTCAACTCTGTGGCCAGACGTGCAAACGCCCCTTACAAACTTAAAGTAGCCATGGTCCAATGCCTCAACATCCAACAAGAGAAAAATCGTTCTCGACATTTTCCAACCTCACCACCATTCGCGACAGAGAGAGAGAGAGCAAGCAGTACATGTGCACAGAAATCAATGACGTCGTCCCATCGTAACCGAGCAAAAACCCGGGGCACAGAAAACCGCGCCGATGACGTTTCGTGGTCAGTGTCCGTCGTGAGAACGGCAGCAGTTATACGCGCTCTGGAAGCTACACCACTCTCGCCAGCAAGCATATAAGCGGCCCTGTTGCAACGCGTCGCCGCTTAAATTACGTTGGCGGGGCCGCACTTGGGAATACGAGGAAGCCAGGCGGGACGAGCCCACGATGTCGAAAAATGGAGAGACGTGGTTAACCGCCACCACAGCGGAGAACGACGGCTTTCCTCGACATTAAATCTGCTGCGCTGTCACGAGTAGCAACCGACGCAATCAGTGCGTCTCTAGACCGACGTGAAAAGTAAGAACGTCAGGAACGCTCAGGGAGGCATTGAGATATTCAGGGAGAAAAAAAAAAGGGAACGAAAATATGCCGGGAAGCAACTAGTAGGCGCCGCATGGCCGTGGCTATACGGCTTGTCCTATACGTGCGTTAGCGAGAGACGGGCAGGTATAACTTTCCTTGCAGTAAAGAAAAATATAGATTGAATTATGGTATGCAACTGCTCAACTGGCAAAGTCCTGACTGTTTGAATCTTTTCCCGCCTTTAATCGAAATCATTAATTGTTGTTCTTCCCTGATTTCCTTCAGGAAAAAGGGGAAAATGTATTTTCTGTATAAGTTGTAAGCATACCTACAGGATTTGGTCAATGACGCTGCTTGCGAATAGCATATCATAATCCAGTGTTGTCCTGTGATTTTATTATTTTCCACTGCCTGAGTTTATGCCCACTGATTGGTTCTGTATTTTATTATTCAACTTATTCGGTCAATTTATTTTGTGCTTAGTTTACACAATTATATAATTTGACTACTTAGTTCTGGCTTCAATCCTGCTCTTTTTAATTTCCTCTGTAATCGACAGATTTCCTCTGTTCATGTGCAATTTTGCTTAATTTGCAGTCATTCCTCTGTGTGTGCTGTTTGTGCTGCAAGTTCTGCAGGGACATTGGCCCAGTCAGGCGTTCATTGCTATCGCCTTTTGCCTCTGCCCCTTGGCACTACGTCTGTACTGTCTTAAGCACAACAAACAAACAAACAAACAAACAAACAAACAAACAAACAAACAAACAAACAAACAAACAAACAAACAAACAAACAAATGGTAACCGGCTTTTCTACAGTTATAAACAACTACGAGCGCATGAAGATAAAAGAGCGAGAGAGCAAAGAAATGTGCCTTTCATACATGGCAAGGATAGTCGATTCGATTTCAATTCTACTCACTCCAACTTTTGTCATTCGTTCAAGTGTCACACCGCTAACCCCCCCCCCCCCCCCCCTTCCCCCCAGTTATTGCCGGGAGCGGACAGACGGGCTTGTCAGTGATAAGAAGGTAATAGAATTCAATTAATGAAAGAAAATGTTTTTTACTTGTCGATTGCAGCTGCAAAACATCTGATGAAGAATTACTCCCTCATTTTTAACCACTCTGGCACGTGTACACTCTAAACACAAGGGAGTATAAGTGAGTAAACGGCTCTCTAACGAACACCCTTTTCTGCTTTTACTCCCATATAGGTGTATTCGTGTCAAGAGTGTACAGAGAAGCTGGGGCGGAAAAGTGGGGCAGTTCACCTATTAGGTACAGTATACACAACGGCATCGAGCTGCAGTTTGGACTGGATGGCGGCGGCCTGAACGTATGGACAGTCATCGTATACAGAAGGCATGGGTGCCACCAAAATTTTAACTTGCGCAGTCATAGCCAACAAGTCTGGACAAGAGCATTTTGGGGCAGGAAACCGTTTATTAACGCAGTTTTTTCATATAATGTAAAATTTCATTATAACGATCAATATACCCGCAGACCACACGACGGCAGTCTTGAATTTTATTTCTAGTAGCGTTTTCGTTATCGTCAAACGAGTTCCCCATTGTTTTTCGACGGCAGTCTTAACTGTTCGATGCGATCGATGGAAACATTTTAAAAGAAAGGTTTTCCTACATATCAGAAGAATGCACCATGACCTTCAATATTTACATAACAGTGTCTATAAATTTTCGAATTTTTAAAATTTATCTCCGTGAATGTTGGACATGATTTCCAGCGGAGAAGCCGTGGTTGTCAGCCAGGGGCAACGGTTCTTCTAAGCAGTTGGCGAAACGGTTCCAAAGGAACTGAATTTGCGCAGTGCGCTATACGGCCGTAGCAAAGTGAGGAACTCAACACCGAGACATCAAAAGATGATCTATGAAATGGTGTTACGCAAGCAAGGAGCAAGTGCCTAGCTACGCTGCGATTGCCGTAACAAAACGTAACAAACAAAACATAACAAACGTAACAAAACATTCATCGCTATATATCAGCAGAATAGCCGGCTATACGTGTGCGATGCCTTGGTTCGAGTACGCATTAGCAGCTTAAAAATTTTAACCTTATATTTGTTCGCGCACACCGTGGTGTACACAGTGCAGAGCCTCCACCAAAGCCAGCCGCGCAGGTTACATCACCGCCAGCGAGTTGAGATAACGGAACCGCGGAGTTTGCGGTACACTGCACCATGACCCGGATGTACGACGTAATATATGGCATGCTATGTAGCGAGATAAAGCGACACGCAACCGGGGAGACGCAAACAGATGTGCCTCAAGGCGGCTTTTGCAACGCATAAATCAATGCGCGTACCGAGACACACGGCGCGCAGTCCCGGTCCAACACAAAGCAGACCTGGCGTGCATGTAGTCTCATCGCGAGTTTATACGATCCGGTTGGTGCATGACGCATGTCGACGTGAAAAAGAAATACAGCCGCTTATAAAGTCGCCAAAATGTCATAAACATGCAAAGCAAAAACAAATAAATCAGACAACACGAAGGAATCTGTCGCCCCTCCGGTTTGGATCAGTTGGTACATGTTACGAAAGCAAAGCTCTTATCGCCAAAGACAGCGGCAGAGTACACAATATCAGGACGAGGGCCAACTTTGTATTATCTCCTTATGTTACCCAGAACGGGCCACATAATAAAAGAACACAAATTTGACGTGCGTCCAGACCCGTGCGTTCTCTGATTAGTCTTTTTTTGCTACGGACATACAGCAGCCCCCCCCCCCCCCCCCCCCCCGTATCTTTTTTTTTACCTGACGTGTGGACGGTGGCGGTTGGACGCACGATGTCGGGGGAGACGGGATGCGTTGGTTGAAGCGGGCGCCCATCCTCCGCCGGAGGTTGGAGAAGCCGCGAAGTATCCAGCGCGAACCGGGTAGCGAGAAGGAGGCCATCGCTTTCCTCCTGAACGTCGATTCACTCATGGCCGGTGGAAGAGCGGCGGGCCGCGAGTCACAAGCGCACGGAGGCAGCAACACCCCGACGACGACGACCGGGCACACTGCACACCCTACTTCACGACGACGCGTTGTTCTCGGCGGAGGCGTCATCCCGCATATCCGGGCCGCATACGCCGCCGAGCATACGACGGAGAGTCAACGCAGACGGCGGCAACAGGTGAGTTATCCGGCCCGGAGACGCTGCTGGAGCCGAGCAGACGACGAGTATGACGGCGCCGCGCAGACGATGCCAGAAACAGCCGCGACTACACGAACTCGATGAAACGTAAGGCGAAGTCGGGCGTAGGGAAGAGAAGCCTGTTAACACCACCGTCATTTTCTTTTTGCTGACTACGTCTGCGAGAAAGTCGTTAAGGTTGTCTCTTCTTTCTTTTCTTAAGCGCCGGTGCGCGGCGGGGGTGTCACACTACACGCGCCGCACGTTGCAGGGAAGCCGCCGGAACCACAAACACGGGCATCCAATCAGGCAGAGAAGAAGCCGAGCAGACGACGACCGACGTCGCCGCCGTCGTAGCAGACGACGCGCATCGGTCAAGGCGCGGAGAGAAAGACACGCTGGCGGCGGAGCAGACGACGGCGGCAACGCGGTTGGGGACGCGCGTAGCAGACGACTGAAGCGGAAACCAGACGACAGAGCCGACCCCTGCTGCTGTAGCAGCCGGCAAAGAAAGCAAGTCCAAAGCTAACAAGGCACGGAGGCGAGAGGGAGTGAGTGGGAAGGCAGATAGCAAAATAAAGAGGAGAGAAAAAAAGGGGGGTCTAGCGCGCGAAGCTGCTGGCTCGCGCGCGCCAGCACATGTTTCGCCGTAACGCAAAATTCCGGGTCAACGTTGTTTACGAGCGTTGCCGTGTGCGTTCCGGAACACTCATCGTACGGCCGGGATCACAGAGGCAAAGGGGAGAGAGTGAGGCATGGAGAGGGATTAAAGGCTTGGCAGCTCTGCTACCAGAAGAGGGAGGACAGAGAGGGAAAGAGAGTTTGAAACAATGCACGTGAGACAACAGGTGAGCAGGGAGAAGAACACAAACGGAGGAAACATGCCGAGCGAGAAGATTCCATTCCTGCTTTGCATTTTTGAAAAACCTTGTTTGTTTCATTCCCACCCGACCTTCCTTTCGCATTTCGCAATCCCCACGCGTTCGCACGGAGTGACGCTGAATGCCCGGAACGTGTGACAGCCGAGAGACGAGCTCTCTAAACGAGAAACAAAGGAAAGAAACGCCGATTAAAAGAAAAATAAAGTAATAGCTAAAGGAGGGGAGGGAAGATTACGCCGTCGGAGCGGCAACGACGCGAGTTTCGTGGGAACACTGCAACCGGCGCACGGATTTCCCCCTATTCACCTCTCTTTGTGGTCTCGCTAGACTGTGCAGGCTAAAAGAAAACAAAAAAAAAGGAGGGGGGGGGGGGGAGGAAGTGGAGGGGGCAACGGAACCTCATTACAACGGGGTTATATATACACAACAGCTGTTGTCGTTGCGTATTTTGTTCCTTTCTTTCTTAATTTTCTTAGATAACTTTTCTTTTTTGCTTCCTTCCAGTAAGGCAGTGGCGAGGCAAGAGAGGCAATAATAGACGCTCAACGAGCTCGGAGAAAGGAAGCTTTGTGGGCGGCCCGTAACGCAGAACACAATTAAAACAGCGCCCTCTCATCGCTCGCCTATTATTCTGTCCCACGTAAAGCGTACAGCGCTGATAAAGCTGGAGATCTCGGGCGTCGACCAATCAGGCGCGAGCTGCAGCGTAAGCAACGGCACGCAGTGTAGTATGTCCGTGTTATGATGCGATCTGAGTCGTCTGCTACGCTGTTTGTAAGCTCTGCAGAACAGAAGAGATGCAGAAGACGCTCGGAAAAATGCGCACCGCAAGCAGAAAGCTTACGAAGAAGGGGAAAACACGGCTGGAGAAGCATTGTGGCACGTTCAATGTTATTACGTCGTATGCTACGCAGTCTGATCGTTCTGTAGAACCGAACGGATGCAGGCGACGCTCTGAACATATGCAACGCGAGCAGAAGGTTAGCGAAGCAACGCAAAATGCCTCTTAAAGCTTTGCTCAATCAGGGACAAACTTTCTTCTGCGCACAGTAATGGTCGCTTCATGGCGCCATGCAGCTTACACAATGTCTTTAGCTTTCAGAGAAGTGGAGTCACAGGGAAGAGAAAAGCCTTTGCAGACAAAAGAGTTTCTCAGTATTACCTGTAGGGAAGGTAATACTTCATCCATCATGGAGAAGCCTAGGTATGCCCGGAAGATGAGGTTTCGTACTTTACGCGACTATTGTTGGGCAGTAAACATGGATTCAGCCATAAGAGTGCGTCTCTTCCGGCGGCAAACCTCAAAGAAATGCCGTGAAAGTTTCCATGCCAGCCTAAAACACTTCTGTTAAATTTTTTTTGAATAAATGAAAACTACACTATTAAAATAATTTCATCAGCGCGCGCGCTGCGGACAGCATCGTGACGCACAGCGACGCAGCTGTCGATTCAGAGGCAGAGTCCACGTTTTCGGTCCAACATTAGCCAAGCCAGGTAAGAAACCTCGTGTTCCCGGCATTCCCGCGGTGGATGGTTGAAGAAAATGGCATAGACGGTGGCGCCAGCTTTCCCTCTAGGTGATATTGATCGAGAATCTCTATGATTGCAAAAGCATGATATTTTCACGTAGTGGAGACTGCAGTACGGCGAACAGAAAAACAGCGAGATCGTCTTCGAAACGAAACTCTTTATTCGGGCTGACTTGCGCCCGCAAAGAACTGAATCACTCGGCGGCGGCGTAGCAACAAGCGTGCTCGGCGGTCGTCGAACAGAATGCCCGCCGCTGTCGGCCGTGCTCTTTTTAAAGCCGATAGCGAACATACGAGATAAAGCTAGGGAAGTTACTAGAACATTCTGGCGCAAACTAGAATCGGCTCCGTCCGGATGCGATCAATCGAGATAAATCTAGGCGCGTCTTGCGTCACAAACGTAGCGATAAAGCGGTGCGTCGGCAGCCTTGAAGCATGAAGAAACAAACACTACAAACGAACGCTACAAAGATTCGCGGCAATATACAGACGACGTTGCAGACGGTGCATACAAGGTGCAGACGATGAGGAAAAAAGATTGCGAGGACACTTTGGCAACTAATGTGTTGAGAGGCGAAAGTCGAGGACACTATGCCGTGACGACTTCCGGTGGATGTGACGTGACACCGTTCCCGTGGCTATATCAATACCCAAATTCTACATCTGTCGGGGATCTTTAGTGTTAATTACGCTTCATTACACATTCTTCCATCTAATCTGCCCCAAATCCGACGTTTTTCCGACCATTGTGACAATTTTTACTATGCCGTGACGACTTCCGGTGGATGTGACGTCACATTGTTCCCGTGGCTATATCGACGTCCGCGATATTTCGACGTAATTTCGACATTTTTGCCAATAATTAACTAAATAATCTACAGTCATCAAACTTAGCTTCTAGGTTCATTTTCTCCTCTATCTGAAGCAGCCATTGGTTTTCTTCTATCTTTTTTTAGTTCCCGAGTTAAACGCGTAGTACACGTTTTGTTAACGGACGACAGTATGAGCCATTAAAGGCTTTCGCCTTAAAAAGGAGCGACTAAAGCCGAGTTTCTGAGACAACAAATGCTCCTTACAAGCACAATGAAACTCATATATGTGCCTTTTACTGCGCAGTTTGCGCGTCTATTCGCGCTACGGATCTTTAGAAGTTTGGACGAATTTACTGAAATTGAGTTATCAAAGAAAGCTTATGCAAAGGCTTCACGCAGACGACTCTGCAGACAATGCAGACGATGCAGGATGCACTCGATGCTTGCAAGATGCAGCGTGAGCCTAACGCAAAAACTGTTTTCAGCGCCGAAGACAGGGGCAGAGATCACAAAACACAGGAGCGGAGCCTACTGCAAAATTAAATATACTGCCAAGCCAGCGCTTTTCTAATGCATGGCTTGATAGTAAATTTCAGCAGATTGGCGCCCGTCCCGTGTTTGTTGTTGACTGTCCCTGCCTTTGGCGCTAAAAATATTTTTTCTTCGCTAACAACAAACCCAAACTACAACATCAGTGAACAAAGAGTATCTGAAGCTATAGGAAGAGCAAATTCCCCTTAGAAGCAATGACAACACACAGGCCTATAGTTTCCATTGCGCGGTATAACAATCGATTCATCGCATCGTCTGCCTCATACAACGCCGTACTATTGCAAAGAACCAGATGCGAGTAAGCCCTTGCGCGTGTGTCAGCGAGAGTTCTCTCAAGAAACAGGAAGGTCGTTTCGATCCCTTCTTTACCTCAATAGTTATTTTTTGTTCTTTCTTCTCACAGTTATTCTCAGCCAAGAAAGACCAACGCGCGCTTCTCAGTAGAAATATCTCCAAGTGGGAACGAGTCTTTCCGCAGGGCATTTACTGAATGAGGCGGGTCTGGCGAATAAAAATGGACGTTCAGTGCAGATCCGAGGAGGAGGAGGGGGGCGGTGATTAATGTCCCTTTTTTCTCCCTTTCTTACTTTTTTTACGAACAGTAATGCGCGCCGCGTATTGTGCGCGCGCCAGTATAAGACCGCCGCATTCACTTGGCTCGAAGATATAGTCTGCACTTCTCTAATATACAGGGACTCCACGAAAAACAAGAAAAAAGAAAGAAAAAAGAACAGACACCGAATGCTACTTTCCGAAGGCTATTATATAGAAAGCGCCGAGTGCGTGACACGGAGACAGCGTTACGGCGTGCGTGTGCTCTGGGCCGTGAAAATGTGGGAAACGCAACAGGGCGTCGTGTAGGGTGTGCGTGACTCGAAGCACGCGTCGCGCGAGCCTGTGTTTCGTGTCTGTTTCTTTTTTGCTTCTCAGTTTTCTTCGAAATGTTTGGCGCTTTTCTGGCGTCCCGCTCTGAAACGTCACGACGAAATCGCTGACGTCACACGTGCCGGCACGTCGCCGCTTTCGGACCCCTGCTGCTGTTTGCACGAAAGGCGCCGACACGCGTCACGGGGTCTGAGCTTCTCTTAAATCACCAACGACTAAGTAATGTGGGCGGAAATTTTCCTATCGAACCAGGGTTATCCTATCTAAGAAGATGAAATGAGTTTCAGCGGGAGCGAACAGACAATCGAAGGCTCATTAGGGTAACAATGGATTCCAAGGGAAGAGTAGCCTTTGGCGCCAGAGTCAGGCGGAAATAGTACATGGTTATTGGATTGGATTGGATTGGAACAAACTTTATTTGTGCCTGCAGTTGGGCGCTCGCGCGCCCCGACGAGGGCCTACGTCGTCTACGAGGCTGCCGTTACTCGGCGCGGGTCTCCGCTCGCCGTTGCCGGCTCGCTGGGTCCCTGCCTTTCGAGCGCCCCGAGGACCTGCTGGACGGCCCGTAGCTGTTGGTCATGGTCGTTGCTCTTCGCGGCTGCCTCCAGCCGCGGCGGGATTGTTCCTGATCTTGCTTCCTTTGGATTTCTGATGGGAAATTTGCTTGGCAGGGTGACAGCGTCTAGCATTGGACAGGGCTGATTGGAAACCATTGTGAAAGGTCACTGACGCGCAGCTATTGATGGTGGTAGTAGCAGTAGTGCGAATCATGATCTTAATGACTGAGAGTTTCTAGATGGCCACTTGCGGCGGCTATTCGCGGTTGAGTCTCGTGAGTTGTAAGTAACATTCGCGCGAGAGAATTACTTAACAATCAGCTATAATTGAGAATAGAGCTGCCAGGGCTAAACTCCACTTAACTCAAACACTTCAAAAACTTGACAAAACTGAAATACTTTCCATAAAAAATGTTTATTTAACTTGACAATTCAGAACCGCCCTTTTATTGGTAGAGATATTTTTCTCAACACCGACTTTTGACAACAATGTGGAATACTAAAGGCATATTTGCTACCTGTTACGTGTGGTAAAGCTTCGGACATTTGACATCAACTTTAAAATCAAATATATCATGACGCACGGTGGTTTCCTTATGACAATGCGCAAAAAAATGTTTCTCTTGCAGACTTACAATGCAGCTGACCGGATCCAATTTCAAAAATGGCGCGCCGAAGAGATTGACGGATCATTCAAACGCCCACAACGCGCAAAACTGAACGCACACAACACATCCCTTGCAAAGGATAAGATTAGACACTCTTGAACCAAAGCTACCCCACGAAAGCTTTTAGACAATACACTTTTAGAGTTGATGCTATAAAAGAAAGGGGGGGGGGGGGTTCTACATGGAGGACGCTGGGCAGATATGGGTTAATTATGAGGTTAGACACACCATGAGGAAAGGAGATGCCCGGTACCGAGAATGGCATTCGGCAGTTACTAACCCACGACTGGTGCATGGAGCGGGTCACCTAATACAAACACACGTTCATGAACTAAGATTTCAAGGAAGTTTCCACGGAAATACTGAGAGCAAAACGGAGAAACGACAGAACACGCAATTCAGTCATTCTAACGAATGCTATTAGGACACACACATACGGAATTGACATTTGTTGCCGCCACCACCGTGCTAATCCATAACCACACTGTCAACGGCTGTGCATCAGCATGAACACATTCCCCGTCGATGCATAACCAGCGCGTTTACAAAGGTAACCGAAACAACACAGAAAGGGAACTCTAGCATCCCTACTAAAGTGCATGCTGTGGCGATCGTTTAAAGAGTTTCTCAAATTGCTTACATACGTCATAAAAGTGCGATAAAGTGCAAAGATGTTGACGGAAAACAAAATGAAACTCAATTCAGCACTCGACTGCGCTAACTTATCGTGATAGCGCCGACAGAACAATTACAGTCAGGAAACCACAGTCACTAGAAGATTCTCCACGTCGCCGCTGCGTAATAAGTGCATTGATAACAATCTCGTCCCGGTGGTCTCCCACAACGACAGCGCGGCGTGCCCAGAGTCTCTTACCTCGGAAAGAGTGCAAACACTCGCCAGGGTCCGCCGCAGGTCAGCGTCCCCTAGTTCACCGACGCCTCTCTCCGGAGTGACCCAGGGTTCGGCGCCATAGCTGTCCCTGTCGGAGCGGCACATGCTGGCATCGAAGGACGCAGCGCGAACTTGGAAGCAGGTCATTCGCCGCACAGCGACACGACAGCGGAGTTCGAAGGCCAGCCGAACCTTCGTTGAACCCGACGAGCGCTAAGACGAGGAGCACACTCACGGCATGTTCCAAGTGACGTCACCGCTCATGGAAGGAGGAGGAATTTGCACGAAGACAGCACCATGCACGGTGGGAAAACACATCTTCCAGTGGATCACTGAGGGACCCCAGAACAACGACACTGCAACGTTAAAGTGGCAATAACATCCGCCTCTTGGCGAAGAAGTTCGAATAGCGGGACGCCGCGACGCTAGAATAGTACAGACTACGAATGTCGGAATCCGTGCCAGAACTGATATACACGCTGCCTGACTCGCTCGCGCTGGCTCTATGCACACACTTAATACTACTACCACTACTCCCTGAGCGAGTTGTCGTTCCTTTGATCTTCCGCCGCCAGTTTTTCGCTTCGGGGCTCCTTGTTCCGGGATTCCGCGTACACTAAACACGTGCCTCACGAAGCGCGCTCGTACATCTGTTGCGGAAGCAAGCCGTGACGAGTGAGAGATAGGCGCGCATACACAAGACAGAGTGAGGGGGTATCAGCGCGATCCCATGAGGGAGAAACTTAAAGGAATACAAAAAAAAGCAATGAAATAAAAACGCGCGGGCTAAACTACACTCGAGCGACACACTCGAAGGCGCAAAGCGTCCTTCAAAGCGAACTTCCCCCGCGCAGATGCGCACACCGCTCCGACTTTCGCCGCAGCTGGCTTCCACGGAAGAAAGTTATTACACACCGTTTCACCAGATTACTCGCGTATTACGAATCGTGACACGCGACGCGCTCGCCGGCAGGCCCTTTAAAAATCGATACGCACATCCGGAAGCGACTGCAATCAAAATCGACACGCTATTAAAAAAAAAAAAAAGTCGGCACTCAAGCACGGAAGACAAATAACAGCTTGGAACAAAATGACCTCACGGAGTGCGTGTCCTGAATTGCGTGTCCAAGCGGGCGATCACTCAATTGTGATCCAATACACATCCGAAGCTAACGCGACGTGAGACACAGCGGTCAAAGCGACGTTCTCCAGTTCGTGAACGCGACGACGTCCGCTCCGAAGAGCCCGGATGAGTTCAAAACACTTCCACTTGCCGGTCGCTGCAATGACGCGCACCGTCGGGCACAAAGCGTAGTACGTATGCACACACGCACAGCACACAGGAGCCGAGTTCGCTTTTTCTTCTCCTTGTCTTCTTTGGAAGCAGCAGCAGCAGAAGCCGGCGCCACCGTAAGGCGATATACTGCCTCTGCGGCCAGATGGTACCCGTAATAGACGCGGAATCGCCGAGCCGCGTACAACAACGGCTCGATCGTGAGGCACGCGACCCATCGGTGACGTGCGTCACATTCCCCCGACTACCCAAGAAAAACAGCTAGAGGGAGGGGGGTAGGAATTAATGGTCTGGTGCGGCGCCAAGAGGGGCGTTGCGTGGTGTATATATATACGCTTGGAGTTTAGCATATCACCGAGTGCGCGTGTGTCCTGGAAACGGAGGAAAGAGGGAAAAAAGTAAAGAGAGGAGAGAGAGAGAGAGAGAGAGAGAGAGAGAGACGCAGGAGAAGGCGGTAAACAAAGGCGAGCTAAAGGCGGAGGATGTAGTGTGGCGGACAAGAGAGAAAATGAAATAAATGACAGAAGAAAAAACAAGGATGCAGAACAGAAAGAAAGGCAGAATGAATGAATGTATTGAAAGACACGGCTATAGCTTTGGAAGGAAGGACCGAGAATAAGAGGAAGCCGCGCGCTGAAAAGCCGAGATAAACGGCTAAGCTTCGCCGAAGGCCAGAACGAATCGGCTCAGAAGAATCGACGTGTGTTACGCGGAGAAATGTGGGTGTTTGTGTCGCGAGTCGATACAGTCTGGCGGACGTACGAGTGTGTCGGTCGCATGCAACGAGCTAAACACTAATGCTCATGCGCAAAGACGTAGGCATGCTCAAAGACGTAGCATTATATGGCTCTGTCGCGTCAGCAAAAGCTGTCCGCAACTGTGCCCGCACGATCGCGTTGTTCTCTGAAGAAAAATGTGTGAAAGTGTGATTGTGATAGATACTGTGTGATAAAATGTAGCCGTGGGAAAAATTTGGTTCATGAGGTGTAATTGGGGAATTCATTAAACGCGAAAAAAGGCGAAAAAATACACTCAGACGTCAAAATAGCCACGGACGTCGATATAGCACATGGACGTCAGAACAGCTACTGACGTCGACATAGTACGTAGACGTTTTGCTTTCGCATTGCTCCGATGCGGGTCACCGCAGTGATCTCAAAGTTTCTGCATTTTTCTTTTCGAATTTGCAAGCGTCCGGCACTGGGGAGAGTTCCCTGACAACTGCTGGCCTAAGAACTGTTTCAGATATGGTAAAGCACGACAAGCAAATACAAATCAATTAATTTATTAATTAATTGACTGCTTACTGACCACCATCGGGGTCACTCACTGCGCATCGACGTCGTAGCACATAGGCTGTTTTGCGTTTCTCCTCCAACAAAATGTGGCGGCCACGACAAGGCTCGAACCAATCACTTCATATTAAGTGGCAAGGTGCCACATACTGTCAACCACGGCGACGAATACGAGCAACCCTTACGAGCTTTCTATCAACTGTCCGAAAGATACCGTAGGAAGCGTACTGACTTTTAAGCAACATGCTATTCGAAGGAAGTACCTCAAGCAGGTTTAAATAGAAATAAGTGGTTTTGAGGGAAGGAGATGCTCAACGACTGTACCCCTCTTCGGAGGACACCTCAACCGCGCCTTGAAGGATGAGGAGAACGAGGGAGAGAAAGAAAGAAGGGACAACTAAGGGCCGCAGTGGATGTCTAGGAAATAATATCGACCATCTCAGTTAGACAACGCTCAGCGCACGGAGGCTCCCATTTGCAGGTCATTGCAGCATCGTACTGCACATATTCTTGAGTCTACTTTGCCTATAAGATACTGTTTCGTCAAACCTTCTTTCACTCTTCAAGCCCCCCCTCCGGTTTTAATGGTCGTTTGCATTACGGAAAAAGACGAAACGAAGAAAGAGCTCCCAAGGTTACTGACCTTTTCGGGCGTGAACAAGCGATAACTGTGATTTATGGCCATACACTTTTAGCAGTCTTTTGTCTATAGACAGTCTATGGACTATGAATAGGCCAATAGACAAAAAGAAATATCCATACGAAGGCACCAGAGTCTATAAGAAGTCTATAGACTGTCTATAGACAATTTTTATAAGGGCCGAGAGCACAAAACACTAAACCACACAGACTGCTTCCGGCCATGGATGCACGACCTGACAATTATCTCACCTCTTATAGAACTCTGGAGTCCTGCTTGGATAAGCTTATCCAAGACACGAAGAACGACCTCCCTACAGCCCGGGATACATGCGACGTTTTTTTCGACGATATTCGTGGGGCAGAAAACGTCATGGCGGCGCGACGCCCGGCTGGAGAAACATGGAGCGAAGAGGCGGCGCGCCGCCGTGTATCCCTCGACGCGAAAGCAAATATGATCAACAGGTTGCAAATACCAGTGAGCAATTAGGTCTATGAGAGCAGCGACGCTGACTCTTCTGTTAAAATCACGAAAGTGTTCACTTCGACACCAATGCACGAATTTTAGCACGCGTGCATACGTATCTATCAGAATTTGCGTGCTCGAATGCATGGCGTCGCGTACCTTCAGGCGCCCGCTCAGCCACGGACACCAGCGGCTGCGGTTTTTTTCGACACATTCACTTCAGGAAGGGAATGCGGGCATTTAGATCCAAGATTCGGCCGTGTTCTCTCTAAAAAAAAGCGGCATTTCACGTCTGATGTAGCGTTTATTTTCACGATAATATTTCTTTGGTAAAATCACTGCGTAGATCGTCAGCCATGGCGGCGATGTTGGCGACGGCAGGCAGAGGCAGGCAAACCGGAAGAACGGGCTTTCTGCGCTGCTAATAGCTTGCTTCTGCTTCCGGTCTCACCGGACGCCGCGCGTTAATATCTGGCGGAACCAGGTCGGCGGCGGTGGGCGTTTTTTCTCGACGTCGGGCGTCGAGTGCGCGCCGTCGGGCAAAAATCACCGACTTGCCGCCGTAAAAACGCTCCATGTATTAAGGCGAAAGCCTTTAATGCCTCATCGTTGTAAGCAGGAGTTGTCGACAGAAATGTCACGCTTTTCAATTGGTCAATATGATCGTGACGTCACAGTGCGCGAATTTCAAACGGGGCAATTGTACTTTGGCTAGTAGCCATGCAACCAATTAAAGGCATGGTATAGTGATGCTCCAGTAAGTAGGATTAAGTTTAGTTAATTAGTTAATTAATGAATTAGCCTAATTAACCTCTCTAGTCAGACCAGATAAACAAATAAAACCGAGTGGGAAATTGGTCGAGTTGGGGATGGTGGTGGTGAAAAACATTTATAATGCAATAAATATTTACAGAGAGGTGATTGGGGTAGGCCCTATTGGCCCTTTCCCCTAACAATACTAGGAGGAGCCCCTATTCCGGGGCCCCATTGGCAAGCAACGCCGCCCGCGTCCGGTGAACCAAGGCCTTTTGGGTCTTTAGGTCCTGACAGCCGAGCAGGGCCGCCTCCCAGTCCTCTCTGGTGGGGTTGGGGTTGGGGGGGAT
The DNA here is from genome assembly GCF_055824585.1 of Amblyomma mixtum. Lineage (NCBI taxonomy): Eukaryota > Metazoa > Arthropoda > Arachnida > Ixodida > Ixodidae > Amblyomma > Amblyomma mixtum. The sequence goes on from NC_143019.1 coordinate 59,439,516, forward strand.
AGAAACCAACCAGGGTCTCCGGAGTGCGAGACGAGCACGCAACCACTCCGCCACGCCAGCTCGATGATTTGGAATGAACAAAGGCGCGTATAGTGAATACAGTCTCTTCGTTCACTCCCATCTTCCTCCCTTCCCTTACGTCGAGGTTCAGGTGTCCACCGAGATATGCGAGACAGATACGTTTCCTTTCCACAAAAACCAATTTACCGACGAGCAAGGCGTAGAGCCGAACGGGCGAAGCTCAACATCTTAACCACACATCGGTGACACAAGCAGCAACACGGCGCTTAAGGCTTTCGCCTCACCGCACTTTAGGTCAACAAAGTGCCGCCCTCAAATTTTCCGGCCTTAATTAAGCCTGGAGGCCAGTAAGGAGAGAAGACGCGTTCACCCGCACCGCGGCGACACGTGCAGGAGTAAGCGCGTGCGGAAGGCATGTGCGGAAGACACGTGCGGAAGGCACGTGCGGGGCATTTACGGAAGGGACTCGCACGTATATCTGCTGGAACTCACCCAGCAGAGCATAGTGACGGGGGTTACACATGCACCCTTTCGACCGCGGAACGCGCTTGATAAGGTGACCCTTGCCTGCACAAAGGACGTCACTCTTTGGCACGGGCACGCGGGATTCGATTATAATTAGAAACACGCCGGCACCCAAGTGTGGGTATGCGGCCTTCGGCTCTCAAGTTCAGGATCAGTTGATCGGCTGGCCAGTAAACAAGACTCAACGAACAGAAAACCGCAACGCTGTTATTTTGGAGCCCTTCGCTGTTGTTGGACGAAGGTGTCCTGTTCCAGGAAGAAGCCTGTTGTCCAAGGCTTTTTTTTATTTCTTTTTTCTCTACATATTGCCGACACGTTGCTGCCTTGCTGCGCCAGATTTCGCCACTGCTGGCTCCCATACCTATTATTGGCAGCGGTACATTCGACGGCAAAAAATAAAACTGGCGTACGCACGTAAACCGAGTTTTAATTTCGTTGGCTCTTAACTACAGCCGGTTTTTAATCATAATACGCTGAAACACGGTGCGTCAGTTGAACGAACAAACGCTAAACAAGGTCGATGACGTCAAAGAATTGTAGCGAGGACGCGTAAACTGCCACGGTCATCGTAAATAGCGCTGTGGAAGAGGAAAGAGGAAAGGGCACCAGACGAAGGAATGGAATATTAACCAGTCATAGCCGACAACAAAAAAGTCAACGGGGGCCAAAAAAGTCCGGGGATATTATTTTAAAGATGTTTTGATACGGTGCGGCATTAGGTGTGCCAAGGGAGTGATGGGAAGCACATGGGCCTCAGTGGCTTCTCATATACTACAGACTCCATAGGGTAAATTTATTATCAAAGGATTCCTATATACTTATAAAAAACTGGTTTTATTTCCTCTGTGCAGACTACATCTTTTCATGCATGTAAGCTGTGAATAGGCTTAATGGTATTTCTTTTGCCAATATTTTTTTCTTGTTCAAACCTTGCAACTTGCTGGGCATCAAACCTTCTACCAGCATTCAATCAACTTTACACAGGAACCAATTTGTTACCTAATTTAATCAGTCAAACTTCCGCTTTCAAATATTTAACTGCAGTTATTTTAAAGCATCTTAATCTCATCCGCCCCATGCTACGTTTGCCTTCTCTTGGAATCGACTCCGTTACCCTTAGGGACCAGCGGTTATCTTGCCTTCGCATTACATGCCCTGCCCAAGCCCATTTCTTCCTCTTGATTTCAACTAGGATGTCATTAACCCGCGTTTCTTCCCTCGCTCACTCTGTCGTCTTCCTGTCTCTTAACTTGGCGCCTATCATTTTACTTCCCATAGATCGCTGCGTTGCCCTTAAGTTAAACCCTTTCCGTTTTCCTCCCATATGTGAGTACCGGTAAGATACAGCTGTTGTATACTTTTCTCTTGAGGGATATTGGTAAGCTACCATTCATGATCGGAGAGAACCTGCTATGCCCTCCACCCAGTCTTATTTTTCTAGTTATTTCGCTCTCGTGACTGGATTTGCGGTCGCTGCCCTAAGTAGACGTATTCAGTTACTACTTAGTACATCGCTACCAATTGTAAACTGCTGTTTTCTTCCGAGACTATTGACCATTACTTTGGTATTCTGCATGTTAATCTTTAGACCCAACGTTCTGTTCTCCCTGTCTAACTCACTGATCATGCGTTGCATGCAGGCAATGTCATCAGCGAATCGCAGATTACAAAGGTATCCTCCATTAACTCTTATCTCCAACTGTTGCCAATCCCAAGCCTCTGAATACCTCCTGTAAACAGGCGGTGAATAGCCTTGGCGAGGTCGAGACTCCCTGCCCGACACCCTTTTATTATTGGAATATTATTGCTGACTTTAAGGAGGACTATGGTAGCTGTGCAGTCATTATATATGTCTTCCAATACTTTCACATAACACTCTTCTACACCCTGATTCCGCAACGCCTGCATGCTGAGGTTTCGACTCAAATGATTTCTCGTAATCTATGAGGGCTATATATAGGGGTTGGTTATATTCTGCACATTTCATTATTACCTGATTGATAGCGTGAATATGGTCCATTGTCGAGTATCCTTTACGAAAGCCTGCCTGATCATTTGGTTGTTTGAAGTCGGTTACGCTGACTCTATAAGCGATTACCTTTGTAAATACCATATAGGCAACGGACGGTAAGCTGATCGGTTTGTAATTTTTCAAGTCCTTGACGTGTCCTTTCTTATGGATTAATACGGTTTCAACGTTCTTCCGAGCTTTTAGTACGATAGAGGTCAAGGTGTTGCGTATACAGGGTGGCTAGTTTTTCTAGCACAATCTCCCTTCCGTCCTTCAGCAGATCACATTTTACCCTGATCCTCACCAGCTGCTTTCCCCCTTTGCATTGCTCCTAAGGCTTTCTTTACTTCCTCTTTCGTTACAGGCGGGATGTCTAATTGTATGCCTACCTCACTTACGTCCTGGTTACTATAGCTACTGTATACACTTGTGTAGAACTCTTCGGCTGCTTTAACTATTGTATCCATATTGCCAATAGCATTGCCCACTTTGTCTCTCAACTCATACAGCTGATTTATGCCTGTGGGTAGTTTCATCTTCGCCGCTTTAAGGCTACCTCCGTTCTTTAGAGCACGCTCGATTCTCTCCATACTAAACTTCCTGATGTCGGTTACCTTGCGCTTATTGATTAACTTTGATAGCTCTGCCAGTTCTATTCTGTCTGTGGGGTTTGATGTTTTCATGCTTTGATGATTCTTAATCAAGACTCTAGGTAAAATAATTTCACTATTAATTTCCTTAAAGGGAAGCTGAAACAGTTTTTTGAGAATTCGAGGTTATTCAAGAATTCGAATCTATCAAGCTTCTAGATAAACCATGCAAAGCATTTTTGCACTAGCACTTAAAATGGTGACATAATCGTCGATTGAAACCGCGACGATGTTTAGGCTTCTCCTCACTACTTTGGAGCAGTGCGAGGAAACTCGGCAGTGACGTCATTGTTGCCGAAATTTCAATGTCCTCTGCTTACGCCTGCATGCTGCTGTGCGTCGTCAGATGGCGCCAAACAATGCATCGTGAGCTTCACCTTCGATGGCGTCGGTTTTCTTCCATGGAATAACCGTTTCTTCGCTGGAAACGTAGGGCCGTCATGCGTGACGTCATTATCGGGGCCTCTGCCCGTCGCTGTGCACTTCAGAGAAGCCTGAACGCCGACGACGAATTTATTCGGCGATTACGCCACCAGTTCAAATGCTAGAGCAAAACGATTTCGCAGGCTTTACCAGCACATTTCGCCCATTCGGCAAGCAAAAACTCATCGAATTCTGAAACCGCTTCAGTAGGCCTTTAATTTCCCACTGATCAAGAGCAGAAGTTAACAAAACACCACTCCCCTATGCTCCTTGGTTTAGGGGACTATTGGCGTCTTTCATAAGTACAATATAGAGCGTTTTAGCCCTCCGCGGTGGCTCAGTGGTTACGGCGCTCGGCTGCTGACACGAAAGACGCTGGTTCGATCCCGGCCGCGGCGGCTGAATTTCTTGAAGGCGAAATTCTAGAGGCCCGTGTGCTGTGCGATGTCAGTGCACGTTAAAGAACCCCAGGTGGTCGAAATTTCCGGAGCCCTCCACTACGGCGTCTCTCATAGCCTCAGTCGCTTTGGGACGTTAAACCCCAATAAACCAAACCAAACCAAAGAGCGTTTTAGGCATCGTGTTATGTGGGCTCCCGTGCCCTACTTCCCGGTCCCTTGGTATCATCTGCGCGTGCGCAACCGGCGGCTGAAGGCAAGCGGTATGCAGCAACGCTATGCTAAAATGCTTTACTGCAACGGTTTGCTGAAACATTCTACTGTGACGTCTTTTTTCGAGTTGCTGCGCTGCAGCCGCATCTCGTTTAGCCCGCCAGTCCGTTATAATAATTCACTGCATCAAAGAAGCCGCGGCTACAGGTTTTTATACGGAATGGCTAAGCTGCAATGCACTATAAAGAAAGAAAAAAATACGAGAGGACGGTACCTGCGCGCATGGGAAAAAAATGTCGCCGGAAGCGACACCGCATCCGTATGCAGGAGGGTGAAAGAATTACGAAAGGCATTACAGCAAGGGTCCAGGAAAGGCAACAGCAACAAGAAAATGAGGAGAGGTAAAATGAAAATGAAGTGCGGAGGTTACCCGGTTCAGACGGGGATTACACACACCGACCAGGTGACTGCAGACGCGCCGTATTCGGGGAGCGACCTGCCTGCTCGCAGGTTTCTTTTTATGCGAGCCGCGCATTCGACGCGGGCGGGCGCGGTTTCGAAACGGGCCAGGGGAGGGGGGAGGGGGGAGGGGGTAGACTTGGCGCGGATGGAATGGAGGGTGTGCCGAACATCTGCGCCGCCGTCATGGTACTGCTAAGGATGCTCGGAGAAAAAGCGAATACAAAAATTAACTTCCCACTGCATCAGCAAGCATCGAAATTTCGCTTATAAAGAATACTTACGGACTTCTGAGCAGCCCGACCTTTAAAGGTGCACTAAAGAGGATTCTGAGCTCGTCTCTTTACCGCGGGAACTCGATCTGCAAGCTCCGAGCATTCTAAGAAACTTCGATTTATTGTCCTGTGCGACCGATTTCCGTATTAAATCGAATTTAACGTACCGGCTCCCGCCTTTTTTTTTTTCTTAACTCACCTCCGAAAAGAGGACCCAGCCAGCCGCGTGGGGGTTATAGTCGCTCTGCCATCGGCGGAGTGATACGTAGCGATCGGCGAAAGCAGAATACACGCGTATTTTTATTTCCGTGGGCCTAATTTGCGGCTACGTAGTCTGCGACTGGAACTATTTGTTCACGGAAACTTAAAAAAACAAAAAAAAAACAAAAATAAAAGCGAAAGCGAAGCCTCCACGCGACTGGCTAAAGGGAACTTGAGCGTTGGCCGACTCCTCTTCTTTTCGATGGCGAGTTAAACGAAAAAGGCGGGAGCCGCGAAGTTTAATTCGATTTCAGAGGGAAATCGGCCGCATAGGACAATAATTCGAACTATCTAAGATTGCTCGGAGAGTGTGCAATGAGATCGCGCGGTAAAAAGACGATTTCAGATTCCTGTTTAGTGAACCTTTAAAGGACGCTGAGGAGAAATTGAAGTTGGCGTGTATCGACATAGGTTACCCCGTTTTAATGGCAAAGGATCTGCTTACACTGAAAAGGGAACTTTCATCAGGTTGTAGTGGCAAAAGGAAAAAAAAAATGCAAATACGGGTGGCGCCATCACCGCCCGATTTCGCAGGTAAACTGAGGTTCGCGGTCGCAGCTCTATATTCGCGGATCTCTGAAGCCAGGATGCACCGGCATTCACTTTATGACGGTGATCACGGAGTCATTTTCGGAGTAGACGTCACGAGCTTTTAGTCGAGCGGCGGGAAAATTTTTAAATTCAGCTTTCTCACCAACATATGCGTCTTTTGCTGCTGCCGTAAAAACACCACCACACCCAGAAAGAGCCATACAGAATCATTCTTTTACCAAGCATAGAAATTGGAATTGCACCCAGAGTCTCTTTGAAGGCCGGTGCATGAATCCTGTCTCTATGCTTCAGTTCCAGGTTCATTTTGTTTTCTGTGTGCCACTCCTCCTTCGGCACTAGTCCGCAGTATCTTTCAAATAAATACCTTAAATAAACAGCGGATGTCACAGTGGTACCCGGTTAGAATCACCTAATGCTAAGCGATCGACGTTACCAGATCCTCACGCCCTCTGATTGGCGCGCACAGTAACGCGGCTCGCTATCAACAGGCGTTTCCATTACGACAACGGTTAGCGCACACGTAGAGACACTCAGTCAGTTTGTATTAACTCTATGCTTCGTACACCAGTGGAAGCGTAAGAAGCAGCAACAGCAGCAGCAGCAGCAGCTGTTTTTCCAAGTCGGGACGAGCCGACACACTACACGGCAGCCACGCGAGATGCAGCTGGCAGGGGGGCTCCGTCTGTCCGGAGGCGAGATTGCCGCCGCAGCGCGAAGAGTCCCTTCGATGCGAGAGCATGTCGGACGCACGCACACCCACAAACTTCAGCGTTGCCGAGCCGGCGGCGGCGGCCGAGGAGGCGGCGGCGAGCGGATGCCAGTGCGGCGGCGTGACGTCAATGCTGACGTCAAAGGAGACCGTACTTCCCGTTGGACTCAAGGACGTGCAGATTCGCAACGCGCGCCTCCGCCGCCACCTCCGCCGCAGCCCGACCCAAGTGGCGATGCAAAATAATGGGGTGGCAGGAGGGCTGGGTTGGCGGTGTGCTGGTGAAGCCGTCGTGCATAAACGCCTGTGCTTAAAGGTTTTACCCTGAATACCATGCGACGCGCGCGCCCCCGTCGTCGTTGTCTTGCAACGGCGCACCCGGCTCGCGTTGTTCCAGCATCCTGATTGGCCTGAGCCGCAAGCACGTCAGTGAAGAGTCGCCCTACTCTTCGCAATAGCAGGGACTTTGCAAGCCAAGTGGGAGCCAGATAACATTCATTAATTTTTATTCTTAGCACCCCTAAGGCCCTAACTGCGAAGGTACTGCACTGGGAATGGAGACTACCAGTCCGATGTTATGTATAATTAAAACACGTGCTACGACCACAAAAAGAAAAGTTCAAAAATAGCCACGTGGAAAGAAGGCGGAAGGTGCGAAAATATCAAGGTGTGAACAAAGGAGACAGGGGCGTGCATGTGAGTTAGTAAGCAGAGTACGAAAATAGCAAGTCACGAACAAACGGTGAGGAGCAAAATAGAAAGGTTTCGTAGGGACAGCACACACAGAGTGTGAAGAAATATGCAAGGTCAGAATAAAGCCCGCTGCTGTTTGCGCGTGACAAATAACACGGCGCGAAAAAAAAATAAAACGCGTGCATGCACGAAATGGCACGAGGCAAACAGAAAAGCGCGCGACAAGGAAAAATATAACAAATAAAATTGAACATCAAGATGCAAAAATGTAGTTTAGATGCTCTAGCATTCGAGTCCTTAAGGTCCTGCAATTCTGTCCCCTTCTGTCCGTAATAACATGACAATTATATTATATTCTGGCTTCTATTAGCTGGCTAGCCGCGTAGCCACGACCATCATGCGTGCACACACACTGTCGAACGTCTATTTAACGAAACCCACTTTTACGAAATTCTCGATTAAACGTACTTACGCCGGATTTTCTCCGCCGTAAGCGGCAGAGGCGATTGTTCTGTCGCTGTTGCGATCTTTTTTACATTAAAGATTAATTAATTATGATTGACTTAAGATTGATTGACTTATGACCAACCGACAGGCCGAGTGAGTGAGTGAGTGAGTGAGTGAGTGAGTGAGTGAGTGAGTGAGTGAGTGAGTGAGTGAGTGAGTGAGTGAGTTGTTTCGACGGGGACGGCACAAGAACACTGTGCGGAAGAGACAGCAATGACACTTGGACTTAATTCACACCATCAGAGGACGGTGTCTTCGTAAAGACCCGCGCAAATAACTTATTACTGGGAGCTTAATTTCTACTTGTATGAGTTGGTAGTAGAGCATCGTTTGAATAAAGCGACGCTGCGTGAAGTCAAACGAACAGCTGTGACTATATTGCTCGTCTAAAACTAAAAATGGGAAAAGGAATCAGTGAACGCTCGCTCTGTTATGCACGACACCCAATGGAAAAAAAAAAGAACACAACGCGATGCAGACTTTGATGTCTTTTTTTTATATATTTTTCCGTACTGTGCCCTTGTATCGTGTGAGGCAAGGTTTTGAACGTTTTCAAGGTGCGCGCCTGACACTGTTTTTCCTGCACGACGACAAAGCTTGGCTTCTATCTGGTTTGTTAGCACAAGGTGGAGCCTATATAGTAAGGTCATGTTTTTCTCTAATAATGTACTTGGGACTAAATGCTCCAAACTCAATCAATCAATCAATCAATCAATCAATCAATCAATCCAATCAATCAATCAATCAATCAATCAATTATTAAGGGCGAGGACAGACAACGGCCCGACAATTGTATTTGCAGCAGCGCTGATCGGTAGATTCGCTGATTGAACTTTCCCCTGAAGGCAGTGGCTTGCTGCCCACTCGGGATAAGAATGGTCGGCGTGACGAGTTGAACGTGGTGGTCTTGAAACGAAGAAAATAAACTTAGACAAACGAAATAATCAGGTGCTGCTGGTCCGAGCTGCGTACCCCAGGCCGTCAATGAAAAAAAAAAAGAAAGAAAGAATGTGTATAACTTTTTCATTCTACAACGCATGCGCGGACCGCAGCACACCAATGACACAAGTATATCACCGATGCTGGGGATTACATGGAAAGGTGACGCCCTCTCGAGGAAGGAGGTATTCGGAGCTTTTGTTTGAGCGCAACGTCATTTACTTCCGGCAGTTACTAAAGAAGTCAAAACATCATGTTATACCTTTAACGCGAGTTTCGTCCCCGTAATCTCAGGAGACATAAAGTGGTGCCCAAGGCCACACAGACTACAAACGCAAGTTGAAGATATGCCACATAAAGTTGAGAAAAAAGTAATGCTAGTATATATACCTGCAAGGAGTATACTATAGTAACAAGTAATGCTAGTAAGGGCGCTTAAAGCGCAACACCGTCAACTGCTTACGTAATCGCAGTGCTACAATGGAAGAAATACCTGACGAGGTTATGTAATCTCCTGAAATAAAATTACCGCGGCTGACGCAGGAACGAGGTAAATGGAGGTCACTGGGGGAAAGGCCTGTGTCCTGCAGGGGAACCAACTCGGACGCCGATGATATAATTACTAAGGACGTTTCATTTCCGTGTCACTGCGTATTTGTGCGCTTTAGACACGTTTTTCTTTAATTCCTTTTTTTTCGGCATTTCTGCGCTAGAAGCAGCCGCGCCATTGAAAAGGCCTGCCAAAGGCCTGCGCAGTAGACACATACAGAAGCTAATCGGGCAGTGTGCACCAAGTAGGCAAAAAAAATATATATATATACACAAGACCGAGTAATCCGCATGCCGTCCGGCGACCTCGCTCTCCGCACAAGCTTAGGAAACTATGTACGCTCTATACTTCTCCGCTTTTCCGTGACTTTGTCTCGTGATCCACATGAAGACGTCAGCCACAGCCTTGGCGCGCGTTAATGATAGCAGCGGGAGCAGAGCATTGCTCGTTTGCATTCCGTTGCATTCGAGCATGCCCCCCCCCCCCCCTCTCCACTTGTTAATGAGCACAAAATTTCCCCGATTCCTGTCGGGCGCGCAATCATTTAGCGAGCGAGCGAAAGGCTCGGACACAGCAAGAGAAGGCCCGCTTCGGACATTAATCACGCGCCACAACACGCACACACTCGTGCATCTACAAGCGTCAACACCGCGCACTAAAAAATGGGCTTTTCGAGTGAGCAGCTGCTTCCGGGGCTGCCGGCGGCTGGTTATCGCTCTCAAGGTTGACCGAAACAGGCCTGTGCGTAAACACAGTGCGCGTCCGTTGGTTAGAGTCGGGTTAATAATGCGGCATACCGTGTTTATGCCAGTACAAGTAGCACTGCGTTTTTGGAAGTATGCTTATATCACCCCGCACGCCGCGAAGTTTCAGTTTGGTTTGGTTTATGGGGTTTAACGTCCCAAAGCGGCTAAGGCTATGAGAGACGCCGTAGTGGAGGGCTCCGGAATTTTTCGACCACCTGGGGTTCCTTAACGTGCACTGACATCGCGCAGCACACGGGCCTCTAGAATTTCTCCTCCAAAGAAATTCAACCGCCGCGGCCGGGATCGAACCCGCGTCTTTCGGGTCAGCAGTCGAGCACCATAACCACTGAGCCACCGCGGTCTCCTTTCGACAAAGAAGTCGCGTGTTTGATCTCGGCCTCGGCGCTAAATGCAAACACAGAGGTGTATATAGACTTCAATCAATCAATCAATCAATCAATCAATCAATCAATCAATCAATCAATCAATCGATCGATCAATCAATCAATCAATCAATCAATCAATCCTAAACAAACCCTGAATGTTTTGATTACTATATAACACGAATCACTTTCTATGCGAAGTAGCTGGACACGAACACAAACCGGACAAAAAGATACAAGAAGGGAGAGCGTCGGTGAAGACCAAATGAATTCTGTAAATAAAGAACTAATGACGCCGTGAGTATTTTACTTTGTCTACTTTGTAATGAAAAGGACGCAAAGTGATTGATTTATGCGACCGCGCTGTTAGCAATCTGTATATTATCTGTATTTTGCCAATGGTTGATTTTGGCAATAGAATCGATTACACGCGTCGGCGGTACGTTGTATACTCTATTCGCACCTCTCATCTGTCTACATGGCCGTCCATCACAGCCCTATTTCTTCTGCCGAGTAGCGCGGCCAGATAATGATCCCTCAGGCCTTTCGCCAAATACCCCCCCCCCCCCCCCTCCCCTTTCTCCTGCTGTGCTGTATCAGAGAGCTGCAGGGTCGTGGTATATGTCTGACGCAGACGTGCTCTTGGCGAAGCACTGGGGGAACGCAAAAAGAACACATCAGAACGTTCTCGCGCAAGCGTCGTGCGCGAAGTGCACGCGAACATCGTAGTGCAAGTTGAACTTAGCAAAGCGCATTAAAAAGACAGGGACAAGAAGAAGAAGAAGCACGCAGGACAAACGCTTGTCCTGCGTGCTTCTTCTTCTTGTCCCTGTCTTTTTATTGCGCTTTGCTAAGTTTGTCCTGCGTGCTTCTTCTTCTTCTTGTCCCTGTCTTTTTATTGCGCTTTGCTAAGTTTGTCCTGCGTGCTTCTTCTTCTTCTTGTCCCTGTCTTTTTATTGCGCTTTGCTAAGTTTGTCCTGCGTGCTTCTTCTTCTTCTTGTCCCTGTCTTTTTATTGCGCTTTGCTAAGTTTGTCCTGCGTGCTTCTTCTTCTTCTTGTCCCTGTCTTTTTATTGCGCTTTGCTAAGTTTGTCCTGCGTGCTTCTTCTTCTTCTCGTCCCTGTCTTTTTATTGCGCTTTGCTAAGTTTGTCCTGCGTGCTTCTTCTTCTTCTCGTCCCTGTCTTTTTATTGCGCTTTGCTAAGTTTGTCCTGCGTGCTTCTTCTTCTTCTTGTCCCTGTCTTTTTATTGCGCTTTGCTAAGTTTGTCCTGCGTGCTTCTTCTTCTTCTTGTCCCTGTCTTTTTATTGCGCTTTGCTAAGTTTGTCCTGCGTGCTTCTTCTTCTTCTTGTCCCTGTCTTTTTATGGCGCTTTGCTAAGTTTGTCCTGCGTGCTTCTTCTTCTTCTTGTCCCTGTCTTTTTATTACGCTTTGCTAAGTTTGTCCTGCGTGCTTCTTCTTCTTCTTGTCCCTGTCTTTTTATTGCGCTTTGCTAAGTTTGTCCTGCGTGCTTCTTCTTCTTCTTGTCCCTGTCTTTTTATTGCGCTTTGCTAAGTTTGTCCTGCGTGCTTCTTCTTCTTCTTGTCCCTGTCTTTTTATTGCGCTTTGCTAAGTTTGTCCTGCGTGCTTCTTCTTCTTCTTGTCCCTGTCTTTTTATTGCGCTTTGCTAAGTTTGTCCTGCGTGCTTCTTCTTCTTCTTGTCCCTGTCTTTTTATTGCGCTTTGCTAAGTTTGTCCTGCGTGCTTCTTCTTCTTCTTGTCCCTGTCTTTTTATTGCGCTTTGCTAAGTTTGTCCTGCGTGCTTCTTCTTCTTCTTGTCCCTGTCTTTTTATTGCGCTTTGCTAAGTTTGTCCTGCGTGCTTCTTCTTCTTCTTGTCCCTGTCTTTTTATTGCGCTTTGCTAAGTTTGTCCTGCGTGCTTCTTCTTCTTCTTGTCCCTGTCTTTTTATTGCGCTTTGCTAAGTTTGTCCTGCGTGCTTCTTCTTCTTCTTGTCCCTGTCTTTTTATTGCGCTTTGCTAAGTTTGTCCTGCGTGCTTCTTCTTCTTCTTGTCCCTGTCTTTTTATTGCGCTTTGCTAAGTTTGTCCTGCGTGCTTCTTCTTCTTCTTGTCCCTGTCTTTTTATTGCGCTTTGCTAAGTTTGTCCTGCGTGCTTCTTCTTCTTCTTGTCCCTGTCTTTTTATTGCGCTTTGCTAAGTTTTTCCTGCGTGCTTCTTCTTCTTCTTGTCCCTGTCTTTTTATTGCGCTTTGCTAAGTTTGTCCTGCGTGCTTCTTCTTCTTCTTGTCCCTGTCTTTTTATTGCGCTTTGCTAAGTTTGTCCTGCGTGCTTCTTCTTCTTCTTGTCCCTGTCTTTTTATTGCGCTTTGCTAAGTTTGTCCTGCGTGCTTCTTCTTCTTCTTGTCCCTGTCTTTTTATTGCGCTTTGCTAAGTTTGTCCTGCGTGCTTCTTCTTCTTCTTGTCCCTGTCTTTTTATTGCGCTTTGCTAAGTTTGTCCTGCGTGCTTCTTCTTCTTCTTGTCCCTGTCTTTTTATTGCGCTTTGCTAAGTTTGTCCTGCGTGCTTCTTCTTCTTCTTGTCCCTGTCTTTTTATTGCGCTTTGCTAAGTTTGTCCTGCGTGCTTCTTCTTCTTCTTGTCCCTGTCTTTTTATTGCGCTTTGCTAAGTTTGTCCTGCGTGCTTCTTCTTCTTCTTGTCCCTGTCTTTTTATTGCGCTTTGCTAAGTTTGTCCTGCGTGCTTCTTCTTCTTCTTGTCCCTGTCTTTTTATTGCGCTTTGCTAAGTTTGTCCTGCGTGCTTCTTCTTCTTCTTGTCCCTGTCTTTTTATTGCGCTTTGCTAAGTTTGTCCTGCGTGCTTCTTCTTCTTCTTGTCCCTGTCTTTTTATTGCGCTTTGCTAAGTTTGTCCTGCGTGCTTCTTCTTCTTCTTGTCCCTGTCTTTTTATTGCGCTTTGCTAAGTTTGTCCTGCGTGCTTCTTCTTCTTCTTGTCCCTGTCTTTTTATTGCGCTTTGCTAAGTTTGTCCTGCGTGCTTCTTCTTCTTCTTGTCCCTGTCTTTTTATTGCGCTTTGCTAAGTTTGTCCTGCGTGCTTCTTCTTCTTCTTGTCCCTGTCTTTTTATTGCGCTTTGCTAAGTTTGTCCTGCGTGCTTCTTCTTCTTCTTGTCCCTGTCTTTTTATTGCGCTTTGCTAAGTTTGTCCTGCGTGCTTCTTCTTCTTCTTGTCCCTGTCTTTTTATTGCGCTTTGCTAAGTTTGTCCTGCGTGCTTCTTCTTCTTCTTGTCCCTGTCTTTTTATTGCGCTTTGCTAAGTTTGTCCTGCGTGCTTCTTCTTCTTCTTGTCCCTGTCTTTTTATTGCGCTTTGCTAAGTTTGTCCTGCGTGCTTCTTCTTCTTCTTGTCCCTGTCTTTTTATTGCGCTTTGCTAAGTTTGTCCTGCGTGCTTCTTCTTCTTCTTGTCCCTGTCTTTTTATTGCGCTTTGCTAAGTTTGTCCTGCGTGCTTCTTCTTCTTCTTGTCCCTGTCTTTTTATTGCGCTTTGCTAAGTTTGTCCTGCGTGCTTCTTCTTCTTCTTGTCCCTGTCTTTTTATTGCGCTTTGCTAAGTTTGTCCTGCGTGCTTCTTCTTCTTCTTGTCCCTGTCTTTTTATTGCGCTTTGCTAAGTTTGTCCTGCGTGCTTCTTCTTCTTCTTGTCCCTGTCTTTTTATTGCGCTTTGCTAAGTTTGTCCTGCGTGCTTCTTCTTCTTCTTGTCCCTGTCTTTTTATTGCGCTTTGCTAAGTTTGTCCTGCGTGCTTCTTCTTCTTCTTGTCCCTGTCTTTTTATTGCGCTTTGCTAAGTTTGTCCTGCGTGCTTCTTCTTCTTCTTGTCCCTGTCTTTTTATTGCGCTTTGCTAAGTTTGTCCTGCGTGCTTCTTCTTCTTCTTGTCCCTGTCTTTTTATTGCGCTTTGCTAAGTTTGTCCTGCGTGCTTCTTCTTCTTCTTGTCCCTGTCTTTTTATTGCGCTTTGCTAAGTTTGTCCTGCGTGCTTCTTCTTCTTCTTGTCCCTGTCTTTTTATTGCGCTTTGCTAAGTTTGTCCTGCGTGCTTCTTCTTCTTCTTGTCCCTGTCTTTTTATTGCGCTTTGCTAAGTTTGTCCTGCGTGCTTCTTCTTCTTCTTGTCCCTGTCTTTTTATTGCGCTTTGCTAAGTTTGTCCTGCGTGCTTCTTCTTCTTCTTGTCCCTGTCTTTTTATTGCGCTTTGCTAAGTTTGTCCTGCGTGCTTCTTCTTCTTCTTGTCCCTGTCTTTTTATTGCGCTTTGCTAAGTTTGTCCTGCGTGCTTCTTCTTCTTCTTGTCCCTGTCTTTTTATTGCGCTTTGCTAAGTTTGTCCTGCGTGCTTCTTCTTCTTCTTGTCCCTGTCTTTTTATTGCGCTTTGCTAAGTTTGTCCTGCGTGCTTCTTCTTCTTCTTGTCCCTGTCTTTTTATTGCGCTTTGCTAAGTTTGTCCTGCGTGCTTCTTCTTCTTCTTGTCCCTGTCTTTTTATTGCGCTTTGCTAAGTTTGTCCTGCGTGCTTCTTCTTCTTCTTGTCCCTGTCTTTTTATTGCGCTTTGCTAAGTTTGTCCTGCGTGCTTCTTCTTCTTCTTGTCCCTGTCTTTTTATTGCGCTTTGCTAAGTTTGTCCTGCGTGCTTCTTCTTCTTCTTGTCCCTGTCTTTTTATTGCGCTTTGCTAAGTTTGTCCTGCGTGCTTCTTCTTCTTCTTGTCCCTGTCTTTTTATTGCGCTTTGCTAAGTTTGTCCTGCGTGCTTCTTCTTCTTCTTGTCCCTGTCTTTTTATTGCGCTTTGCTAAGTTTGTCCTGCGTGCTTCTTCTTCTTCTTGTCCCTGTCTTTTTATTGCGCTTTGCTAAGTTTGTCCTGCGTGCTTCTTCTTCTTCTTGTCCCTGTCTTTTTATTGCGCTTTGCTAAGTTTGTCCTGCGTGCTTCTTCTTCTTCTTGTCCCTGTCTTTTTATTGCGCTTTGCTAAGTTTGTCCTGCGTGCTTCTTCTTCTTCTTGTCCCTGTCTTTTTATTGCGCTTTGCTAAGTTTGTCCTGCGTGCTTCTTCTTCTTCTTGTCCCTGTCTTTTTATTGCGCTTTGCTAAGTTTGTCCTGCGTGCTTCTTCTTCTTCTTGTCCCTGTCTTTTTATTGCGCTTTGCTAAGTTTGTCCTGCGTGCTTCTTCTTCTTCTTGTCCCTGTCTTTTTATTGCGCTTTGCTAAGTTTGTCCTGCGTGCTTCTTCTTCTTGTCCCTGTCTTTTTATTGCGCTTTGCTAAGTTTGTCCTGCGTGCTTCTTCTTCTTCTTGTCCCTGTCTTTTTATTACGCTTTGCTAAGTTCAACGTGTATTACCAACTCGCCCAACTTTCTGCATTGATCGTAGTGCAAGCCGCGCGTGAGTTATGACCACCTGTGAGAGGCACTAAGCTATACTAAACAGCGGAGAATGTTTACTATAGGGCCAGGGTCCTTGGTAGTCGGCAAGAAGCACCCGCGATACGTTTCACGAAGATCGTAAACCTCCTCCCCCGTAAGGCTTTGGGAGAGCTTCGTACGATGTCCTTTCCCATCCTTCAGTATCCACTTTTGTTCTGCGTGCGCTTTATCGGGAAAATACATTTTCAGCTCTTCGCTTCAGCCAGTCATCCCATCACGCGTTCGCTCTCTGGTGCACAGTGCACTACTCGGCTTTTCACCACTACCTCCATCACCTCCCTTTCCATCGCTGACTACACTGTCCTTACAACGCAAACCAAAGTGAACAAGGTTTGAGGGCAAGCCTTATCCCGCTAGTGAAAGCTTAGACAAGAGGACTTGTATTCGTCGAGAACTACAGTCGAGCTGTTTAGTCACAGGCGAGAGTTGGGAGCGAACGAACGGTGCCCCTCAATGGTACAGGTTCAAATAGCTCCGCTAGGGTAAATCCCGGCCGCGGCGGCCGCGTTTCGATGGACGGGTTTTGGCACCTTTACGTAAGAAAAATAAAAAAATCGATGGAGGCGAAACACTTGAACACTGTCCGTGTACTGTGCGATGTCAGCGCACGTTAGCCATGCTTACGTGGTCGTAAATAATCCGAATCCCTCCACTATGCTGTCTATGCCTATGCTGTATGCCATGCTCCACTGTACTGTCTGTTCCTACTCTCAACCCCTCCTTTATCCCTTGCCCCATGGAGGAGTTCAGGTGTTCGCCGAGACTGACAGATACTGCGCATTTCCTCTTCCGATAACCAATCATTATCATCATTCCGATAGAAACCGTGGGCGTACGTTCGGAACGGCTGCCACCGCCGCGTTGCTGCCGATGAGCCACGCCATGGTATGCCATGAAACTAGGGCCAAGCTATTGCCGGCAATGGTTACAGCTTGCCGCTGTTAGCTGTGCTAGGGCATGCGCAGTCAGCGCCTTCCAGCCACGAAGGTCCACTCTCGCTCAGTGGTTATGGGGCTCGGCTGCTGACCCGAAAGACGCGGGTTCGATCCCGTCCGCGCCGGTCGAATTTAGATGGAGGCGAAATTCTAGAGGCCCGTGTACTGCGCGATGTCAGTACACGTTAAAGAGCCCCAGGTGGTCGAAATTTCCGGAGAGCAAGCTGCCGGGCTAGTTGGTGATGCATTTCCTGAAGACGTTAGCGCAAAAAATGAACATGGGACAGAAAAAAAGGACCCATGCCTTACAAAAAAAAGTTTCAGACAGTCTATAGAGTGTCTATAGACTGTCTATAAACAAAAGTCCATAGGCAATACAAATGTCATAGACAATCTACAGACAATCTATAGATTTATGGCCATACACATTTAGTAGACTTTTGTCTATAGACTATGAATAGACAAAAAGCAATACCTATAGGAAGTCAATAGAGTCGATAAGTCTATAGACTGTCTATAAACCATTTTTAAAAGGGATAAGACATTAACGAGCGCTACTGAATGTCTTATGCGTCCTTTCTTTCTGTCCCTTGTCCGTTTTTTACGCTAACTTCTACAGGAAATTTCCGGAGCCCTCCACTACGGCGTTCTCCATACCCTGAGTCGCATTGGGAAGTTAAACCCTCATAAAACAAAACAAAAAAACCAAACCGTCTCCGCCTCGCGGAAGCGCTTCTCTGAGCAACTTCGCCGTGGCATCGTTCGACCTTCTCCAAATCCGTACCGCCGCTATGCGCCGAGAGGTGAGTCCACCGAGAGGTGATAGGGGAGGTGAGACCGTTATTAAAGCCGCCTTCCTGCTTCGATTCGCGCCCCGCGACGTTTGGCAAAACAACGACGCGCTGCAAATGCGGTCCGATTCCCACGCGTTCCATGCGACGTCAGAGTCGCGCCGCCCTCGGGAGCACATGCAGCGATGGCAATACAGCTGCCGCCATGCTTAGGGGGAAAGAAAACATTTACCCGGAATGAAATTTCATCCCTCCCGCGTGGCGTGACAGATATACGTCAATGGAAGAAAGGGGGCGAGAGGAATGAGAGGGCGAATCCTACACGCAAGCAAGCTTGCCTCTTTCCTTTCCCCCTTTCCAACCCGCCTCGGCAACGGAGCTCGATCGGGTTTCTGCCGTCTTCTCGTTTTGCTCGAAATTTCTGCCGCTCACCAGTACGCGTCTGCTGACGTCATTGCACATCATCTGAGAGTGCGCTGACTCGGACACGTGGCGAGGGGGTGCAACGTCCCGCAGTTCTTTAATTTCTGGGCACGTTATTTTTTTTCGCTTCGGTAGCTTCTCTTTTTTTCTCCCGGTGATGAAGCACCAGATACGCTAATTACTAAGGCACCCACTTCAGAGAGAGACCCATTAAATTTATTGAAGAGCACAAACCAGGGGATGTACTATATCCTGCGCCTGGTTGACCGAGGCAAGCCAGTCTTTCAGCTGCGCCGATGGTTGTGAGGCACTGCGTGAGCTTGGAGGAAGGATTAGCCGGGCTGACAAGTCGATCCGTCAGGAGAAAAAAGTGTTGTAGATTTGCCCAGGGTGCCGGGCAGTTGTATCGTTTACTGTTCTGTCAGCCCTTGTGAGATTTGCCTGTATCGATGAAGGTATAGCGGCGCTATATATAACTATACTATACTATACTATACTATACTATAATATACTATAATATAATATACTATGATATGCTATGCTATACTATACTATACTATACTATATTACACTATATTATACTATACTATGCCATACTACGCTATGCTATGCTATACTATACTATACTATATTATACTATACTATGCCATACTACGCTATGCTATGCTATGCTATGCTATGCTATACTATACTATGATATGCTATGCTATGCTATACTATACTATACTATATTATACTATACTATGCTATACTACGCTATGCTATGCTATGCTATGCTATGCTATGCTATACTGTACTATGCTATGCTATGCTATGCTATGCTATGCTATGCTATGCTATGCTATGCTATGCTATGCTATGCTATGATATACTATACTATACTAACGGCCTTACAAATCTCTCCTCATATTGCGGATGTGCACAGCGCGAAGGACGGGGACACGAAAACACAACATGTCATGTGCATCATGTCCTCGCCTTCCACGCTGCGCACATTTTCAATATGACACCGTGCCCCCTCGTCCAGATCTCTCTTATGTAAATTTAAAATAAACGGAAACCTGCACGGGCCGTTGGAGGCACACACATTTCCTGCATGATAACACTCGGTACCCGATCCCCGCCCCCGAAAATGGGGCCGTCCGCTTTGCCCCGAGATCTCCACGCTAACGGCAGCGAACGAACCGCGCAGTTGTCCTAGTCGCATACATAAATGCCACCGGAAAAACGACAGGAACAAAGTGAATCAAAGTAAGGCGTTCGCTGCAGCGCGTTATCGTAGGCTCCGTTTCGCAACGCCTCCGCAGTCCCGTTGGCAGATCGATGATGACGGATGGCGGCGAGCTGAATTGGCCAACCACGGCGCGCTTCGCTGTTCACATATGGTGCGTTCACTTCTGGGGCCTGGCGACAGCCCGCTTCGTAGTCGGATACAACTCAAGAACGCGGCGGCTTTTCCTCGTCAAAGAAACCCCTTTCCGCATGCGTACCGCAATGCCCGAGGCCCTCGATTACCCGAGGTCACGATTGCGTCTCCAGTTTGACCCCTGACCTCCGACTGGCGAGACTCGCGTAACACCCGAAGCCCGTTGAGCAAGGCGCGTCGACGCGGCGCAGGCCGATCGATTTGCACCGGGGGAAGATGGCTGCGTGGTCTAGGAGCACCACGCGAACTATAGTATCTGCAGTGAAGCCCCGCCCACATTCAGCCTCCGCGCACAGAATTCCTTCGCGACGAAAAAGTAGTCCGCCGCTTAAACGTTTCTTGTTACCTAACAAGAAGGTTATCACAAGAAAAAGATTATGAGTTCTAGAATTTTGATACGTGGATTGTTTGATATAGTGAAACATTAAAAGGCTGATTTCGTTTACTGCTGCGATTGGGAAGCGGAGTAATACAGGACGCCGCGGACCGCGGCCCAGTGTTAGCAACTGCTGTTCTTTTTTTAAAGTTGTATCTTACTATAGTCTATGTGCGAGTAAACGGCCTGCCCTATATAGCGTATTTCTTAACAGGGGCAGGATACGGTCCGCATGCGACGAGGTAGATTTCCACCCCTCAATATAAGGAACACCTTTATTTACAGCTAGCAACGAGTGCAGGTTCTCACCTCAAAACAAGCGGAGTTGTGGCGGTTAGCAATGGGCGCATACTTTAACGTGGCAGCGTTAAGCAGCTCGTGTCGCAGGAATTCCGGTGTCGCCGTCAGCTTTGGCGCGCTGTCGTTGACCGTGAGCAAAAAATCCACGAAAAACCTAGGCGGCCCCCTAGGTCAGGTGACCTTGTGGCGTCATCACAGCCTGCCCACCGGATAGTGAGCAAACTGACCACCGCGGCTAACGACAGTTAAATAATAATCAGTCGCTCGCGAAGAGCAACCCGGGTCGCACAATGCCCGCCGATGGCAGCACCTGCCATCCCCCTGGGGCTGTGGCGCATCGCTTAAGCGCTGCACCATTGAGCCGAGAGTGGCATGAGGTTTGGTTTGGTTTATAGGGTTTAACTTCCCAAGGCAACTAAGACTATGAGGGACGCCGTAGTGAAGGGCTCCGGAAATTTCGACCACCTGGGGTTCTTTAACTAGCACTCACATCGCACAGTACACGGGCCTCTAGAATTTCGCCTCCATCGAAATTCGGCCCGCGTCTTTCGGGCCAGCAGCCGAGTTACGTAACCACTGAGCCACCGCGGCGGGTCCCACAATTTATGAATGTAAAGAATGACCAATTCTGCCTATATGGTAATTAACCAATTACAGTACAGCATCATAGCCTTAAGGCAGAGCTTTGTGTCCCCTCGAATTTTAACCGTGACAACGGAGTTTTTCAAGTCACCAATGGGAGTAGAGTCAAATCTCAGTTTATATCAGCATACATCGCTACCAGCAAGAACTCCGCATGTTTCGAGGTGAGAATATGCTCCCCATTGCTTCTCTGTGACTGCGTTTTCCGTCCTTCTCTCTTTCCTCTCTAATCCTCTCATTCCCTTCCTCAGTGCAGGGTAGCCAACCAGAAACCTTTCATGGTTAGCATCCCGGCTTTTCCCCCCACCCCCTTCTCTCTATCTATTCCGCATATCAATGAATGAAAATCAAACCCCAGGCTTGCGAAGCCTGTCCTCCCTCTTATTAGGGAGAGCGCAAGGAGACAAGATGACTTCCATATCTGGTAAATCGTGATTAGAGTGCGTGAAACGCTATGCGGGCCTTGCTGCACGGTCGCGTGAAAAATTCCCCCCTGCCCCTCGGACACATCTAGAATGTTGGTTTCGTAATATGGCATATGCCCCTGGGTGTGTAGCGCGCGGTGGATGGGCTTCGAGGACGATATATTCGGATAAACCCAAGGAAAAACGCAATCGATACGCTGCTCATTTGTGGCTGTATTAACACGCTTGTTACGCAAGTAGGCTTAAGAAAAAAGCCCGCAGAGGAGGAAGAGACTGAACAGGGTTGCTGCCCGGGATTTACACGGTAAGTTTCGTTTTTTTCTTTCGCTCATTTGCTCTGTTTCTTTTCCCGTATTCAGGGCGCTGTAACCAAGCTGTTGCGTAATCCCCAGTGTTCGTCAGATTGCCCACTCGTTCAGCGTGCGTGTGGGGTGCTGCACCGAAAGGGGGAAAAAAAAAAACAGACAGGCGAGCTTGCGTCAGCGCCTGTTTTTTTTTTTTGTTTAAATTTGCTTATTATGTCAGAGTAAAAAATAGAACGCGCATGCGCAAATGACGCCTATGGGATCGAATCAGAACAAAGTAAACAAAAACATAATATAAAAATATATAAGGAACAATAAAAGATATAAACAGAGAGAAAATCGTCCATCTCTCTTGCACTTAAGAAGGCGCTTGAGCAATTGCTTTTTCTATACTCTTAGAAAATTTCAGCATAGCGGAATGATAGTCTGGTCGGAGTCACTTTCATGAACATTTGGGTTTTGGTTTCATTTTATTTTTATTTATTTATTTATTTTTGCAGATGGGGAGTACACAAGCCTAAATTCTCACCTTTACGTACGTATGCCTACTACAAAGACGCTAAACAGACCTACAGGCAAGACGCGAGAAGCCGTGTACGATTTTCAGCGAAATTTTTCGCTCACCGAACTTGTTTCACGCATTGCGTACAGTCACGCGGGTCACTTTCTCTTACTGTCTCAAGCTCTTTTATGCGAAGCATATTACTAGAGCTACACTACAGCCCGTCGAGCGCGGCGGTGGAGCTACCATTGACCTTTAGCGTGACCACGTGACACCACGTGACAACATGACGTCACAGCAGAGGAGAGATGGGCTGCCGGCTCGCGCGGTCGGCCGCGGCGGTGGAGGCTCCACATCAGAGGCGCGGCGGCTTACCACGAGACAACATGACGTCACAGCAGAGGAGAGATGGGCTGCCGGCTCGCGCGGTCGGCCGCGGCGGTGGAGGCTCCACATCAGAGGCGCTGCAGCTGACCACGTGACGCTACAGCAGCGGTATAAAGCTGAGCTTGCCTCGCTCTCCGGGCACTTACGAGGCGGCCAGGTGTTGGGATGCCGCCTAGAAGCCGGGCTGATTTGAACGAGAAGCGAAAGCTTCAGCGTGCCACAGAGACCGATGAAGAGCGGGATGAACGTCAACCAAGGAAAGCCATGTATTACCAAGCCTAGCCATCAATATGCTTCGCATCTGACTAGGCTTAACCTTAGCTAAGCCTCAGCCATTTTTTTGGCCCTCACTTTTCTTTCAGAATAGTTCTCGTGTTCCCGCGCGTGACGATGCTTAAGAAGTTCACAAAGCGCAAAGTGACAAGTATAAATTGCTGCACCGAGGCAAATCTTTTTCAATTAAGACAGACATCAGCCGTATCGTTTTCGTGCTTGAACGCAGGCTTCCCACGTACAGTCGCGGGTAAAAAAGATTAGCACACATGACGGAACACCAGAGCGTCGGAATGACAACGCGTGGCGCTGCGGGTGGCGAAGAGGCTGATAACGAGAGTGCCGGGCCGCTCCCATTCTACAGTATTAGGGGGGTTCCGCGGACTGCCACGGACAGCAAAATTACTGGCTTAAAGCAGCGTTATCGTCTATTGTTCCCGCTAGTTCCTTTTGATAAACCATCGCGGACATAAAAAACAGTAATAAAAAGAAGCCATCTTTGCTCATGATGATAACCGAGCCAAAATAAATGCCGCAAGCACAGTCACGTAGGGCCGGCACTTCAACGCTCGGGCAGTGCACGCTTGATAAAGCTTACTTCCTGCCGTCCCCCCCCCGTCCCCCCCCCCCCCCCCCCCCCCCCCCCCGCTAGGATGCAAACATGGAAACGGCCCGTAGGCAGGTCTGCGTACCGCAGCGCCGCGAAGTGCGATATACGAATTCTGATCGCCAGTGATCTGTGCTAATTTTTTTTACCCGCGACTGTACAGCTGCAACGGAAAAAGAATGGCACAAGTGAATCACGACCGGAGCAAAAAAATCGCGACACGCGGCGCTATTGTTGCCGAGTACACCGATAGCGAGAGTACCAGGAACATTCCATTCCCTAAAGCGGGGGTGGCCGGCAGAAAGCAGCCCACCTAGACATTCGCCCATCAGAATTGCAACATCTTAAACGAACGCCTGTAGATGTCTTATCATCCAAACCATGTGATAAGGTGGCTAAGCACATAATCTCGTTTTATTATTTTTTTTTTGCGCTGGCGCGGCGAGCAACGTTATCTTTATCACCGTTTTCCTTTTAAAATGTGCTGGGGATGCACTGTCAAAAGTAATGTGTGGCAGTGCCTGCTTTCGGATGGGCTGCTTTCTGTCGGCCACCCCCACTTTGGAAAGTGGAATAGACCCTTTGCGAAACCCCGTAAATTTTCTCACCAAGTCTGGCAACCTTACCACGCCGCCATGGTGAAGGATCGCCCTACGCTAGCAAGCCACCGCTCCTACGTCGTTCCGATGGTTCTGCTGTGCGCGTGCTTGAGCTGCAATCGTTTTTAATCGCATCCAAGTGAACACATATGGCGAGAAACGTAGTCTTTCCCATCACAGGATGGGAAAACGACCTCAGCGTTGTGCCGCCTTTGAACGAGATGAGGCTGACTGCATTTTATTCGAGCAGGTCAGCCACAGAACGCTGCTTGGACCGAAGTTACAACTTCAGCGCCGAGTCTTATGTGATCGCCTCGTCCTTGCAGACAAACACTTCTAAAATAAGGTGAGTATATGCCTGTGAGTGTCTAGAACAGTGTTCATGACTAGCTGACGATGTATTTCCTAAGTTATTCGCTTTCTTCCGGCACAAGAAGCCTGCGTTCCGCTGATGGGAGGGGGGGTACGTATTCGTGCCATCGCCTGAGCATGCAAATGAACTGAGCTCGTCAAAACTTGTTCCTGAAAAGTTCCTCGCTGCCATTGAAGTGTCTTTCCACTGTTAAAAGCGCCCACTCGTTTCTGACGCGCTTCGTGTAGCCATCGAGAGCGACGCGTTGGCAGCGCTTCTTGCGCCGTAGTACATGCGTAGGTTTTGTTTATGGGGAAATTTAACCACCCAAAGCGACTCAGGCTATGAGGGACGCCTTCGTAAAGGGCTTCGGATAACTTCGACCACCTAGGGTTCCTTAACGTGCACTGACATCGCACAGCACACGTAGTACCTCTATCATTTCGCCTCCATCGAAACGGGGCCGCCACGGTCGGGTTCGAACGCGGGTACTCGTGTACGGATACTTGGGACGGCGGTCATGCATATGCACGCCACTGCCATCGCAGCAACAAGTGTAGCCGATTCCAAAAGCTATTTGTTTACACTTCGCGGTAAAATGGACGGCGAGTCTGCATGACAGCCAGCTGTGGTAGATTGGCATTTTGATGTTTCATGAAGAGTGCTGCGAGATTCACTGCAGCATTTCTCAAGAAATGCACTCCCAGCTGGCTTCCTTTGAATGTACTCTGTGCTTATTAGACCTTGAAACGCGATTTAGAAAGGAGAAACCAGCGTCGCCTCGATGTATTTAGTTTCTGTCTTCATGTCAACACTTCTGAGATAATCACAGCGCTTTAACACTGTTGTAGTAGAATAACAAACTCCTTTGGTAAGTGCCAGGTACCCAAGTGAATGCAGGTGTCATTCCTGGCATGTTGCAGCATACTGTAAGCTTGTATGTGTAGTCTGACGAGAAAATTTCTTGCACTAATTCGCCAAACATTTGCATTTTCAGAGACGGGCTGCTTTTCATCAAAGCATCATGCTATAGAAGCAAAAAAAAGAACTCATCACCCTACAGTATAATTGCTGCCGTCAGCCAGAATGGAGAAATTGTTGATGGTAGCTGTGAATGCCCAGCAGGGAAGCTAGCGTGCAATCATTTGATGGGAATGTTGCGAACAGTAGCTCTACTACAAAGCAAAGGGTTTACCGAGGCTCCACAAGAGTTATCAGCAACAGATTTGCCTCAACAGTGGAGGGTGCCACGAGGTTCCAACATCCAAGGGTGCTCTATTCAGACTGTTGATTGGCGGAGCGTGAGGAAAGGTGGTGTTAGCGTTGCCAAGATTGCAAAACCAAAAGAGCGGAGGCGCTGCCCCCGCACTGTGGAACAGCAAGAAGCGGCCAAAGAGGAGTTCGCTAGATCACTGCTCCGGCTGAATCCAGAAGATGAATTCGCCCAAGCACTACTGCTGACACCCAACCAACCATCCAAAGAAACAAAATATGGTCCTGCACCTGCATCGTCACCACTGGCATACCAGCAGGCCCTCCATCCACATGGCTTCACAGTTCATACAGCTGGAATTTCTGCTGTGCATTCAGGGGTCCCAAGTGCCATTCCCGACCTGAACTTCTTTCAGAATGCCAGTGCTTGGACCGTGCCTTCTCACCAGAAGGGAAACAGGATCCTCGAGGTATGCTCAGATGCATTGTTATCACAGCAGCATCACAAAAGCTAAATATGATTAGTCTGAAAAGTGAAAGATGAGCCAGTGAAATCGATAATTTAAGAGCATCACTGCGTTGCTGCGACAAAAGTATATTTCGGATTTTGTGGTTGTTTCTTAGCCTTTACGTACTTGTGCATTTAAATGTATACCTCAACAATGTGGCATTGCAAAATAGAATGGCTAACAAAAAGTAAGGCCACATGGTACTGTGTTGACTTTCCTTTTCTTTTTTGTCTTTTTCACTGTTGTGAGGGCCCAAGCTGTAATCAGTTATCCTGATTTTGATCCTATAAAATTATGATGCATTCTTGTGAATAACAAGTCGAACTGCAACTAGCACTTTATCCTCTTTACTTTCTACAAGTATCTATGTGTGCTGCTGATTTGCATTGAAGTGCCCTTTGCTAACTGTCCAAAATTCACTGTAGCTGTTCTTACCTCTGTGCTGCTTGAGAAAGCTAATCATGTTGAAAACCTAAATTTTGCTTCTTGGTGAAGTGACGAAAGCAATGAAATTCAGAGCTGCCTCCTCTTTTCTGTTTCTCTCAGTGGGGAGAGGCAGTGATTTTTTAGAGAGGTCAACTTGATTGGAATTGGACTGGGGCAAAGAAGGCTGGCTGCTTATTTTGTTTATTTTCGTAATGTTCTGTGCTTCTGTGGAACATGTGTAGCAGGGCAATAATTCTATTTATGTCCCCCCTTTGTACAATTTGTAGGAGATCTGCACCACGACTAGTTTGTCGGCTCAGCTTGAAAGAGATACGAGGCAGCAGTCCAAGAGCACAACATGGCAAAAGCAGCGAGGCCTCCAGTAGACTGCTTCGAACTTTGGTGTTGTACTGTCAAGACAACAGTGGACTACAAAAGGCTTGGAATCCATTACTGCGAGCAGGGACCTCTCCAGAGTTCCCGCCATAAAGTAAGTTAATGCCAGCTGTGTAAAGAACATTTATTTTGTTATCTACCTCATGGTATGTACATCAAGTTCTGCAGTATCGAGCTCCTCCGTGAGACTACATGCTTTCCAGTGTGTGCCATGTAAACTTAAATGATTGCCCAGTATTCTGTGTTACTCGCAGGTATGGAATCGCCAATGAGGCAGCCGCAGCCAAGCGGTACGAAGAAGTCCTGAGATCTGCGGGATGTGATGCAACTGTCAGCTCTTGTGGACTGTTCGTCAATCCCGCCTTTCCGTGGCTTGGTGCCTCACCGGATAGAATAGTATTCGATCCGACTGAAGGCACCTATGGTGTCGTTGAAATCAAGTGCCCATACTCGCTACGAGACACCAAGGGCAAGGAGCTTGCTAGGCATGAATTTTGCTCTGAGCTGAGTGATAGGGGTCCCATGTTGAAGAGGGACCACATTTACTATGCTCAGATAATCGGACAAATGGGTGTAGCAGGTCTGAACTGGGGAGACTTCGTTGTTTTCAGCAAGGATTTCATTCTGGTGGAAAGGATTAGGCTGGACGAAAGTGAATGGCAACCAATGTGGGTAAAGCTGCGAGACTTTTACTTTTCAACATTGCTTCCTTATTTGGAAAGTAGTCTGTGAGGTAGCCTTGTACCTTGACCAGCCGATGCCCAAAACATTTATTAGCCGCAGAATTGGACAATATTTTATGTGCATTATTACTGTGGCATCAGAAAAATGTTATCGTTAAAACTTATCAGCCTAGTCATATCCACTGCAGACAAAACACCTCTTCCATTTGCCTGCAATTATTAAGGCAAAAGCCTTACTGGTAGGGGTGTGCGAATATTGAATTCCTCGAATACGAACCAACTTTGAATAGGCAGGAAAAATGCCTTCGAATCGAATGTTTGCTTGATGAGAAGAAAAAAAAATGGAAAAATAAGCTAACATTGTTCTTCTTTATTTCAGAATTGCACAAGGCATTTGCAAACAAAATTAAACTAAAATTGCACAGACATGTATACCCTTTGACTGGCAAGCATGTGATCCCGCCCTGCCTAAATTAGTCATACTAAAAAAAATGAACAATGTAAGTTGACACAAGACTGCTGCAGGAATTCGGCTAATTCATCCGGGTTTGCAGTCTCTTCAGGATTGCAATGAGTCTGCTGTATTCGATTGCTGCCGAACAACTGAACACTTTTTAATATTCGGTAATGTTCGAATATTCGCGCAATCTTGGATGTATTGAGTAATCTCCGAATATTGATTTCTTGAATTGAATACCAACCGAGCTAAAATATTCTCTTCAAAATTTCGAACATTCGCACACCCCTGCTTAAGCCTTACACATGAGCAGTTTGAAGTCTCTCTGCTGAATTTTTTTTCTGTACCAGCTGTGGCCGCCTTATCCCTGCAACTTCCTAATCTCATCTGCCACCCTGTTACATTTGCCTTCTCTTCGAGTTCATGCTGTTATGTGACCTTTGCACTACATGTTCAATCCATATGCTATTTCTTCCCGATATCAGTTAGGGTATCAAACTTGCCCTCATTGCCAAATTCCATCTTCCCATCTCTCAAAGTACTGTTGTTTCTATGCATGCCTTGTTAGTACGTTTTTCTCGATATTGGTTCTCAAATTCAGAAAAGCCATGTACAAAGCTGTTGTCATATAGAGATGAATGGATGAGCGTTCAAAATAAAAATACCATTTTTTTTAATGCCTGAAAGCTGCCTCAACTGAAAAAGTTCAGGTGTCATATTTCACAGGTTATAGATATGCAGTATCGTGGCTGTGCAATGTTTTGTTGTCGTGGTGGCATGCCTCTGTTTCCGCAATTTGGCAGATAAACAGCATTTAGAACATTTGTAGTAGTAGTAGTGGCTTTATTTATGCATTTAATATGGAAGGCCAAAGAATTTTTGCTACCCCGGCATCTGCTATCGCGGCTGGAAGCACCTGAGCTGGGGCAGCGGAAATAAAGGATAGCAGGCAGTGTGTAGAAGTGAAAAGAAAGAGGGGAGGGGATAGTAGAAAGGATAGGGGAAGGGGTACACTGTCAATAAATCTATTTACATATATACATGATAAATATAAATATATATACAAGTCGCACATGCGTGAAGATCTGGTAGGTCACAGTACAATCACGCGCACGACGCAAAGCACAAAAACAGCTAGAGTGGGGGCATCCAGCTGTTCATCGTCCCGAGGTAGCACACGCGGAGCGTTCGGTCACTGCAGGTCACTACCTGGCGGAGAACAGGCGGGACGTCAAGCTCGAGGAATTCACAGAGGCTCACCATTGCTCGCTCACGGGTGCGCGCACTGCCCTGCGGCCACAATAGCGTTGAAAGAGCGTCTGGGAGAATGCCCAGCGCCCTGTAGGCCGCAAGCATGTCGCGACGGGCATCAGCAAACACAGTGCAGCGAAGGAGCAAGTGTTCTAGAGTTTCTGCCTCACCGCATCCGAAACACACTGCACATCTAGAACATTTGTGCTGTGCTGTCCTCATTTTCTGTCATGCATTTTTCTAATTAGCTCTTAAAGCAGAGGGCTCTGGAGGAACCTACACACGCATAGTAGGGTTGAAGTGCAACATAAGTAGAATGTGAATGCACGAGGCAGACTTGCCATACAGGTGGGGATAATATTTTATGTGCAAACATCACAAAATAGTGAAACAAGAGTAGCATTCAATCTTCAGCATCACCATACTGTCGCAAAAGTGGTCCTTGAAGGTTGCTCATAATTGCACAGACAGTCCACATCTGATTGGCTAATGGAGCCAGTGAAATTGGCAAGGGTCGATCAAAAATGTGATAACTTTTGATACGCTGAATCCTTCTCTCGACATGAATGCGAAGTGCAGCAATTTCTTGGGTCTTCCCGACTTCTTCTGCAGTGAACTGGTTACCCCGCAAAAAGGGTGGCAAGTTGAGCTTTACGCCGATTTCCTGCAAAAGGTCTTCGATTCGGAAACCCTTGTCGGCCATGACTATGTCGCCTTTGTCGAATTCCAAGTCCAGGAAGCCACTCTTAATCACACACTCTCTGTCTGACGTGCAGCCAGTGAACAGCTCAGAGACAAAGGTTACAAACCCATTAGGAGACACTCCAATAAGCCCCTTGAATGTGTGTGTGGATTTGTAGTGAGAATACAGCTCGGACTGTGTCACAAACGATGTCGGCACATGGCAACGTATCTCAGTCGCATCAAGCAACACACGTGTGGCAGCATGCCTTTCAAATGCCTCTGGCATGCTTCGGTTGATGGCTTCTCGTGATTGCCATATTGGTAATCGTGCGAGCTGCAGGTACATAAAGTCCATCCATGCAGAAAAGATACGCGACACTGTGCTGACTGAGATGTTGAATAGATGCCCCAGATGCTTGTGAAAAAGATTAAGTCTTAGTTTTACGAGCACAAGAAATAGCTCGTTTTGTACAGTCAACTTTCGTGGTCGGCCACAGTAGTCATCTGACTGATGGGTTCTATCTCGTCGTTTCATATTTTCCCCTTTTTCTCCAGGGTTCAATAGCTTAAGGAGAGTGTTGAAGCAGTCGTAGTTTGGTAGTCCGGTGTAGAACTGGAAGTCATCATCTCGCTCTTCAAATTTTTCAACTCCAAAGGACATAGCATCCTGTCTGAGTTGTTCTATTTTTTTTTGCGAGCTTATCAGCTCATTTCGAACAAGGTTTAGCTCCTGTGTTTTCAACTGGAGCTTTAGCTCGGAGTCTTGTAGCTTGTTTTCAAGACTTATGCAACTGATTTTGCATGCTTCAAGCTCTGCTTGCAGACTGGCCTCTCTTTCCTTGCTTGCTGCAAGCTGTGCTTGCAGTTCTTGAAATGCAGTAATGTTTATGGGTATAACTTCCTGCATTGGGCTTGTGCTTGGTAGTTCTTTAGGTGGAGTGCCATTTTCATTGTCGGAATTTTCCTGTGCATGATTTAAAGCAATGTTTGGGAGACAAACTTCTTGCAGTGGGCTCCTGCTCTGCCGCTCTGTAGAATTCACACTGGGATATGCAGCCAATGGTGACACATCATTCTCATTGTGGACATTATCTTGTGCATCATTCTGCTTTGCAGCCTTTCGCTGCCGCTTGGCAGGATGTGGGCACCCGGTACGTTGTCTTGGCGGTTTCCTTGATGTTTTCGGTTTACTGAATGGAAAGACAGATGGCACGGCTGTCTGATGCAGTAACCGCAAACCACTGGCCACACTTACCCAAAAGTCTGAATCAGTGAAATGTTTTGAGCACACTTTAGTTGCCTTCGACACCTTGAAGAGTATCCCTTCATCTCTCTTGATGGCCACTAACCACCTTTTCTTCATTCCTTCATCTGCAGGAAATCTGTGGAATGAAACCTGCAAATAAAAGGCTCAGTTGAGAATGTGCACTTGTCTTTTCATCAACACAAAGTACAACACTTGCAAGCCACCGCACACTGCAAATTTCTGAAGGCCAAATTAAAGAACCAGTGTCAGCCAAACACCTTTCACACATCACACTAGTCTTAAAGGAATTTGTAGCAGGAGATAGTCTGTTGTAAAGCACGCCGGCGTAAGACGCCGTACTTAGGTCGTCGGGAGATCTGTGCCGCGGACCGATACTCCGCAGATCGCACACATCTAGCTAGGGTCACGCGTTCTTGCAAAAACAGCGCAAGATCGACGGAAAAGAACACGAAGGTCAGGGGACGATCGAGCACTCGTTCCGTGTCCTCGTCCGTCGTAGTTCTCCCTGTTTTACAAGAATGCGTAGCCTATGGTGTTTCGTTTAACCTAAAGGATGCAGGTGTAGACTCCATAAACGTTGTGAGCGAAGAACAAATCGCAGAAGTAAATCGTGTCACCTGGATGACGCGCGCGTCTTGCCGTTCGGCGCTTAGTTTGTATAGAACGCGGCTTTCTGCCGATTGAAACTGGAAACTCTGTGAAATGCCGCAATACATACGGAGGTTCTGTAAAGCTGTCTAATAGAGCGCGCATGCTACGCTTTAAACCGACAAGCATCAACGCTACAAAGACACGCATGTAGTACACGTACCTTTCGTCCGTCCTTGTCGACATAACCGCATTGATTACACATCGGAACGCAGCAGTGAGTTGGCATGTTGAATCACATTCGTGGCAGAGATTTGACACACGTTATTAAAGCATCGACGGACCTGTTGCGGCAAAAAATAACAATTTAAACGCAACTATAAAGCAGGTCACTGAGCATCGACAGATAGACGATCCGAACACCTATCCTTCACCATGGCGGACGGTGCACAGTGGTGCCAGACTGTGGTACAATGTTGCCTGAAGTTTTGCAAAGGGTCTATGTGCCAGGCACTCTCGCTATCTGCGCATACGGCTACAATAGCGCCGCGTCACGCAAAAGGGAGTAAAACGGGTGTAAACTGTCCTCCAGCGCACTCCCTTCTATAAAAGAGGGTTTACTCCTTTTTTTTACTCCCATACAGGCGTATTCGCGCTTAGAGTGCGCACTTTTCTTCGCCCCTTTATTCTCTTAGCACTCCAAGTGCTGTGAAGACCATACTGATCGAGCGAACATTGTCGCATACAGCATACGCTCCTTCATGCGTGGAGTTGCCACGGAGTCTCTGCAGGACCGGTGAAATCTAATCAACCGAGCTGACATTCCGGACCAAGGAATGACTGACAAGGCAGCAGTCAGGTGTGTCGCGACAGGCGTCCTGCAGATAGCTCGAGTTCAATGCGCAGCGGGGTGTCAGGAAATAAATGAAAACATTAGGAAAAGAGAAGAACCACGCCGCACGACAGCGCGTCAAGCGCATATTGGTTCGGCAAACCATTCTGTCACACGGATGACGAGAACACGTCACCGCATTCTGACATGCCTCCATGCTGCGCGAACAGCCCATGGGGACTCAATAAAGTAATAAAAGCGAAACGATAGAGAAAAAGTGGTCGCAAAACTATCAGCCGGTTGAAATTCTCTGACGTCATGCGGATTCGATAACGTACCGTAGGGGGTAAAAGTAACAGACTCCTCCCCCCGCCTAAGTTCCGGCCCGTACCATTCTGCATAGGGGCGCCACTGACAAAGCACCTCTGATGCCGAAATGGACCCACTGCACAGGTCTCGACGCTAGAAGTGTTTTGTCAGGTAGCGCCCTCACGCACAGTGGCACAAGCCGGAACTTGGAGGAGGGTCCGTAAACATTTGTCCACGATGGTACCTGCACACAGGATTCCCTGCTGTGATTACAGGTGTGCGTATGTGAGGTCGCGACCTGTAATAGGCACATGCATACTGTGAATACAAGTAACAGGCCAGGGTTAAAGATTTCGTTAGTTATGCGAAAAAGAAAACTGTCCAAAGGTTACGTTTTTGGCTGGAGTACTGGAAGAAAAAATACAGAAGTAACTTAAGCTTATGTTAAGCTTACGTTAATGGCGCTTATGTTAAGTTTCAGGGCGATGCTTGCTCACTAAATAGAAGGCAAAAGCGTTAAACACTCTCACACTGAGCTATTATTGTAGTAAATAATGTGCAGACGGGTGGGTGGGGTGAGGGAAACGATGAGGGATGGCGTCAACGCTCGTTAAGGAATGCGGATCGCAGAACGGAGGCTGCCGTTGTGACGTAATCCTCAATACTGGAAGAGTACCTTGCAGACGACTATGAAAATACTCGTCTGTTTGTTACACAGGCGGACGTCGGCTGTGTGCACACCAACTAACAACAGTCATCATTATCATCATCAGTCGGACTACGTCCACTTCAGGACAAAGGCTTTTAGTAATTACCGCTAGACAGGCAATGCATTACGTGACCGCAGCGGGTCAATTTCACATGCTAAGAGAGAGGGGGGGAAGCACAGAGTTACTATAAAGGTGAGGAGGACGGCGACAATATGAAAGAATCGGGCTAACATCGCTAACATCTCTTGTATAAAAAGTTAGCGCATTTACCCCAAAGACAGCCCCCTCTATAAGCACCTATGTTGATGGGAATTCCGGTGGACAATTAGCAGCCATCGAACCCCCTAATCCTCGCACTGACTACAAATAGGAACAGCAGACAACTTATTGCAACGTCCTTACAGAAAGAAGCGCAGTTAATCCAAGCGCGATACGAATGTAGGAATGTGCACGCATGCGGTCGACACGGGCCGCTCTCTCACAATAGGCAACGCGTATCACAGGAATGCGCTCCGCTCGTGCATGTCGCCCTGGAAGAGTTGTCCGCCCCGCATGTAACCAAGCCCCATCACGCGTCCGACGCTGCCAACCCGATAGCGATTTCCTGAATCCCTGGCGGCTTTACGTCACATCACACAAAAACAAGTGGTTGAACTATCGCGAGAGGCGAAAAACAAACACGTCACCAACCCACAACTGCGGTTGTTGCTGGCCTCTTGGTCTCTCTGGATTGGTCTCTTCGTAGAGGCCTGTTGGTCTGGCCTCGTAGTCTCATGATATACATGTACTAGGGGGCCGACATTTCCGTTGTTGCTGTAATCATCATCATCACCATAATTATCACAGAATATAGTTGTGTCCACCCTCCCTCAGTGGTTACTGCTCGAGCTGCGGCCACTCTGTGCGCACAAACCAGTCTAATCTGCCTACCTTTATCTACGAAGGGAATACTTTTATACAGGACTATACTCCGTTTCATACATCAGGTGCAACGCTGTCAAAGCTAGCGCTCTTTTTTGCGCAGCCTGCATCCGTGACAGAAAATAGTGCGTTGCTTGTGGTGAGCGAAAAATAACAAATGCATTGCCGACAGGCTTCGTGGGTTTGTCATCAGCGTGACAAAAAGCGGTGATATTGCGAGCGAATCGGTCGAGATCTGTGATTTTGTATTTTGCGTGTGTCGTCTTTTTCCATTTCACGCTTTCGCTGTCCCCGCTGGCCGCCGTGTTTACTCTTTCTGTCCGCCTCCCTTTTACTTTTGAGAAAATGGCGTCCAGCTCAGCGGCGTGACGACAATTTGGACCAATCTGAAACGCGGACAAATACGCCTTGCTCGTCGGTAAATTGGTTTTTGAGGAAAGGAAATGTATCTGTCATATCTCGGTGGACACCTAAACCTCGCCGTAACGGGAAGGGAGGAAGATGGAGCGACGCGTTAGACCGCACGGCCACAAAACAGCGCGGAGGGATACACCTCTCTTTATTTTTTTCTGCGGACTACTTCCGTAGCCTTCACCGCGTTGCACATGATGTATGAAACGGAGTATAGGTACGTTGCCACAATGGCTAGTTCCTAAACGAGCGACAGTTACCACCGCTTAAAGTTTCCGTGGTTAGACCTCAGGGGACTGACACGTCCTTCTTCGACATACTTTCTAGAGGCATACCCATTTATTCTTCAAAATATATGCTTCGCTGATGTTAGCCGTTGTACACGGGGGATCAATTGTTGATCATCACGTGGTGGTCTTGCGACGGATAATAGTGGCCCTCTACACATTCCCTCACGGGGAATAGTCCTTTGGCTGCATATGTTCCATACGAAAACAAAAACTCCCACGTAGAAGAATTTTTGCTGCCATAAAATTTCGTATACACGGGATAAAAGTTTCCTGTATGATCAGAAGCGTGGTGGATCGGACTAGTTTATGTATATCCCAAATGTAATTATTGCAGACATGCTATACTGTCAAGCATGCAAGTGCGCTTCGGCATATCAAACGACACTTTCAGCTACACGGTGTAAAACGGGGAAGCAGAGAGTCACTCGCAGTACCTAAAGTGGCGACAGACAAAAGCCGAATACTCGCAAAAGTAGATTAACAAGCAAGAAATGATGAAAAACTGGTTGTTTAACGCGGTAACAGAAATAAAATGAAATTAGATAGTTTCTAACTTTACACGAACGAAAACATTTAAACTCCCTATATTATCAAATCATTACAAGCCAAGACCGTCTAAGTCTGGTTTCTACCTATTGAGAAATCTGTCAACAAAAACATGTCCAACACTCTCGGATAAAAATTTTGAAAATTGGAAAATTGTACGACACTGTTAAGAAAATATTGATGGCAATGGTCCATTCTTCTGATATGGAGCAAAATCTTTATTTTACAGTGTTTCCATCGATAGCATCGAACAGTTAAGACTTCCTTAGGAAACCAATAGGGAAGGCTTTCGACGACAGCAAAACCGTTAAAACACTGCCGCCGGGTGAACTGTGATATATTGATTGCTACAGCGAATCTTGCATTATACGAAAAAACTGCGTTCACAAAAGGTTTCCCGCTCACAATTGCTTTTGTCCACAACTGTTGGGTATGACATAGTGGCGTGCAGGGGAGGCGCATGTGATCTCGTTTCCTTGTTGTTTTGTTTCGCTTGCTGATACAGAGAAGACATAAAACAAAAACAACGTTTCAACGAGTAAAATAAACCGGCGCGCGCTTTTTTTCATACGCACAATTATGTGCCCTTGCAATCTCTGCAGGTGAGGCTACAACTATCTGCCAGCGAAGCCTGTTTGTGAACGCGCTCCACCTGGAGTGCGCTCAACCGCGAGTGACGCCCCACTTACACAATGTGGCCTTGCTGCAGAGTGCAGCTGTATCGAGCGACACTCCTCGTAAGCACATTTTTTTTTATTTCAATCAATCATTTCATCAATGTGCCTTCCTCGCTTGGACCCTACCATGGTATGCGGCATGTACTACATAAAAAGAAAACATTGATATCACTGCGGCGACCCGCATTAGAGCAATGCAAAAGCAAAGCGCTTATTAAAATGCACTTGGTTGTGAAGGGGGGGACAAGTACTCCAATTCTAGCCTTCCTGGGCTTAGCGAACTACACAGGTCCGCCGTTCGTGTAGATCGAGCTCCTTTTCACCCCGGCCGAAGTCGTCGCAGAAGCTGCTCTTGTGATATAGCAGGCATCGTCGGGTACAAGCTCCAGTCTATAATTTATACATCTTCGGGCTCTCCTTTCGCTGCACTTGTACGCGCGCGACCGTTCTCGCTTTGTTTGGTTCGAAATTGCTGTTCCGGCCAAAGCCAACTGAACATTCGAGATTCGAAAAGAGTTGTCGCGGGAGACAAGGATTAGCTAGCGGCGAAAGCGCTCTCTTCCAAGAAGACTATGCAACTCAAGCCTGCTTACTACGAAAGCGCTTTGATGACCAGTTTTTAAGTTGCGAATAAAATGTTCCCGTCATACAGCAGTGGTGCGGGAACAGACCTTTCTCTCTTGGCTTCAGCTTACTATAGCCGGATACAAGTCAAGAACGAAGCGGCTTCTCCCCGTCAAAGGACCCACTTTCAGCCAATAGCGTCAGCTGATTCTCATGAGCCTGCCTAGCGAGGCAATGTAGGGAGCAGCCGGCGGATGAAAGGGATTTGCCCCCTCCCTCACTGGTCGGGGATAGTGCCCTGCATTGTCACGCTAGCAGGCTCATGAGAAACGGCCTACGCCTTTGGCTGGAAATGGGTCCTTCGACGGGGAGAAGCCGCTTCGGTCTTGAGTTGTATCCGACTACATCAATTTATAACAGGTGCTTGAGAGTGATGGAAGTCAACGCATGTGTAGTATTTACTGCTCTCGATCGTTCGTATCTCCGTGATCAATCAATCAATCAATCAATCAATCAATCAATCAATCAATCAATCAATCAATCAATCAATCAATCGATCGATCGATCGATCAGAGGAAATTTGCGACTGCTGCAGTCCCTCATAAACCAACAGGCCATAAGCAGACTAAATCCACACACCGCAACAGCTCCCATACTCACGTCAGTTGAATACGGCTCCGCAAGATGCCGCCACCACGGAGGCGCACCTCCCTGTATATTATGACGCGTGGTATGTAAAGTACAGGCCGGTACAACGTGACTACACCATTAGGTACGTTACATAAACACGCCTTATTAACGCCTCCTGATAAACCATCTGTTCGCGCAATGCAAAGTGAAGAAGACAGACAGAGAGGTCGCGGAAGCGATTAACTACGCCCAGACATCGAGCCGGCCCGGTGTCGCAACATACTGCGCGGCAGCCGCTGTGGCGACGTCGAAAGTGCCCTGCGCATTTCACGCGCATGATCTGCATTGCATAATGCGCATACATACCGTTGATTTGTCCTCACTTGGCAACGGTTCAAGAGAGGGGGCCGCGGCTAAATGAGCCGCCGCGTTTACAACGAAACGCTCAGCGCCGTATGCGCAACTCAGCGAGACGGGGCAGTTAGCGGCGCCGCCAGTCAGGTCGTCGCGGTGTGTAATTTTGATGGCCAGACGTACTATGCGGGGCAGATTTATGACCGGGAAGGCACGCCAGCACGATTTCACCGCCGACGCTTTAATTCGTGCAAGAAGCCGCTGTACATGCGGCCATTACATGCTTGATGCGTGGCAAGGTGGTAATGTGCTCCCATGCTTTTTTTCCAGGTGTGAGCAACAGAACCACCTTCAGTCTGTCACAACTTCACCGTGACAGTTGCTTCAGCGGATGCAAAAGGCATGCGATGAACTTCCTGAACACGCGCCGCTCGTCTCTCTTATATTTTCGTAACAGACTCGTCTGAATTTCAAAGCGAGAGCCTAAAAGAATAGTGTTTTCTGTGCTCACCAAAATGATTCGACGACCATAATAATGTAGGCAACACCAAGCCAGCTTATCGAAATAAATCGACCCAAAATTCATTTCTCGAATCTCTGCCACGTATGTTTGTTTATTTGGGTTTAACGTCCCAAAGCGACTCAGGATATGAGGGACGCCGTAGTGGAGGGCTCCGGAAATTTCGACCACTTAACGTGCACTGACATCGCACAGTACACGGGCTTCTAGAATTTCGCCTCCATCGAAATTCGACCGCTGCGGCCGGGATCGAACCCGCGTCTTTCGGGCCAGCAGCCGAGCGTCGTAGCCACTGAGCCACCGCGGCTCAGTGGCTCCAGCGTGGGCCCAGGACCATTTTTAACAAAGTGGTTCGTCACAATAGTCTGAACCACCGTGCCGGGCAGACAATTAAAAACAACAAAAAAAGAGAAATAAAAAACGCAGACAAAGGACGAACAGGACAAAGGCGTATCGCACCGTGGTCGTGCCACCGCAGCTAGCAGTACGCTTGGAAACAGAAACCAGTTATGAGGAGGTGCGTTAGCCTCTGCAGCAATGCGTATACAGCTAAGCAGAGAGCGCTGCAAGTTCAACGGACTTGTTCTGTCTACGCCGGAAGAGCGCATGCAAGCGCCCCTGCAAACAAAATAATAACGAGGCATACGCCACAAGCAGGCGTATACGCACAAGGCGCAGAGCGCGCCATAACGGGCGGCCTGACCCCAGATAAAGGCGGATATCATACCGCGAGGCAAGGCAGGAATAGCAACAGCTCCTTCGGCGACTTGCTCCGAGACCCTCGTTACTTATATCTCCACCGCAATCTAATCGACGGTGCCCCTAACACTCGAAGGCGGCAACAGCGCGTACAGTTTACCGCACAAAGGCGACACACTTTCTCTGACGTCGCATCCAGAACGGAGAACCCAGACCGGAACCACTTTGTAGCCTCTCGAGGACAAGCTAGGAGAGATAAGATAGGGAGAAAACAAAAATTAGCAGCGCGCCGCCAGGTGGGGTCGAGGTAGCCATACAAACCCAACGCTGGCGCCATAGAGATGCTTATCTCCGTTAGCGATAACCGCAATAACAACGTGCGCAGACTTGCGCCTTTCCGGACGCAGAGCTGGCTCTGCGCACGATCCCGTTTACGTCATAGGGGCGGCGCGATAGAAACCGCTGCACAGAGGCTGACGGCCGCGCCGCACGGTTGACAGATATCAACTAGAGATAAGAATTAGATAAGGCGCGAGGGAGGAGGAGTCCTTCGAAAATTTCCATCGAACGGTACAAAAACAAAAGGTATAAAATTGACCGATCGACGCGAAATGGCACACGAGCTGTTTGGCTCAGTAGGTAATAAAGCTGAGTATAATACTTACTACGCAAAGCACAGGGCGTTTCTTCTGTCGGGAGAACGGACTAATACCCGTAGCGGTTGTTTTTTAGATGGATGTAGGCTAATACGCATGCTAGAATCCCCCAGCGCCAAACATAGCCCGAATGAGCGGGGGGGGGGGGGGGGGGGGGGGATAACATCGCCCACTAGTCATGCCAGATGACCGAGTATATGTATATATAGTACCGAGCGGCGGCGGCAAGCATGTTTACTATTCGGCGCTTTTAGATCCAAGAGATGAGATCCTTATCGCATGCGAAGTGCGTAATGAAGGCGAAGGTCTGTCCGCGCGCTCATATTTACATGCGCGCACTTGGCATGTTTACGCGTACGGCGTGACGCAATTGCTGGCGTTACGGGCGGGTTATCAAACCTGAGAAATGGAGAGAGATGGGTTACATATGCAACCCCGATCCCAATCAACGACGACAAGGCTGCAGCGCGGGCTAACCTTGGCGTGATCGCGTGTCTTGTTTACCGATGGAACGCGAGATGACGATCGCGGGCGAGATGCGTGCGCGCGACCTGCGCTTTATTTAAACGCCGACCAAAGCACAGCGATTCGCGGACGCTCACCCCCTGCGTAGGTCGTTACGTAAGAGGCGCGATAGCAGGCGCGCAGAAACACACAAAAACAAAAAAAAAACACCTTTCCACGAGCGATCTCCATCAGGGTTGCGCGCGTGAAAAAAAAAAAAAAAGTGACGTCAGATCAGACGTGCTGGAAACGGCAGCATTTTATTTTTCTTCGCAGGGGCCGCCAGCGTTTAAATTACTCCGAAGCCCTCTGCGCGGCGTTTCTAATGGTGTTTAATTACTTTCGCACGCAAATGGACGAAAACTTACTTGCCGGTTCTCTATTTTGTCGCCTCGTAGGAACGCGTGGCATTTGCAGCCGGCTAATGGCTTGCACGTGGGAAGCGGTGGCCGCCGGCACAGGCATCATTCCGAATATTGCTTCGTGCCACGCGGCAGAGGCTGGTCAGAAGTATGCACGCAGCCAAACTTCCATTTTTCTCATCTCGAGAGGCGAAAAAAATAAAAGGCAGATTGAAGAAAAACGACTGTCACCGGCCTATGTCACCATCATCACAATCATTATTAGAGAGATTTAGCATAGCACAATTCGCGCCTCTACCGCGAATCACGCGTGCTAAATCTCTCCATTATTACGATTATTATAACCTAGTGCATGGGTATCTTTCCAATAAGGAACTACGATACCGTTATGGATTGGCGAATGATGTGCGCAAAGCCAGCAAAGTTGTCACATATAGTAGTTCTGTCAAAGTTCATTTGCCTCATGTGCTCTTCCAATACTGACGAAAATAGAACAAACCCAGTGTGATGACTACTTCCGGTGACGATTTCTGGTGCTGGTCACCGTTAAGGTCTCCGTATGGGAGCTTTTTTTTTTTTTACGTCAGTGGTAAGGTTCTCGTGCATACTCTGTCGCAAAGTACACCACGGCAAAAGGAGAAAGCTTCAAAGCCTCAGTCCAAAAGCCATTCGCGCTCTCTTATAGACTGCTCGAATTTATTTCGGCAAGGACCAGCCATTCCTGCAGAGCAGTATGCCTTACCTTTTACACGAGAGCTGCACTCTCCGAGCAAAAAAGACGAACAATTTTTTCCTGTCTCCATGGCTGTTACCAGTCTGATTCCCTTTCGTGTGGCATCACGCATGGATTGATGGATGGATAGGAGCCCCCCGCCCCCTTTGAAACGGGGTGGTGGCAATTGCCACCATACTCAGCTTTTCTTTATTATTTTCAGCAAAGCAGAAATCTGGGCGAGTTGGTAAGTATTCATGATATTGTTCACAGCGCAACAAGAACGGGAAAAACAAAAGACGATGGAGTGACACAAACAAGCGCTGACTATCAACTAGTTTTTATTGCAGAAAAAAAGGGGTACATATAGAAACACTTTTTTTTCTGCAATAAAAACTAGTTGATAGTCAGCGCTTGTTTGTGTCACTCCATCGTCTTTCGTTTTTCCCGTTCTTGTTGCGCTGTGAACAATATCATGAATACTTTATTATTTTTTTGTTTACTGTGTTGGCAATTCTCATTAAGATTCGCCATCAGCTTTACCTACGGTTTCCTACAATTCTAACCTTATGCCACATCTCTGCTTTTCAGCCACCAATCCTCCAATCGCTTTTTGCTGACTTCCTCTGCAGATTTATTTACATGACCATTGTTATCTTTAAACCCTAGGGTCTCAGAAAGAGTGACTGTGCCTGCATCGACATCCGGATGGATACCATCACATTTGATTATGAGGTGTTCAATTGTTTCCACAGATCTACCACACACTGCACATGTGTCATCATCTTCGTTAAATTTCTTTTTGTAGCTGCGCGTTCTAAGACACCGTCACCTAGCTTCAAAAAGTAGGGCACTGCCTCTTGAGTTATCATAGAAAAATTCTTTCCTGATCTGCCTTTTCCAGTATCGATATAGTTCTACACTATGTTTCTTTTCCATTCAATTCATCCAATTTTCAACTTCCGCGTTTTTAACCTGTCATTTAATGCTCTTTGTTTCTCCGTCCTCATGACCGGCATACTTACTGGTTAGTTTTCTAGTTCTTTTCCGCCACTGTGAGTCAACGCTCTTTCTGTATGAACATTTAAATACCTTAGCTGCCCACCTGTTATCGTCCAATTTCCTCAGGCGTTCTTCATATAGTATTTTACTCTTAGCTTCCCGTGCCTCGAACGATGCCCAGCCCATATCCCCTTGTACTGCCTCGTTTGTGGTTTTGCCGTGGGCACCTATTGCTAATCTTCCAACAGCTCTCTGATTTACGTCTAATCTCGACTGAACTTCTGCCTTTAAGCACAGAACCGCATTGCCGAAAGTAAGTCCCGGCACCATCATTCCTTTCCAAATACCTCTTAGTACTTCATATTTGTTGTACCCCCATAATTCCCTATGTTTCATTATCCCGGCGTCTCTTCGTCCTTTTGCCCTAAGAGCCTGTTCATGCTTTTCCGTGTATATCTGCCCTTCGTTTAGCCATATCACGAGGTATTTGTATTCGGCCACTTTGGGTATTTCGTGGCCATGTATTGTAAGCACCTGATCAGTTGTATCGTTAAAAATCATCACACTTGATTTAGTTGCGCTAAAACTGAATCCTAGAGCGTCTCCTTCGTCTCCACAGCAATTAACCAAAGTTTGTAAATCTTCATGGCTATCTGCTAACAGTACAATATCGTCCCCATACATTAAACCTGGGAGTCGCTGTTCAACTACATTTCCGCCTAATCTGTACGATGCGATCTGTATACGCGGATGGACGGACGGACGGACGGACGGACGGACGGACGGACGGACGGACGGACGGACGGATGGATGGATAGGAGCGCCCCCTTTGAAACGGGGTGGTGGCAATTGCCACCATGCTCAGCTTTTCTTTATTCATTATTTTTTTTTTGTTTACTGTGTTGGCAATTCGCATTAAGATTCTCCATCACCTTTGCCTACGGTTTCCTACTATTCTAACCTTATGCCCCATCTCTTAGCGCCATCTCGTGGCCGCCACAGGTACCACAGCACGCGCGGGCAACATCCTTCCGCCAGTTTGGCGACACCTTCGATCGCCAGGAGGGCCACGCTCATCCAAGGCAGTTAGCGCGACCCCCCCCCCCCCCCCACGGTTAAGACCGCAGAACACGCAATGCAGCGCTTGTGTTGCGTGTTCTTTCTTTCGTCTGTCCCGGCTTCCCGCGCTGTTTAACAGTGAATCAGTACCAACTTGCATAACTTAAAGCCTTAGTTCGGGTTATGGGTATTTAACGTCCCAATGCGACTCAGGCTACGAGGGACGCCGTAGTGAAGGGCTCCGGATAATTTCGACCACCTGGGGTTCTTCAACGTGCACTGACACCGCACAGCACACGGGCCTCCAGAATTTCGCCCCCATCGAAATTCGGCCGCCGCGGCCGGAATCGAACCCGCGTCTTTCGGGTCAGCAGCCCAGCACCATAACCACTGAGCCACCGCAGCGGCCTAAATTGCAGCCTTAGTCAAGTCACCACACTGATCAGTTGTTATTATTTCGGACATAAGGTCGTTGCCGTTCAGAATGGGGGGGGGGTTATGACTTTCTGCCGTTGGCCTGGGCGAAGAGGCGGTAGCGACTGCGACGTCACACCTAGTCTTGTGTCCCTCTGTTGTACTTATTTTGTCGCGCTAAGCCTTTCCTCAAAAGCAACTTGCGCCGTCATGCTTGCAGACTGGCTCGCGCGGGCGTCGCAACCACCGTCGACATATCGGCCTGCCGGCGCATTGAGGTCGTCGCGCCTTGCCAGCAGCTGATTTCGCTCAATGAAGCCAGGATTGAGAGCAGCACAATCGTGGCGCGCGAATGCGCTAGTCACGTGATTTTCTTGCATTTCGCGGACTTTTTTTGGAGCTCTCAAAAACGATACTCGTAGGCTTTCTTTATCGCAAATAAATAGAAGGGGGGTTTCTGAAGGTGCTCTCCAACTTTGCTATTCATCTGTGCCGTCTGAAGTCAATATTTACGAATTTAGAAAAATTATCTTAATTGCTAATTCATTAATTGCAAAACAAAAAGTTGCCTAAGATGCGCAAGCCGGCTGGTAGCTGTATGTAAGTGGTTTCCCTGGCCTACCTCAAATATCTTATTTTTTGACCCGTGGCTAAAGTTAGCCTCGACACGCTGTATAATAAACGCTTATCACCGCCACCATCACCGCTGGCACCTCCTGATGCGAAGCTGGTCTGTCCAGCTCTAACCT
Organism: Amblyomma mixtum; assembly: GCF_055824585.1. NCBI lineage: Eukaryota > Metazoa > Arthropoda > Arachnida > Ixodida > Ixodidae > Amblyomma > Amblyomma mixtum. The sequence goes on from NC_143019.1 coordinate 59,483,985, forward strand.
GAGCGATGAGCAACGGCTGATCAAGTGGGCCCACGTGATATCAGAAGCTGAGGACCACTCCCCCAGACACCACCACCCCCTCTAAAAATAAAAGCTCGTTAACGCCACCACCACCACAGAGTGTTTTCCAACAGTTATCATCAAAGCGAGTTCCGCCGACATGGAACGGAGACGGCGACGCCCTCCACCACGGAGGTCAGTCTCATTAGCGATATCGCGCTGTAAGAGGCCAGGGTAGGAGAACAACATCCGCGACGATAGCGTGGAAGCAAAAAGAAAAAAAAAGGAAGGGGGAAAAACGAGGTCGGCAAGACGATCCGTTCCGTCACACAACTGCCACGGCCACTGACGCACGTAACGGTAACACGAGCCGCGCGTGTCAGCGCGACACCCTGTCTTCCGCGCTCGTCGACGTCTTCGTCGTCCGTCACGGCAACACGAAACGCCGCCGCGCGTACGTCATCCTCGCTCGCCCTGCCGGACCGCCGCTTCGTTCGCTGGCGAGTGACGGGTAGGGGCCACTGACAGGGCGGCCGTATACGCCGCATATTCAGTGCACAAATCCGCACTCTAAGCGCGAATGTATGTCCCAGATTATTAAACCACTATCATCATCATCATCAGCCTGACTACACTCACCGCAGGGCAAAGGCCTCTCCCATGTCTCTCCAATTAACCCTGCCCTTTGTCAGTTACCGCCACTGTATCCCCGCAAAGTTCTTAATCTCATCCGCCCACCTAACTTTCTGCCGTCCCCTGCTACGTTTGCTTTCTCTTGGAATCCACTCCGTCATACCCTTAAGGACCAGCGGTTATCCTGCCTTCGCATTACATGTCCTGCCCAAGCCCATCTCTTCCTCTTGATTTCAACTAAGATGTCATTAACCCGCATTTGTTCCCTCACCCACTCCGCCCTCTTCCGATCTCTTAACGTTACACCTATCATTTTCCTTTCCATAGCTCGCTGCGTTGTTCTTAACTTAAGCTGAACCCTTTTTGTTAGCCTCCACGTTTCCACTCCGCAGCCTCCACATTTAACCACTATAACCGGAATAAATGGCGTCATATTAGGAGCAGCAGCTTACACATAACCCTGAAAAGGACTGAATACGTGTATTGTTTATGGGAGTTTAACGTCCCAAAGCGACTCAGGCTATGAGAGACGCCGTAGTAGAGGGCTCCGGAAATTCCGACCACCCGGGGTTCTTTAAAGGGACACTGAGGAGAAATTGAAGTTGACTTGCATCGACAGAATACCAGCTCCTGATTACAAAAACGCCATTCATACTGACAACAAAGCTCCTGTAACGTAGAAAAGAGCAAGAACCAAAATACAGGTATCGCCACCACAGGCCAAACTCGCAAGTACAAGCTTCATGGCGTCATAGCACAAAACAGTGTTGCTAGAACCAATAGTTCTAGCAACACTAGGACACGAGAAGCTACGAATCACTGAGGCGCAGCAAATGCATGCGCAAATCTCTTTGACGTCGCCAGATGACGCCACGTACCCGATAGCTACGCGCGCTCCTGCAGCGCCGGGACCAATCAGCGCTTGCTCTCAGCGGTATGGGGGCTCCCGGTATTCCGCTAACGGTAACAAGGTACACGGTATGCTAAAGGCGTCTATTTGCGAGAACTGCGTTGACGACTTCGAGAACGGGATCCATTGTAACGCTGGCAAAACGCCGGTGCAAATGTAAACGAAGCGACGGCCGCAATAGCCGATAGATGCCTTCAACGTGCGGCCGGCGGTAGCTTTCTTTTCGGCTGCTGCTGGGCACTGCTGGCCGTCAGAAATCACGGAGTCTGCGTTACGTCATGTGAATGTCATGTTTCACGTCACTTAGTTCTGTGTCGTCATAGCAGAATCCCAAGTTTGAATCAGAGCGGCGGGAAAAACTTTTTCAACTTCGAATCCAAATTTCTTAGAAATAAATGCATCTTTCGCTGCCGGCCAAGTGGCAACAAAGCCATGAAATGCCGAACTACCGGATTTTGCTATAAAAAAAATATTAATACAGCTCTCCTCAGTTTCCCTTTAACGTGCACTGACACCGCACAGTGCACAGGCCTCTAGAATTTCGCCTCCATCGAAATCCGACCGTCGCGGCCGGGATCGAACCTGCGTCATTCGGGTCAGCAGCCGAACGCCATAACCACGCAGCCACCGCGGCGGCGGACAGAATACGTGCAGCCAGGGTTGCCAGGTCCTAAATTTTAAAAGGAGCCACAAAAAGCTGAAAAGTAGCCAAAAAAGTAGCCAACCAGCAGCCGAAGTGTCAAAAGTAGCCAAAAATAGCGCCAAGGTTGCAGAAAAGCGTCACCAGAAGCATAAAGGGCGCAAGAAATATATAATTCTTGCAGGACGCAGGGTAATTGTGAATGCGAATAACTCTAAATTACAAAAGCATAGCAAATCAAATGAAAGGAAATACATGAACACCAAGGGACAGAAGCACGGCAACGCGCGAGGAATTTCTGAAGGGAAAGACAGTGTGGGAAAAGTATTCAGAAAAGTTTTTCTTCTTTTCAGAGGAGAAATAATTGGTCTTCCTAAGCCACAGCCATGGCAATTTTAATTCCCAAATGTGTGTGTGTGTGTGTGTGTGTGTGTGTGTGTGTGTGTGTGTGTGTGTGTGTGTGTGTGTGTGTGTGTGTGTGTGTGTGTGTGTGTGTGTGTGTGTGTGTGTGTGTGTGTACATGGCATGCCTGGCATTGATTTTTGCATGAAATTTCTTCACTGCTCCATAAACAAGGGTTTGATTTGATGTGCCTATTTCTTGTTTCGTTTCTCTCCTGTGATCTTTTTTCAGCTTTATATTGCAAAAATAGGCTGATCGCCACATGCCCTTCATATGTTCTAAAAAAGGCATAGAAAGCACAGCCTTGGTCAAATTTTTTCAAGTCACGTGGCTTCCTTTTCAGCCGTATACTGGGGAACTCATGGCTCTCGGGATATCGCTGGATGATACAAAGAGCCTTAGTCATCGCGTTTCAAAGCCTTTTGCTCTTCCCCGTTCCCCAGTAATCGGCTAAAAGGAAACCGTATTTGCCCTGAAAAATTTTAACCAAGACTGTAATTCTCAGCGTCATCCAATTGGATGTGGGGCTAGCATGTGTGGCCGATCAAGCGCTTTGAACCACTATCCAACTGAGGAAACAAGGTATATCAGCTAAGTAGCAATTCACATCTTTATTTAGCTGAAGCGCATTGAGTGAATGGAGATGGGACATTTCATCTTGCTGGTTCTAAGGAAACCTACATAACAGCATTGCATAGCGGAGGCGGAATCTCGCCTGGGAGAACTCAGGAGCGAGAAGTATTTTAAGTCTGGGACATGATTACAGGCAAAATTTCAACAAAGAGACTGGCACCGCAGAATAATGGTGTTCACGTATGGCATTCTGACAAGCAAAGATGCATGGACCATTGGAAGAAAAAGAGGTCCATTACAGTCCTAACTTCGATTTCAAAAGTAGCCAAAAAGTAGCCAAGTAGCCAAGTTGAAATTTGTGTCGCCAAGCGGTCCTAAAAGTAGCCAATTTGGCGCAAAGTAGCCAAACCTGGCAACCCTGCGTGCAGCAGAATTATCACGCCAGTAATCACCCGATCCGCTTCCGCGAGGCGGCACAGCGCATGCGCAGTACGCCCTGAGGGCACCAGGTGGCGCCACGTCCCAGTCAGCTGCGTGCGCGTCTGCCAAGTCGGGACCAATTAGGGCGTACACAGTGATGCCGCGCGGAAGCGGATCACGGTAGAGGATCGCGCTATGCTTCAGTATAACTCTAAAAAAATCACTTAAGCTTTGTCTTTAAGGATATGGTGCGACAGCGGTTCCTCTTTCACAGTCACAATCGTTATGTGAAGGACCACCCGACAAACATATGAAGCCCCGCTTTAACCAAGCCCTACGAACGTGCCTGCGTCGCGTAGCGGTAGCGTGTCTGACTCGCAACCCGAGGGTCAGGGGTTTCCGATGCGTCGCCGCTGGTGTGAGTGGCGCCATCTATGGGAGCCCATTGTAACAGCCTTTTCTAGCGGTACGGATTTTCCCGCCACGCCGACGGCAACGCCGACACCGGTTTTTCTGAGAGACGGGGCATTGACGCTTTCGGGTAAAAAGGCTGGAAATCAGGCACATACACGGATGGAAATAAAAAAAAATATTCGAGGAGATCAAATGCATTGATTAAGGAAATCCGAGAGAATTTTTCTTTCACTTCCCAATATGTTCATATTTGATTCTATTGCTTCCCCATTTCTATTCGTAATCGCTTCTTTTATTCATTTTAGGTGAGTCGTTCGTTAGCCTTTTTCATTTTTGCTCTGTCATTCTCAGTCCGACCTATATAATTCACCTACCACCACGTGGATTTCACTTTCTTCAACTGCCTATTGCCAACCGTGGCAGATGAAGGGAGGGAAATCCTACGAACTCCACCTGTCACCTCCCCCGGTTGGCAGGTGTAAGCTTCACATAGACGCCGATGCCGGATGCAGGAGAGAGAGAAAATCTTTAATCGGGGGCGGCCGAGATTTAGGTAGTATGGGGGGCTTAGGAAATTTATTGCAATGACGAGACCGTGTCTGAGGCGACAGCAGAAATGACCGGAGGTCATTCAAGAGGCCTTTGTCCTACCTCCTGTCCTTACGGGATTTTCTTGACCACTGCATCAGTCATGGCCAAGTTACACGAGCGAAATTCCCAAGCTTGTGCTCTTTATCACTTGCTCGCTATCTCTTAATGATAAAACTAAAGGACATAATGCTATTGCTGAATACTCAAAAGTGAGATGTTTTCAGACGTTCCTTTCATAACCTGCATTGAAGTTACGAGGACTGCCGCCGCTGCCTGCGCAGTATGAATCTGCACAGGGTGTTGCGACCACATTGAGATTTCAGAGCCTTCATAGCCGCAGCACCGCAGACCAGCGCTAGTCTTAAAGGCAAATAAATTCAAAGAAGGTGTTCGCTATTGCATATCTTCTGCCCGCACTTGGAAGCGAGCGCTGCCACTCGCTCAAGGCTACGCAGTGCCAAGAAGCCATCCGACCTCCTCACCATCAGCAGAGTGGCGAGTTCTCGATCGGACCACCTGCGCTGGTGAGCGAAGCCCCCTGCGATGCTCCTCTACCGTGGCGACAAGGTGACCAGGAGCAGGCACGCGCTCGAACTTGGTTCGCCACGTGCTGCTAAAAGAAGCGCCGCTCCCGCGAGCGTCACGCCGGTAAATCACGCGGTGGAACGAATTAAAAGACAGCCGAAGAGCAGCAAGCGGTGCGACGCTATCCCTCGCGGGCGGACGCCCAACTTTTTCCGTTTCCACGAGTATCGCAGAGGACGCGTGCGCAGCAGGCAAGTGGGACGATCCGTGGCCTCGTTAGTCGTAAGCCTCTTGTGTCGTTGCCTAACACGATACTTCGACGATAGTCTTGAAGAAACAAATGCGCTAGCAAGCAACCCGCCGCGGTGGCTGAAAGGTTAAGGCGCTCGTCTTCTACTGAGCCGAAGTACCCGGGGTCGGAACCTTCCGCAGCGGCCGGGTTTCGATGGAGGCGAAACGCAAAAGGCGCCCGTGTTCAGCGCGACGTCATTGCGCGTTAAATATCCCCAGGTGGTCGAAATTATTCCCGGAGCCCTCACTATATGGCACCTCTTCCGCTCTTTCTTCTTTCACTCCCACCTTCCTCCCTTCCCTTGCGGCGCGTTTCGGGAGTCCACCGAGATATGTGAGACAGATATTACGCCATTTCCTTTCCTCGAAAAAACACTGCAATTTTCAACCTCTGGGAGCCGACTCTACGAGGAGTCAACAGGCTGAATGTGTAGTGAATAAGACAGAGCGGAGATTGAGGTCAAACATGGTGACCACGTTGGAAGAATACAAATGAATGAATGAATGAATGAATGAATGAATGAATGAATGAATGAATGAATGAATGAATGAATGAATGAATGCCCAACCCAGTGAAGAACGCAGTGAACGAGCGCGTCAGATGAGAGAGTGATCGAGTGAATGAACGAAAGAATGGTGGCTGACAGGGCCACCAATAGAGTTTACAAGTGACGTTACAGGCGCCATTTTCGGGTCGTAGAGATAGCTTCCATGTTGTACGCAGTAGCCGGCTGGAGATAGCGGATTAGAAAAACGTCCAGGTTTTCGCTTCGCTTTCCGGTCCCTAAGATGGCGACCACTATGACGTCAGTGAAGATTATGCACAAGGGAGGGTGCAAACATGCCGAACACTGCAAGACTGCGCGCACTAGTAAACATGTCAAGCAGTGAAATTTCCAACAGAGCTAGAGATCCAGCAGCTCAATAATCGTGCAACTCAGTGAGCCCATGTCCAGCTTTCCTGGTCAACTAGTGTCATCTGCTGGCCGCGTACTGGTAGCGAACATCGCTTAGTTCAATGAGGATATTGGAAACGTGTAAATATTAGAAATTAGAAAGTTCCGAGACATTCTGCGCGACCGTGGTGGCTATCATGGCTGACTCTTCCTCTTCACTGCTAAATCAGATCTATACAATGCTTTCTGCGGTAACACAGGCCATAGAAAATAAGCGGGATGCACCCAACATTCGAAATTCCAGCTGTAATTTTGAGTGTTCAGCGCCATTCGGCACATGGCGGCAGCCGTGCAAACTAGAAGAGCTTGTGCAGATTTTCTGGGCTTGCTATAGTGCAAGCAATTTAGACAGCGCGAGTGGAGAATACAGCAACGAACGAACCGAATAGGCGGTCGAAACAGCGAGTTGGCAACAAGTGGCAGACGCGGCAAGGAGCGCCCAGCATATCGCGCCACTGTCGACTGATGGCTTATGCGCTCTCCCACTCGCTCCGTACCGCCTTTTCCGAATGTAACCATGCTGCCCTTAGCGCTTCTCATGCTATCGGGAGACTTATTAACATTCAGAGGAAGTTAGCGATACAGCGTGCTCGAGTCACAAGGATTATCCTCCAAGCCGACGAAAGTTACAGACCGCAGCTTCACGGCCAGCCCGCTTTATCCGCGGTCACAGCGGCCCGGATAACTTTTGGCAAAGGCGCGAGCAAGAATACTAGGAAGCCCATTCTTGAGCAAGAAGGAATGACCGGGAAAGGACGATGCGCTGGAAAACAGATAAGACCAATGACGGACCAAGATTTAAATAAGCGCTATTAGCATATCACTCCGCAAATGAATCAGGGCAAAGCCGCACGATAGGCATCGAAGAGTGCAAAGGGCGAAACTTGTAGTACATACACCGTGCTCTCAGTTCGCTACTATTCTTGCTATTCAGACGAGAGCGCACCGCGCGGGTTTCTCTTGAGCGCGTGCAGCGATGGTACGGGTGGCGCAACGCCTTCGCTACGACGTCAGCGGCGGCGCGCAGCGAACCACGCCCTCAATCGCGTGGTGGACGCACCACATCGCGCCGTTATACTTGGCACACGGGTCGACGCGGAGATGGCTTCGCGTGTGTCGTGCACATTTGAAAGTCTGAGCAGCGCCGCTCTGCCAGCGCATGCAAGGCCTCGATCACCGTGAGAAGGAGGCGCCAGCAAACTCGAACAGCGCGGGAAAGCATGAAAGGGAGCAAACGGGAGAGAGAGAGAGAGAGAGAGATGCGCAGGTACACACCATCTCGCCCTCAGTGGTGGTCGGTGTTATGTACGCGCATTCATACGCAACCTGTGAAGTATTAGTCACCGCTGCTTTGAACCATAACGCATTCCATGGTACTTCAGGTTCGATATGGAACGCGACTGTCAGGAGTGGGTGATCGGACGTTATCAGGAGGGTCAGAGGGCCTGCCATCCCAGCACAATACCAGCCCAGCAGCACTTCGGCCTGTCGCAACAGGGCTTACAGCATTCCGCTTAGACGGCCACGGCAGCGTCTGTTGCGGGCTCGGCAGCACTGCGCATAGTGAGAGATCTCAGCACTATGCGCATGAAATCACTGTAAATGAGGCTGCACTGGACGCTGTGTCGGCAACGGGTCAGCGCTCTCCCGCTGCAAGCAGTGTGGACTCCCAAATCGCAGGTTTGGACGAATTAATGGCGGCATTCAACAGCTTATTCGTGTACAGCCAGGCGAAACCGAAGGACCCGAGAAAATCGAGGCATGTGCGTGACCTACCTCTCTCTTCCTCAAGCTTACTGCCACGTTGCCAGGCACTCGCGTGTCATTATGATGTGCATGTTGTTGCTTCTGCAGTGCCAACAAAAAAAGTGGCGGGAGGGGAGGGGGTGCCACAGGGTGCACCTAATTCCATTATGTTCTGGCAATGAAAAAGCATTAGAAGCTGCTGATGCCTTTACGGGAAGTGACGCCACTTCCGGTTTAGAGTTGGTAAGCTCCGGTCTGGTGACGTCACGTTTGTGTAGCCAATGGGCGAATTTTATGACCGAGGACGCATTTTAGCCCCATGGGGCTTCTAATGCTCTCGCGTTCAAAATGCGCTCAGCGTGTTTGAGGAAGCCCGCCAGGAGGCATATGACGTGACAGCAGTGGCGAAAAAGCGTACACAGGGAAAGGAATCATCAATGAAGAAATCACGGGATCTAAGAGGGAAAAAAACGAAAGCTGGGAGGTACGCCTCCTTCCGTCTACGCGCGACGCGCAGGAAAGAAAAAAAAACTTGGAACAGTTCATAAGGCCCTCCATAAATCAAAACAGCCGGAACCCTCCTCTCTGAACGACTTGTGCAGGGGGAGCTGTCACATGTTGCTGCTAACCACGCCGATCGTCGCGCAATGTTACATCCATTCGCGTAACCTTTCCGCTCTTGCTGTCAACGCCAACTTGCGTCAGCTGCTCACCCGAAAACACAGCTGTTGCAGAGCAGTATACGTGGAAAACAACTGAGGTATCCTGCCAACTACAGCTCAGTACAGGGTGAAGTGTCAGCGGTTCGCTACGCCTGCCAAGGAATGTAAGGGATGTACTGTCTTCATCACGGTTAGCGGGAACATGGGAGCGCGTGTCATCGCTTTAGGCCTCGCGCGCTATCAGCGCCTTCTAATGGGGCCGCGAGGAACTATATGGCATATGCACAGTGCGTTTCTGTGCGGCCCCGTTAGAAAGCGCTGATAGTACGCAGACCACTCAATCCTGTGTTCCCACTAACCGTGATGGAGCTAGTGCGGCCGTGGTCTAACTAACCTGAAACTAACCTGTGCCTTAGTTGCGCCTTGTCTTTCCTGAGAACCGCTTGAGCGCTTTGTACTATGGCAAAAATCTTCATTGCGCTTTGCTTATATAGCTTGTTTTCGGAAACCTGCTTCACAACCTTTGTCACCGCAGGGTCATTCCAATGGAATGCAGACGCAGGAATCACTCGCGTGCCGGCGGTCATCTATTTCTTGCTTCACTTTCTAGTGGCTGCACGGAGCCAGCGGTACTTACAGGTGCTCATACACGTTTTTCAAACAAATCATCACCATCAGCCCAACTACATACCCTTCTGAACAATGCCCTCCTCCACTGACCTCTAGCTAACCCTATCCAGTGCCAGCTACATTCACCTTATTCCCACGACTTGTCTACTCTATGAAAAAAGTAAGGAACAAAAATGCAGAGTGCTTACGCTCTTCAGCGAGCTAAACTCAGCGAAAGCTGCCGCCATGCAGTTTCCCGTTGCTAACGCCTACGACTTACAGAATTTCAGGCGACCTGGGCTACCACAACTACCCCACCCCGGTCACGTGCCCGCAGGTGCTGCTCCTGCAGTGACAGGTGATCTAACGAGGCGGTGAAGTGACTAAACGTTGACGGTGCACGCGCTGAATCCGCTGGGGAGCGCTGCGAACAAAGCCTGGTCACCTCGCAGCCTGGTGCACTGTGCATGTCGCACAGGGAACCACAAAGAAGACCCCAAGGTTGACAGGACATGAAGCTTTTTCGGTGGCCCCCGTCGTGGAAACTTCTGTGGCCACCTGTATGTGCACAAAGCATTTCCTTTTCGCAGCGCTGGATAGCATGTAAAGTTTTGCGTTTAACATGTACCGGACGACGGTTGTAGGTCAGCGCCTCTCTGGCGAGGCAGACCACAGTCGCGCAGCTCTAAGCAGTATGAATACACATCATCATCCGCCAGGCTCCAGCAAAACAAAAAGAAATAAATGTTTCTCCCTTACGTCTGATATCCAGTTACAAGCATGTCCTGCTCCAGCCTTTGCCAGTTTGGCCCAGCAGATTTCCTAACCCCGTTCCTCTAGTTGGCTCCTATAGCTGTACGAACTATATCTCAGGTGTCCACTCTTACAATATGAGAGATCACCAGTCGTCTCTTTAGCGGATTTCGTGTTCAGCTCAAATATGTTTCCTCCTCCGGATTTCAGCTGGGGTGTCATTAAGCGCCGCTTTCGCTTAATGCAAAACATGCATTTTACAGCGAGATCTGTTACTGGAGCGCCACTCTGAGCGGCCGTGTAATTGAAGCCTATAGTCGTAGCTGTTGTTATCGTAGAAATACGCCACCTAAAGCAAGCCAAGTCAAGAGCCAAGCCAAAAGAGAGGAGAAGGGTAGAAAGAAGTAAGGAAAGAAAAAAATGGCCTGGCTTAGCTTATGGTTAAGCCTAAGATGCGAAGCATAGTAGCCAAAAAAATTAAACATTACCTGGCTATACCTCGTTAGCCATTCATAGACAAGACATTACCTGGCTCTACCTGGTTAGCCATTTCATAGACAAGAACAACTCATGTGTTACTCTGCTTCTTCCTTTATTTTTCTCAAACCAATAAATACACTATGATGATCAGTAAAGTAATGGCTCTTTGTTTGAACATCGCTTATATCATATTTTCTTGACAAATTTCGATGCAGGATCCAATCCAAGCTACCTCGGCATCGGTTGTCGAACGCTGCCGTCTAGCTGCATGCATACTGTGCACGTCGCTTGGCAAGCCGTACTTCTCGTTCTTCTCCCGTTCCCGTGGCTCTTTGTAACTTGCGCTTTGCGGTCTGGCGAGCCGCCCTCTCCCTGGCCGACATCTCGCTGCTCAACTGACTCAACGAGTGCGTCGCCTTGTATACAATTGCGTGACGTCAGTATCTCCTAGCGGTAGGAGCGGGAGTTAGGCCGCCGGCGGAGGCTGCGCGTCCGCAAGCGAGCGCACGAGGCCCCAGCTTTCACAGCTGTTGTGACGTCATATCACGTGGTGCGCCGATGAAGGTCAAGTGGTAGCTACGCGGCCGTGCGCGGCGCAGCAAGGAAGAGCTCGGTTGTGCGGCTAGTATGCTTCGCATAATAAGGCAAGAAGAAGACAGAAGACCAGCCAACATGACGGCTCTAGCCGAATGTTTTAGCTAAGCCGTTTTAAGACTAGTTAGTCCAGCCGTTCTTATCTGTAAACTCGTTACGATGCTTGAAATCGCGAGAGGACAGTTACAGGAGAAAACACGGGGCTCCATAAAGATCCTTCGAACAAAACCGCAGTGACACCCAAGTCCTCTTTTATAACTGCAATTCAGTAGATAGATACGTCGTGTCTCCTGGCCATGCAGACCCAGGCAACGAAGTCGGACTGGCTCCCGTTATACTCCGGTAATAGCGGCATATTTCGTTTTACGATACGTCTTCTCTCTCTATCGCCTTTATGGGCGCGCTTCTCGGCGATGACGTCAATTAGTAGGTTGCAGCTGCGAGCGCTTATGCGGCGTCGCGCGGTCAAAGCTTGACGGATCTCATTCCACTACGCCGGAAATAGGCCTTCGAAACGGATTCGTGCACCGAGAGAGAGACGAGGTCGTGTCAACGGGAGAGAGTTGAGGGAGAGGGCAACAGCGAAATGCGTGGGCAGATGGAAGCATGTGGTCTGCATCACATGTGAAAGCGAAGCTGACCCGGACAGCTGTGGAGACTCGTCGTGCGAAGAACACGTAGGTCACGACGATGAGATAGGATGAGAGGGATGGGGAAAAACAAATAAATAGTGAAAGAAACGAGACACAGATGACGCTGCTGGCCTACTTTCTCAGAAACGCTGCGGCTCGCAACTGCCCTATCAGCTGCTGTCCATTGCAACTGAGCCAGTTGCAATGGACAGCATCTACCCGTCAGAATTATAACGACGATGCACGCGTCGCGAAATGTTACCCAGAGTGCTCTTTCCTTATCCGATGTTCCGATGCGGTGCTGTTGGAGGCATGTAAGAGATACAGCGCCACCAACCACGAGGTATACGCACCACATTTTCGACAGCATTCAAGTATACATCTCGCATCGTTTTCCCACTGCATTTAGAGGGACGTGAGGAGAGCTCCATCCAATTATTGTTCTCAGTAAAAATTTATCCTCTGTATGGCTCTCTGTGGCTATGCTGACGTTCGTCTGGCAGCAAAAGACGCATATATCGCCGATTTTATTAGATTTAGAAATTTTCCCAACAACTCGTAACGTCCACCCCGAAAAGCTGTACCGTGACAATCCGCGCCCCAAAAAATGCTAGTCGAACACGCATTTTTGCATGCTAAATCATGCCTGCAATGGTGACACCTGTATCCTTTCTTTAGCTCATTTTTAATTTATAACAGCTCCGTAGTTATAATTCTGACGCACAGATGGAGCCAGTGGCAATGGAGAGCAGCTGATGAGGCAGTTACAAGGCGAAGCATTTCTGAGAAAGTTAAAACCCCTTGAGAAAGTAGGTCAGCAGCGTCATCTGTCTCTTGCTTCTTCTACTACGTATTTGTTTCTTTTTTTTTTTCGTGGTGAAGACGGATGTATATCGATGCTTCAACGCCGTCTTATCACTTATTCGCCAACAAACAGGTGTTAGCTTTCGCATGGCTGTGGTTATAGTGCAAGCAGCACAGCTTTTTCATTCTCAAAATAAATTATTATTGAATAGTTAATCACGCAGTTGGTTACAAGCATGCTTGGCTTCGTGTTCCGGAAGTGACGCTAGGCCGCTGCTTCACCTCCATGCATCATTCAGTCACTAGATCACGCTGCTACTCTTTTCTATACTGCTTGCATCCTTCACTTCTGTGTCCTCATACCAACACACACAGGCACACGTACAGTCGCGATCAATATAAGAGGGAACAAGGTTTGAACGTTCATTTATTGATTATTCCATAATTATATGTGACCAGCAAAGGTTCTTTTTTGTTTTTTAATTAGTATTCATCTCGGCGTATAATATGCGAAAGCCATTCTTCAACTGCATGTAGAAATAGCGAGAATATTTTCAATTTTGTTCAAAAAGCTTGTTCCCTCTCGTATTGCTCACGACTGTACGTGGGTAGAAATCGACGGGCGACTGAACGGCCCTCGCCGATAAGAGGAAAGCTCGCACCGAAGGCGAGTCGCGCACCCAACGATGTGTATACTACGCCGAATACGAGGAAGAAAAATAAGGAGAGGCAGCTGCCGGAGCTACGCGACGCTTCTACCCCCCCTTCAAGTTGTTTGCGCGTCCGCGCAACGTGCTTCGAGATAGTCGCCGTTTGCGGCCCACATAACCCGCCATGGGGCGCCGCGTTTGTAAACGAGCCGAATAACGACGGCGACGGCACTAGAACACGAGGTAGCGAACCTCCGGCGTTCCGCTAATGGCTCCCAACGACAAGCGCGTGACAGAATATAGACAGGTTATGGGACATCGCAAACGTACGTGCACGCACGTACGCGCACCATTTAGCACGCGGCCGTTTTCCTGCAGGCTGTTTTTGTACCCCACGCCGCTTCTTTTCTGTTGTTTCGGGTGATATGCTCGCGGCCACCGATCGCCGATACACAATCACTCGAGAACCACGCGAGTGGGAACGCAGCAGGACCGACGGATGAATGCTGAATGCCGTCCGGCTTTTTCCGTGCCGCCCGTCGATGAGTGGTTTTGCCTGCGCTACCGATCATGCTTCTTTCTATAGATACATTCGCCACATTCGGAGTCTAGCCTGCGAGGAGAACATTGGCTTTTTAGGGGGGAAAAAAAAAAGGAACGGCGCAGCAGTAGCAGTAGTAACAAACTTTGCTGCCAACGTGACCAGGCGAGAGTCTTCGCCCAGGTCGACCCAGGGGCCCTGGCCGTTCGCATCGCGCTGTACACAAGCATGAGCCTGACATCAGGGTCGGTGCTGGTTAGCCGAGCCTCCCACTCAGTATTTAAAGTCTGGCTCCATCGAAGGGGGGACTCGATAGTGATTCCAACACAGGTGGAGAAAGAAATAAAGAGGGAAAGATAGAAAGCGGCTGGCGGCCTGTTTTACACACTGTTATCATACAAATGGAATAAGTCATTTTTAATGGTCTTCGTTTGCTCAGTGTATGAGACAGACCTGAAACAAGCAATCCGCACGCTCTTGCTAGAGTGCTAGTTTGTTGATGTTGTGTAGCCTCGGAGCTCAGTGGCCAGCTCTGGACATGACTCGTGGTGCGAATGCACGGGTTTTCCTTTTTCTTCCAGCCTTTGAGCAGTGCTGCCAGCTTTTTGTCGATAGAGAAGAAATGTTCCGATCATCACTGACAAGAAGAATAAAGAATCGTTGGCTGCTTCGGATGCATGAGGTCACACGGGGTCTCAGATCCCATATCAATACTGGTATGTGCCTCACCCCCACTCACCCTTCCCAAAAGTCTGGGAAAGTCTAGTTGTTTAGAAGAACTTCTTGTTGGGCAAGTTGGTGCATTGCTTGAAGGAACCGTGTTGCGCAATAAAAAAGACAGCCACAGGAAAAGCGAAGAGACAGACAGAGCGCAATATCAACTGAGTTTATTTGTGTGAAAGTGCCTTATACAGTCAGAATCACAGCAAAAGAACAAGGGGAATGAGAGAGGGGGTACAGCCAATCAACTCCTGGTCAACAACAGGTGCGCAGAAAATAGTTTTCCTTATTGTACAGTTTTACAGAAGTGTCGCTTACACATTTATCACCGTTTTCTTTTATGTGATAGGCCTCCAAAATCTCCCGCGCTGTTTTGTTTTTACTTCTTCCTAGTATTTTAATCTGCTTAAGCAGAGGCTCGCATCCACTGCAAGCAAGGCAATGAGCAGGCAAGTTCGCTCCTTCTTTATTCCGAATGGATCGGGCATGTTCCCCTGCGCGTTCATTCACGCATCGGCCTGTTTGGCCCACGTAGGCGCCTCCACACTTCAGTGGGATTTCATACACCACTCCAGTGGCACATTTCACATACTTTTCGGCATGTTTTATGTCGCATCCACTGCCTCTAGCTCCTTGGTTGCCGGTTCTCGGGCACAAGGCTGCGAGTCTAGTTTATTCTTTGTGCAGCCAGATCGAATGCAGCGCCATCTATGCAGGCAAATTTTGTAAGAATGCGGCGTGGAAACGCACCGCAGGGCGACCTTGCTGCCTGTGAGCTACAGGAAAAAAGTCAGTCGATTGAACGTGAATTGGCTGATTGACAGAAAAACGGTTTTTATTATATTGCCTTCACCGTTCCTAGCGCTGATACTCGAAGTGAGTGATATTACATCTTCATTTGTCCTTAACCATGCTGTTTTGCCTCGGCAGGGGGATTAATGTTATGAAATCCCATTCTTATCAACCAGGAGATGTATTTCAGCCTTTTAACCGTCAATAATTTTGCAAATGAGTCGCACTGCCATACTGCTCACTATTTTTTTTTTCCGACTGAGTTGTTTTCTTAGTGCATACTTCTTGCGTTGTTTGTTTTTGTACGTTTTACACACAACCTCTCCTGCTAAGGGCCAAAACCATGGCGCGCAGTGTCTCCAAATAAGTAAACAAAAAAATTGAGGGGCACTTTGACTGTCTAAAGTGTGTAGAGGCGAAAGCGTTTTCCGCGCCACTTTGACTGCCTCTGTGGAACTGGTGACGTCACACATAATTAATAACTAATTACTGAGTAATGACATTTCACTAACGAATGATTAATTACTGATTAATGGCTGAATACTAATTAACTGCTAATTAATTACGCTTAAGCTTCGCCTTTAGGAGTGGAACGCGACAGCGTGTTGTAGCGCAGCCAGGGCGTCCACGGAACGCCACCACCCATTCCCACTTACTTGGAGCATAACTATACGATCCCTTTAATTGGTTGCATGGTTACTAGCCAAGGTACAATTGGCCCCGTTTGAAATTTGCGCACTGTGACGTCACGACCATTTCGACCAATTGAAAAGCGTGACATTTCTGTCGACAACTCCTGCTTACAACGATGAGGCATTAAGGGCTTCCGCCTTAAAACCAATAAATAGATCGAAGTTCACGGCGCTGTATAATCGCCAGTGGTCTTTAGCGCATACAGAGGTGAACGCAGTCGCAGGCCGTGGTGCCAATCGGGAACAACGCTGGCAGCAGCTCCCATAACTCGTAGCGCCACCAATTGCTGGAAAAACCATCACAGCAGACCCGAGAAAAAAGGAAAAAAAAAAAAAAGAGCCAGACGCAGGTGTCTCCCGGTTGCCAGTCGTCTTCTTCGAAGACGCCGTAGAAAGAAAAAAAATGAGAAACCCGAGCGGGGAGACTCGACGACGCCTTCCGGGGTTTTGGTATACGGCATGAACGCAACCTGGAAACGTGCGTCGCGTTTCCTTTGCGTAACATCCGGAAACCAGCACGGCCGGAAATCCCCTTCCCGCATTTCCGGTCCGCCTTATAGCGCAGAGCATGTTATTCTGAGGCCCGTTGTTGTCGTGCAAATATAGGGATCAGGCCCTGTCTGATGATGCAGATCGAACAGAGAAGTTGCACGCATGTATGCAACGAAAATGATAGGTGGTAAACGACACTCGGCGAGGCCCGCCCCCGGTATCTCAGTGGCAATACGGTGTTCGGCTCCTGAGCCCCTTGGTCGCGGGATCGATTCCGGGCGAGACTATACTAAGTTTCGATTGAGGCGAAACACAAAGGCACTCCTGTGCGCGTTGAAGAAAACCCGGGCTGATCGATATTAATCCGGAGCCCACCGCTTACTGCCTTAAGCGCTGCTTTGCAATCAATCAATCAATCAATCAATCAATCAATCAATCAATCAATCAATCAATCAATCAATCAATCAATCAATCAGTCAGTCAAATAGGAACCAAATAAAACAGTCAGTTAATCAATCAGGGACCAAATCAAACAGCCAGTCAATCAATCAGGGACCAAATCAAACAGTCAATTGATTCATTATCAGTGGATAACCGACCGACCGGCCGACCGAATAACTGAATGACTGACTGGGCGACTGACTGATGAATTGGTCCTCAGAGTCAGTAAGCCCACAATGAGCCCCAGAAAACTGAGGTCTGGAAAAAATGGCGATCCAGAGCGCCTAAAAGCACCGTCCGTGTCTTCAGTTTCGAGCTGTTAGGCGTTAGTAAAAGAAACACAAAATAGATGTGTAAGGTATGTGCGGGAAAAAAAGCCGAGACAATCAGGGACAGCGCACGTCAGTGAACCTAACGAACCAGCACAGCGTTCCCGCCTGTGGTTCGTGCTACGCGGGGCCGAAGTCAAGCGCTGTTCCTACGAGTTTCAACGCTGCGTACGCTGGAATGGCAAAGCACTGGTTCAAGAATCTGGATCGACCAGGATTTCATTTATTTATTTATTTATTTAGTACATACTGCTAGCTTCATGCCGAGGCTGTTGCAGGATTGGGGCATATTATACAAGGGGAGAAAACGACAGTAAGAAAAGTACACTTAAATTATTGTTATACAGTTCTAGTTGGCACAGTGGAACAAAGGAAACAAAGCTACAGTCAGAGATCATAAGTCACAAAAAAATTTGCAGGAGGGCAAAAGTAACAAATCGACAACATTCTGCAGTCAGGGTACAGTTGACAGCTGGGAAAGAAAACTTTCCAGGGACTGGCACTTGACCACGTCATCAGGTAAGGCATTCCATTCACGAACTGCTTGGGGGACAAATGAATACTTAAAAGTGTTGCTGTGTGCCCGGTATTCGATTAAATGCTTGGAGTGTTGTGTTCTAGTGCTGCGGTGAGCTGAGCGGGAGACGTAACTCTCACTGTTCATTTTAAAGGCTCCAGACAAGAGAAGATAAATATGTTTGAGGCGTGTATGCTTGGCGCGACTACTAATAGTGCTGAGACCAGCCTGGGTAAGAAGTTCGGATGGTGACTCGTGGCGGCGATACTTGTTATAGATGAACCTCGTTATGGATGTTGGGATAGTGGTCGACCGACCACCCTATTGCTGAAGCCAGTGATTCCACACTCTGCCCGTAAAAACGTTCCGCACTGCGCGGCCTATCAGCGGGATTTTCCACGAGCAGCAGCAGCAGTTGCGGAGAAATCGGGAACGGAAGATGAGGCAGCAACGAACTTCCCCCTCTATGTCACCGGAGAGTGCGTTCCCGCGTAACAGCGCGCATGGATACCGCGTCGCCGCGTATCTTCCAGCGACCCATTCCGGCCTGGCTTCCGTTCCGACAGCTCCGCGCCGCGCGGCCTCTTCCAAAGCAAGGATCCGGGGAAAACAGATGCCAGACCCGTGCGCGACGCGTAAGCGGTGAATCTAGTGTGCTTAAAAACGCACCTGGAGTTTCCTACGGCGCTTCATGAGTGAGGCACACTCAGTGAAATAGCGTCCGAGTTTCGGCGTGGGTTTTAAGGCGGAAGCCTTTAATGCCTCATCATTGTAAGCAGGAGTTGTCGACAGAAATGTCACGCTTTTCAATTGGTCGAAACGGTCGTGACGTCACCGTGCGCGAATTTCAAACGGGGCCAATTGTACTTTGGCTACAACTAAAGGGGTGGTATAGTGATGGTCCAAGTAAGTGGGAGTGAGTTTAGTTAATTGCTTAATTAACCAATTAGCCTAATTAACCTTTCTAGTCAGACCAGATAAATAAATAAAACCGTGTAGGGAATTGATCGAGTTGGGGAATCGAACCCCGGTCTCCGCAGTCAGGGTTGCCAGATGGTTCCGGCCTCTGGTAGCCAAATTGGCCTGCATAGTAGCCCAAACGTAGCCAAAAGCGAAAATTTTGCGTAGCCCAAAAGTAGCCAGAAATATTTGTTTTTGGGACGACATTTCTTAAGCATAATAAATTAATTTTTGGCAAGAATATTTACATATTAGATTTCTTTTCCGTCTGAGGTGGTGCCCACGGTGTGTTCTTTCCGTTGTTAAATTTCGCATCCCTCATGCGCGCTAACCACTACGACTAATCAGGTGCGCTAACCAGGTCCTCAAGATGGGGCTGCAGTTCCACTTTTCATGTGCGGCAGTAGGCCATATCACCTGAGGCGGGTTACGACAGCCAGTCTGCACGCGGAAAAGAACGGCGGTGCTATATAACGCAATCGCAGCTCTGGTTTATAAATATTTCACCTTTAAAATGATCGCGCGCACATTACACACATCGACAGTGAAAATGCCTTGCTCTATACTTACGCAGCCTCACATTTCAATTTTATGCATTAAGAGAAAGGTTCTCGCTGAGAGCGTCACCTCAAAGCACCTAGCATGCGCCTTCTTGAAGCTACATTCCACGATATGCATGAGCTCAGAATAAATTAAGGATATGTGCCATTAGATGATAATATGTCGATTTCATCTTCAGTCTAACAGTACGTTCACAATAATGAGAAAAACATTTTAACCTTGAATTCCGGCTCCTTTTTCCATTTCTTTTTGTAGTTCCGGATGTACATAGCCAACTTGCCCATTCTGATTAAAGTTCTCGTAGCGACGGATCTAATGCCATGTCATGCCACTAACTTCCGCCGTCCTCGTTCTTACAGTGGGTTCCGCGCCGCGCCAAAGGATGACGCCATGGCACCGCATGAGTGCACGTGGATTACGCAACGGACACGGCGCTCTCGCGTAGTTCGCGATGAATATCGAGGGCTGCACGTGTGCCGCTTGCGGCTGCAGAAAAAGCGTAGGCTCTTGCTAGTTGCGCGCTTGGTGTGTCCACCACGAGATTAGGAAGAAACAGAAGAATACCTTATTAATGCGTAAGCATAACTTTCCCCATGCGTATCTTGAGCAGAATGTGTTCGCAGAACCAGAATAAACAATACAAGAAAAGAACATGCCTGGCTGTGGGTTTCCAACCAGCCACCTACCGCAGCCGAAGCGGACCTCCAAACCACTAGGCCACGTCTACGGTTAACGATTAATACGTGAGGATCACGAAACCGCGCAACAGAAGCGAAACAGTAGCATTTAATGCTTACGCATTCGTACCACGTAGGGACTTAAGTTCTCTTTGTGTTTTACCTCTATTCTGGTACCATGGTCACCCGTGGTACACCGTCAATGGGAGAACGCTCAAGTGTGCAGACGGCAACAGTCTATGTTCGGTGGCGCGCGGGCGCGGGTGGCGCTAGTTCGCGAATTAAGTGTAATCTATAGGCCGTGAAGTGTTTCCTGGGGGCAACTTTCACGTAGTGTCCACTGTTTATAAAAGAAATCGAAAGGCCATGGTCCTTGGCCGCCTGGCACACAAGTTTTCTCGAACGCAGCGTTTACAAATTGTCATTTTGTAGCAGACGCGCTTAATTTCTTTAGCCTGCAATAGCCTGCATTTTGATTCCAACATACCTTTTATTTCTGTCCCTGCGTTATTGTAACAGAGCACATTATAACTACTTTAACTTTTTTTTTCACGCATAAAAAAGATGTAGCCAAAAAGTAGCCACATAGCCAAAACGAAATTTCTGACGCCAACTCGGACAAAAAGTAGCCCAATTTGGCTATTAATAGCCCAATCTGGCAACCCTGTCCGCAGTGCGAGACAACGTTTTTAGATCCCTTTCAGTTTGAAAGCTGCGGTGCGCGGATTGTCGCCTTTCCGTTTCCTTCCGCGCGGTGGCGCTCGCCACGCTGTTTGCCTAGGGTGCCTCGATGCCAGCGCCGCCGTTCAGGGTGGTGCCATCCTTTGACCGCTCCAACGCCGCCTCTCTCTCCCTGCGGCGCCATTTTGAATCACAGCGGTCGGTCGGGCTGGTCTCAGTTGCTTGGTGCAAGCAGCTGAGCTTCCGTTTTTCGAGGCCCGCGGCTGCGGACGATCGCTTTATTTGCTTGGACTGAGGAGCTTGTCAAGTCCGCCGAGGCAGCATGACGGGTTGTTGTGTGCCAATGTGCGCCGGGTCAACGCGTAAAGGCCTACGCTGTTTTCGCTTCCCCCGGGACTCCGGGCGAAGGAAAAAATGGGAAGCTCAAGTAAAGCGGGATCAGCTCTAGAGTATATTGCTTTAAATGTTACACCTCACTGTGCTTTTTTACCACTCTGTCTCGTTCTGCTCTTTCGTGGTTTGCATCTTTTTTTTTCATACTTTGTTTTCATGTTTGCGGCGAAGGTTGCACCGCACTGTGCACTACAACATTTTTCCCGTAAATCTTGTTGACTTATTTCGTGGTTTGAACCTTTTTTCATGCTTTGCTTTTATGTTTTCCTTTAAGGTTACACCCCACGGTACATGCCCCACTTTTCTGTCCCAATGTCTTGCTTGCTTATATTGTAGTTCGTGTTTTTTTCATGACCTGCAATTACAGTAGACATTAAATGAATAATTTGCATTATCTTTTGTTTTGTTCTCTGTACTCTCTGTAAGAGGGTAGGCTGAAAAGCTATGTTACATATTTGTCTTCCTCAGTAATAAAGATAAACATTTAGGTAGGAGTTATTTTTCGAACAGCCTAACCCATCAGCACACATATTTGTAGGCAGAATAGAAAATACACGGATAGCCAATGTTAAAAACCGCGTTGTTTTTTTTTAACAAAATCCTCTATGGTTAATTTTTTTCGAAAAGCGGGACTTTTCAATGTCGATTAATTCGATTTCGAATTTAAAATTTTCAGAATTACTGCAGTTTTTTTATGACTAAAATCGAATCTTTTTTGGGCAGGTTTACATGCATGGTTTATTAATGAACACCGATTGGCTTGAATAAATTATGAAAAATATATGTAGAATTGTGTTTCACAAACTGAGGAATCGCAGGAGAGCAACCGGTGCGTATGTCCAGGGCGCAAGCGAAGTGTGCATGCGTGCGCACGCAAGGACATTCGGTGGTTGTGCGCCCCTCATAAAAATGAAACGAGTGAGAAACTTCCAATAATCCTTTATGCTATCGCCAACGAGGGGTGATTCGTTTTCTTTGGCCCCGAGAAAGAAAACGCAGGAGCAGTGGCAACGTCGGTGTACGGCGGCATCATTTGTATATACCAGCGCCCGCCCCATAAGCAATGTAATTGCGCCCTTGTGAGCAATAAACGGGCGAACAACTCGCAGTTACCCTTTGAAAGATTAGAAAGCAAACAGACACTAGTTTTTGCGAGCATAAGAAGCGGAAACAGCCCGCGCGACGATAGCGAAGCCAGCCGCAGCGCTCGAGCGGCTGACGACACGCGGGCGTTAACAGAACGTGGGCATTAAAATCCCAAATATGGTGAAAAAAAAAGAGGCAGCAATTTCTTCTATCCGCATGGAGCAGCAGCACCTGCTAGGCAACAGATCTTTAAAATATTAGCGCGTTTCTCAAACCAACAGACGCAACAGTAAATGTTCAACCTCGACCACTTGGGGCTGTAAAATTAAGTCATGCAATTACGTCTTCGACCCTCGGATGTTAAAATGGCTATTATGAGTGAAAAGATACGCAGTGCGATGTTGATGAAAAAGACTGTTCCAGTCAAAAGCACTCTCACGCCCGCCTAAAGTAAGAGTGGCGCCGTTACACTCGCTAGCGCAGCTGATCCCGTGTGATTCAATATGGCGGCGCCCGCGATGTTGTCTCCACCCTGTACGGCGGCGCTGGCATCGAGGCACCCTATGTTTGCCCGACCAGCGTGGCCCTTCGCGTGTGCGCCATCGTCGCCGCCGCCTGATTTGGAGCAGCCAGCAGATATCAGCATAGAAGATATCAGCTGTCCTGTGCCGGTTGTTGGCAGCGACGCTTATCTTACAGTATACAAAAGCTTCAAGCAAGGGTGCTTAAAGCATCCCACCAAAAATATGCTAAAGTTTACCAACATTGTAAACAAAGCAATCCCGATTTCTTTGAAGGAAGGTCCCGTTTTTGAAAGGGACGTTTTTTGGGAGGTGCTAGACAAGCTTGAATTGCAAAACCTTGCTCGGCTTGGATGTGCAGAGCATATGGCCACTTTTACATGCCAAGTGCTGCATTTTGTCATAGTGACACGCATGCACTTCTCTGCGAAAGACGTGAACCGTCGGCTAGAGAAGAGAGAAAATGTTGTCATTGCAAATAAAAAAGCTCGCCTTCAAGTAGCCATTCCCTCCGTGCTTCCGACTTAGTGTGTCTGCATTTAATGCTTGTCTGTGTTCAATGCAATTAACATTCTAAAAATGAAAGTGCAGGACGCTGCTCCTGTCTGTGTTATCATTGCAAATAAAAAGCTCTTCTATAGTTATTCCCTCCCTGCATCCAGCTAAGTGTGTCTGCATTTATACTTGTGTTCACTGAAATTGGAATTCTAAAGAACGTGCAAAATGCTGCTCGCATGTGCGGTCCTTCGTTGATAATATAGCGCGGAATTTCGTGACTGATCTAGAAGCGGAACATCGCTAGTTTTATCCTTTCATTAATGTTTCGTGCATTCTCCAGAAGAAATATTGATAGCTCTACTCCAATATACGCATATCATCAGCGCTAAACGTCGCAAACGTGATGCGATAAAGCGCAATTTAAACGATTGGTTTTTTGCGAACTGGCAACAGCCTGCTCTTTATCTCACCCTTACTAGTCAGGCGAAACAGTTCTTTAACCATGAGACCGAAGTTTCACCGTGACAGCTCCAAAAGTACAGCAAATTTGAGTTCGACGTGTTCGCTCCCAATGTTATCGCGGCTGAGAACAGGCTGTCACAGGAACTGCCAAGCGCGAGCGCTCCGGCGCCTCCGGGCCGACAGCGACAGCAGCGCCGCGTGGTGAGTGGAAGCGAACGGGGGCCGCTTTCTCGGGCGCGGCGCGGGGGAGCTTGCAAACTGAAAGGGATCTAAAAACGTTGGTGCGAGACGAGCACGCTACCACTCCGCCATGTCAGCTCGATGGTTTGGAATGAACAAAGGCGCGTCTAGTGAATACGGTGTCTTCGTTCACTCCCATCGTCCTGCCTTCCCGTTAAGACGAGGTTTAGGTGTCCACCGAGATATGAGAGACAGATTTCCTTTCCTCAAAAACCAATTTACCGACGAGCAAGGCTTAGAGCCGAACGGGCGATGGCGTTCAATGGACTCCCTGGCAGCGTTGCAAGAAGCTGTCGCGTTCCGCTCTTAGAGGCGAAGCTTAACACCTTAACCACACATCAGTGACACAAGCAGCAACACCGCGCTTAAGGCTTTCGCCTCACCGCACTTTAGGTCAACAAAGTGCCCCCTGATTTTTTTCCTCACCGTGTGGTGCCAGTGTCTGGGTGTATATATAATAAAATGTACAGTCTTGGTCAAAAGTCTTAAGGGCACAACGTTCACCTACAGCGAAATGATTGTCCTTAGAATGCTTCGTGTAGCGGATCCTTCAAAACACAAGTAAAGCAGGAAGATTCTCTACATCCAGAAGGAACCTTCTGCTAGCATTTCAAGGTCCTTCGGTATTTACTAGTGCCGTAATGGTTCTATTATGGGGCTGTAGCGAAGAGCCTTTGGCCTTAAGACTTTTGACCAAGACTGTACGTTTTTGTTACTAAAACTACTTTGTCTGGGACAGCAGGAGCCTCCTGTCTCTTCAGCCTCACTGGTTAAGCCTTGGAAGGGCCAACACAACATTTTGTCCCTGGCGCTTATCCGCGGCTCAGTGGTTAGCGCCTCGGTTACTGAGCCGGAGGTCCCGGGTTCGAACCCGGCTGCGGCGGCCGCGTTTCGATGGAGGCGAAACACAAAGGCTCCCGTGTGTGCTGTGCGATGTCAGTGCGCGTTAAAGATCCCCAGGTGGTCGAAATTATTCCGGAGCTCTCCACTACGGCACCTCTTCCCTCCATCCCTGTGTTAGTCCAGGTTGGCCTGCCAACCGTAACGTGAAGGTGAACTTCAGCGCTGGCGCCGACCGAAACTGCCGGTACGAAATCGTTCGTAATTAATTATTCCCGGTTCGCAGTGGTGGTTAGAGCTCATTTTCATGATTACTAGACCCGTATAGACCTCTTTCAAGGCAAGAAAACGAACCCTCCAGAAATTTGTGCCTGGTGTAACACTAATGAAGGCCAATTGTCCACACCCTTAATTTTTCTTGTTTCGTTTGGAAAAGGATGCACAAAGCACGCCGAGAGCGTTTGTACCCAAGCACCTTGTAAAGGTGCGCGGGTGCAAGGGTGTGCAAGGTTGTCCAGGTACTCTGAGACTTCATGAAGAACTTTGCACTCGTTCATTAAGCGTGCTCCTAATCTAATGTGAGCTGTTCGAGCTTCCCATGGCTTTCGACTCTCCGAGAGCCAGGCATTGCACCCATTTTGGGGTGTGCAAAGATGCGACTCATAGAGAAAAAAACACACCCTTATGGGTGCGAATTTCTTGATAATGTAGTACTCAGGAGAAGCAGGACTGAAAAGCTTGAGCTCGGTCGGGACAAAATGGCGCATGCAAACAACGCGACCAGTATGCCAAGGTGCACTTCACGTGACCAAGCGGTACACTACTGGAGAAAACACGCGCAACGATCCATACGTATCATTCGAGAATGCGAAGTGACGGTGAATATCGCTCTGCCATGCTGTTAAATATTTAAATCAGTTTTCAGACGACCACCATGGATGACGTCACGGCCACATAGCAACCTCCCATATGATGGCATCTGAGAGCACAGAATCCTCTTAAAACGCCAACAGCTTACGTGTTCCTGTGTGTAAAAAGAAAGACCGAGGCTACAGTACGCGAATTAAACAACATCTAACTGTCGCAAAACCACTGCAGAAGAAAGAACACTTAGTGAAATAACAGCAAAGTATTAAAGCAAGCACGCTTTTCGCATGCGAAGCGTGCTCTTTCGTATTTAGCTGTACATGTTTGGTGTCCACACTTCAGCGAAATCAGCCCGCCGCCAGCGACGGACAACGAAGAAATCTGGATTAGTTGGTTACCGCCAAAGGGAGACACCATTTTCTAACTTTCTAGTTAACGGGGCACAAGAAAGGAGACGAGGCCACGCTAGACACAACCTTATGTGTCTAGACTAGTTTTGTCTTTGTTCGGGTCATGAATTAGAGCTATTCAAACATATCGCAGTGCGACTAAGCGGCTTCAAAAATATCCGCACCAAAGCCGCTCGCCTGGCAGCGTCAGGGCACGTACCACTCCGGAGAAACAGCAGAGGTCATCAGACAGGGAAGGACGCGTCAATACGGGCCAGGCACGTAGGACTGTCAGGGCAGCTGGCCTCGTCGCCCTCAAAAGGTTCTCGAGCCCTCACCCTCTGCAAATGTGAAGTTTCACGAAGCCCAGAAGTTCGTGAATTCGGGCCACCCTCTCTCCCGAGCATCACGACCTTAACGGCAGAAGCAGCGCAACGGATATGGACCGAAGGTCGCGCCGTGAGTGACACGCCAGTGCAGGCAAAAGGACGCGCGGATTCAATCGTGACCGTAGTCGCGTCGCGATGTCTGCCGAATGTTCGAAGTTTGTCGTTTGATGGGCTGCCAGAGTTCGACGTCTCCGCTTCCCAGTTTCGTCCGAAAATAAAAATAAAAGCGAAGGATCAGGAAGAAACGAAAGAAAAAAGCACAAGGCACGCCGTGATCCCTCCAGGACAGAGCAGACAAATCGTCTCTTGCCACTTTCCGCTTATCATTTACGAGAAGTGGCACGCAGGCGCAGGACAGACGCCGACCTCCCCCCCGCGCACTTCGTCCTCTTCGGGGCCGAAAGATACAAAACATAGATATGCGGAAAAATGGCCGCCTCTGTGTGGGTAGCTCATGGGAGGAAATAGGGGGGGGGGGGGGGGGGGGGGGCGCTAACGCCGCGGCTTTTCTCGGAGGGAGCCCTACCGCGACGTCACGGGTGCTCTTCAATGACGTCACGGCCATTCGTTGCGTGGCTCTAGCAGTGGGCGTGGCTGCTTCCCTTTGACCCGGACGACGATGAGGCGGTCCCAGAGGGCGCACGTGTCGCAGAGAGGAGGACACATCAGAGCGGTCGCCGTACTCTCGCCGAGGGAGAGAGGGGTCAGCGGTCGCCCGGCGGTCAAAAGCGTGTCAGGTGTCACGTTGACCGGCCCAGTATTCACGAGGGCCCTCCTCACCGGTGGACGACGATGACGACGTGCTAGCCGCACGCATGCAGCTCGGGCGCCCTGTCTTTTCGGTTACTGCGCTCCTGGCGTGCGTGGTGCTTGCTGCCGGCCTGTCCGCTTCACGACCTTGACCCTGAGCGGAGCATCCTCCCGGTGTTTCGGAAGGGGACGTGATGGTTGGAGATCACCGAGAGGCACGCGGGGGGTCAGACACGGCGGCGGCGCTCGTCAGCCCGTGACACGTACGCACGCTTGCTACGCCGGCGTTTCGAGGGAGGCGATGTGCGGACCAAACTTGCCCGTTTCGCGAAGCTTTTACGCTTCGAAGGCTCGGGAAAGAAGAAAAAAGAAAACGTTGCGGAGGGCATGTTTCAGCGATCTGCTTATTCGCTCTCGCGGACATTTCAGAGCCCCGTGGAAAAAGTTAAGGAAAATGCAGTACAAGACAGACGACATGCAATAAAGAGCCTACAGATTGTAACTGCGTGTAGTGTGACCTTATTAGCGTACGCTGCATACTTGGCTGCATGGGTTTAAAAGACGCAGTCGACATTGTCAACAATGACCGTTGAAGAAGACGGCATCTTAGAACACTGAAAGCATTTCTGCGGTATTCTAGTAAGGTATTAGTCCCGCACACGACTGAGCTTTTTTCTTTTTACTTAATCAACAATTCTCACCGTTAGTCTGGCACTGAAGTGCAGAACAAAGCAAGGTATATTGGGTATGGATATCATACCTCTCCGCTGTCTGATACCAGCGCTAGCGGCTACAACTCGGCTAGGCGTATAATGCACAGTGCTAATGTGGTTTAAATGCGTTTAAACATGTTGGTCGAACCAAGGAATGCTATTGTATCGATAACTTCCTACTCTTGGCCCTCTCCATGGGCTAAGGTGCGACCGCGATACCTCATCGCAGGAGAGAGACAGTTGGAGAACAGAACTGAAGCAGATAAGGCCCGCTTCAACGACGCTTTGCAATTGACCGAAACAAACGATTCCGGGCTCGCCGGCGTACAGTGACCTTGTAATTAATTCCATAAGAAAAATATGGATCGTCGAGAAGGTGCCTTTGGCTGTCACGTGACCCAGGCTAGGCTTGAGAATGAGAATTTTCGATGAAGTTGCGGTACTGCAGCTACCAGATCTGCCGCTCGTTGGCTCCGAGAAAGAGCCAAACATATGGCCACTTTCTCTTTTTTAACTTTGATACCCTACTACTTGTTCAGAAACTATAAAGGAGCGGGAATGCTGGGGTCAAAGTGCGCTTAGGCTGGCTGCTTTTTGTTTTGTTCTATTTCACGGCAATAACGTAGTCAAGGATATGATCAGAGCCCTGCGGTCCTTAAAGAGACACTGAAAACAACTACATCCAATTCATATTATTGGTGAAAATTGGTTTCGTGGCTCTTCTGCCAATGCTAACGTTTGTCCGGCAGCAAAAGGCGCATTTAGAGACGAGGAAACCGGATTTAAAAGTTTTCCCCCAGCCGGTTCAAACTTATGACGTCCTTACAATAAAAACAAACAACAGGTCGCCACTTTTCTGGAATGAGAAGTAAATGGTGGTGCAGCGTAGCCTCCGAGATCCACAAAAAAATCGACGTCGACGCACGCTCTTTAGTTGTGAAATCGGCCGGTGGTGGCGACACCTATATTTCATTTTTTGGTATTTTATAACTTACAAAGGCTCCATTTTCGGTAAAAGTGGTGCCTTTGCGATTAGAACATAACAGATAATCAATCGATGCAGGCCAACTGTTCTGAGTGTCCGTTTAAGTTAGCGATGTAACTGCAATTTCATCGCGTTCGACTCAAGTGTATAGCGTCCAATCGCACCTATACTGGTTCGACGAGCGCCGAGGGCTGCGCATTGCTGGGAAGCCTGACCGTAGCAGTACGCGGACGACGCGTGAATCACGGTTCAGCGGACTACCCGTTAAAGAAAGTGGCTGGTCTTACAAGCATGTAAGATTACTACCGGTTTAAGCACCTGTTTCTCTTTCGAAACGACATCTAGCTGTGTGTCTGTATGAAACGATGGCAGTGTAAATATATACGGGACCTTTCGTCCCAGCCTTCTATTTCAGAGCTGCCGCAGTTACGGCGATGGCAACCTAAATTTAGCAAAGCAAGCATGTGCACTGCCCCACCGAAAAGAAGTACAACCAACTCTAACCGAGGAAGCCATGACAAAAAGTAGAAAACTGGGGTTAGGGGGTCGTCACCAGCGAAGAGGATCTCTGTGCGGGATCAGGAAGAAAGGATCGGGAGATACAAGCGACAGATAACTACCGATCGAGATGAGGAGATAGCAAGAACACGATCAGAATCAGGTGTAGTTGAACGCTTCCGCCTCAATCTCCTGCACCACGCTACATTTTTTTGTTTTGTTTTTATTGGTTTTCTTTAATCTGCGGAGTTTACAGGAGATACTTTTTAGATGGCAGGTTTCTTTGAGGTACATTTGCCGCCGCAGGAATCAGTATGCAGGACCTTGGGGCATTCCCCTAAACGTTTGAACACATTGCTCCCACTTCGAGTTATTGATCAATTCGCTCTCGCCTATACCATAAGCTTGCCGTCCTGGTTAGCTCAATTGGTAGAGTGACTGCTCCGGTGTAGCGGTGGTCCTGGGTTCGAACCCCGGACCAGGACGAATTTTTCTTTAACTACGAAGTTTCTGAGAAAGCTGTATAACTTTCCTTTGTAGCCGTATGGCTGCGCTTGGACGGATTCCAGTGAGTAATTTGCTCCCTTATTATGAATCAGTATTGCTTTTTATTTTTTTACATCAAGTGTAGATAGACGATGATTCCAAGGAACTTCTATACGTGTCATCAGACAGTGCTGTTCTTGTAAACCGAACGCCACATGCCGACACGTTCTCGCGCTCTTGGTACCATTACAACGAAAAAAATCGTTCTAATCGGCAATGCTGATCCAAAAGGTACGTGTCTGTGTACATCTACAAAATTCGTTGACACGCTGGCGGAGGCAGGCCTAGATGTGAATCCCCTGCACTTTTCTATGCGACCAAGCCATAATTAGCCCCAGATGCTTAATCATCGTCATCACCCTAACTACGCCCACTGCAGGGCAGAGGCCTCTCCCATGTCTCTCTAATTAACCCTGTAATGTGCCTGCTTGGGCCACCTTCTGTCACACCATTCCGGAGACTTTAGAGAGTTATAGCATAGCGCGATCCGCTACCATGATCCGCTTCAGCGACAGATGGCGCCACTTGCCCGTCAGCTGCGTGCTCGCCTGCCGCTTGTACGCAGTGGTTCCCGGTAGCGGACCACGCTATGCTATAACTCTTTTATACCACTCCAGCCCGCTGCCTACTCACTCTGCGTTCATTTTTTTACTCACTCTAGGTAAGAAGAGAAGTAATGCACTGGGCAGACGAAACACTACACACACAGGAAGGGCGGAGGGTGGGTGAAATAGCGAGACAGCCAGCAGAATCCGAAGGCCGAGTATTCGTGCCGGCCCCAAAGCAGAGCTGTCATAAACTGCACCTTCCTTCGCCGAGACGGCGGTTTTCGCAGAACGCTCTAACCACACACTCCCGCAGGTGTGCATGCGCGTGCTCCAAGCGTTGTAAGCGCTCAGGGGGAAAATGGGGGGAGGATGGGGGGGGGGGGGGGAGGGGGGTTGGAGGGGGGAAGCCCCGCTGTGCGAATCATGTGACCGACTTGAACGGAAGGTTCCGAGGCGTGGCTCGACCCGCTGCGCGCGACATGGCACGCGGTAGGAACTTAATTGCACCGCAGCAAGCGTTGACGCTCTCTGTACTTTTCGGCGTAGCCTGCAGCGTTGGTTCTGCAGAAACGCCGGGCCATAAAACGAATGACTGCAATGAAAGCACGGATATTTTATCTTATTCTTCCTGTGACGCACTGACGCCTTTCCTTAGATTTGTTCTGCACGCAAACGCACTCTAATAACATGCAGCGTTGCGAAAACTGGAGCCCTGCCCTCAGGGTCGCCGTGGCTGGTCGCTTTGCGCCAAATTGGCTACTTTACGACCCCGAATGCCGATGAAAATTTCAGGTTGGCACACTGCCTATTTTCCGACTACTCCGAACTTATATTTTGGCGTATTTACGAGCCTTTTTTTTTTTGTTTAATCTCAATATCCCCGCCGGTGGAGATGGTGCGCATCGAGGCACACATACTCGCGGCCAGGGTAGCGAGGCAGCCTACATCTCTAAAGACGGTGACACCTTCAGAGAAAGAGAGAGAGACTTTGATGAATATAGGAGATTGATTGATTGATTGATTGATTGATTGATTGATTGATTGATTGATTGATTGATCACAAACATCTTTATTTGCTCAATATTCTCAGAACATGTGGGTGGGCCGCCTATTCCGGTAGTCCATTGGCTGCTGCTGCTGCGCTGGCCCTCCCCACCAGCCAGTGCTGACGGTCAGGATCATCGCTGAGCAGCCTCCCACTGCTCCTCCGAGGGGTTGGGAATGGGGTGGCTGGTTGTTAGCCTGACATGTTACTCCAGGTGAGAGTGAAAGAAGAAGATAAGAGAAGAAGAAGAGGGTAGAAAAGAGTAGAAACGGGGGAAAAAAAAAGGATGAAACGGGGTTTGGTTTAGTTTATGGGGTTTAACGTCCCAAAGCGACTCAGGCTATGAGGGACGCCGTAGTGGAGGGCTCCGGAAATTTCGGCCACCTGGGGTTCTTTAACGTGCACTGACATCGCACAGCACACGGGCCTCTAGAATTTCTCCTCCAAAGAAAACGGGATACCAACCTTCAGAGAGAGGATTTCACTAGGCCATATAAATAGACCAAGAGGCCGCGAGAGAGCGATGCTTCCAATTATCAAGGTAAATGGCGATACAATTTCTACGGCGACTTCCATTTGATTAATATTTCATTTATATACTTGCAACGCACCTGTAGGGCAAAGAAAAAGACAATTCTTTGCTTTTTTTTGTTTCTTGCACTGATTAAAAATGCTAGTGTTCCTTATTAACAACTGTGTTCACAACATCACTTCTGTTCTACTTGGATGCAAAACTGGCGCTAAGATTAAATGGCATTGCTACTCCTGCTACTTTAAACTCGAGTTCTGGCTCCTCCTAAAATGTGCTGCTGGATATGCTTGCCTCTTTTACTTTATATACCCCAGAGTTTGTGCTTTTGTTATTTTTTTTGGCAATGTCCGGTGCATTGACGGTGTGTTTGGAATATGGATATGTGCATTACACGCATCACGTTAATTTTCCGTGTACAATGGGGCGAAAAAAAGCCCCAGGGAAGCGCAAAAATAGATCCAAGAGCGTAAGCGCCATTTCTACTAATGACCACCTATTTCAATGCAATAAATTAAAGTGCCTGGGTCTGACTTTCACCTATAACTTGAACTGCAGTATACGCTTCTGATGCCACCCATGTCTCGTGGATATTTTTGTCCGCGGTGCTACGTATCAGTGTAGATGATCCCCATCCCCTTCTGCGCTAATAACGAACTGGACGCTGTATGTATTCAATAATGGTTGGTTTGGTTTGGTTTATTGGGGTTTAACGTCCCAAAGCAACTCAGGCTATGACGGACGCCGTAGTGAAGGGCTCCGGAAATTTCGACCACCGGTTCTTTAACGTGCACTGACATCGCACAGTTCACGGGACTCTAGAATTTCGCCTTCATCGAAATTCAGCCGCCGCGGCCGGGATCGAACCCGCGTCTTTCGGGTCAGCAGCCGAGCACCGTAACCACTGAGCCACCGCGGCGGGGCGTATTAAATAATGGTAATGAATAATAATTCCACGAGCGTCCGGTGTTTGTCCTCCCCGGTTCTTACTCCGCGCACGCAGTAACTGTCATCTCTCCATGATATGTGCACGCGCGCTCGGCGACGCGCGAACGGAAGTCCATTGCCGCCGTAGCCAGCAAAATAGGCAGCACGTATCTCGCAGAAGCACGGGGGGATGGGGGGGGGGGGGGGCACCTTTGACGTCATAAGCAAAAGGGGAGGGGGGTACCACGCCAGCAGCGAGGCGTGCAGCACGAGCGCCTCGCCAAACGGGGTCAGGCGGACGCTGTTATCCGGGGGGGTTCGCGGAATGAGCCAACAACCTTGCCCTATGCAGGGAACGATCGCGCGATCGCAGTATTAAGCACCGGATCGCTATAGATAGCTCGCGCACGAGACTCAACCTAGGCGCGTGGCGTGTATATATATACGCGCCGACGATGGCACACCTAACAGGCTCTGCCGCAGCTTCAAGGATGCCTACAGATGGAAATCGGTGGGTACTGCGCTCAGAACCATCCGTGGCGTTTCCGCTGTGGCACCATAATGAACGCTACGACGAACGTGAGGAGCAGTGCATAATGAAATAGGCTTTGCGAAGACAGTTTTGGAGCGCACCTGAGCAATATACATAGCCTTCGTGAAAGGTCCACGAGGCAGACCTCATTGTCTGCGTTCGTGCCTTGCAGTCGGCCATTCTCGGGCACCCCTGAAGCTTAAAGTTTGTGGAGGGTGGTCTTCGACACTCAGGAACTTTCGACTACCGGAGCCTCTCGACCATTTGCAAGAGACCGGTCGGAAATTCACATACGTCCCTTGATTGGCAGGCTCACACGACCGCCGTTGCGTACACTCGTCCAATCAGGAGCAGTGACGTTTCATATTTGCCGCCAGACAGCGAGACGAGTCGCCGGTTCCGCCAAAGCCCCTAAAAACTGCTCGGAGCAACGGCGCATGCGCGAAATCCCAACCAGGGCGTCCTCGCATAAGCATTAGCATCGTGACCATGGGCTAGCTGTAAAGCAAGTGGATCCTCGGTCTTTTGAAGCGCGAATTCGCGCAGCCAAGTTTACTTCAAGCCGACTCCTTGTTTACTTCAAGCCAAGTTTAAGCCAAGTTTACTTCAAGCCGACGGTCATCCAGTACCGTTGAACAGTGCTACGACCTCACTGAAACGAGAACGCAACGGACGCCAGGCACAGGGCAAGCGCCGTCGTCCGGATTCTCTCTCTCACTCTCTCGTCTTAGTCATCGTCTCTGGAAGCCGCTTGTGGAGACGAGTCTGGAGTCGGTACGTTACACAAGGGTCAGCAACTGCTTCTGCCATGGTCCCATCGGTTCTGGCCAATGCCTGCAAGTCCACCTGGACAGTCTCCCTCTCTCCGTCATTGACCCTCTCTAGAGCCGCAAAGACCTCCTCCTAACCCTCACCTTCTTCTGTGGTATCCTCACCCGCCATCCCGTCACCCTCATCGCATGACCCATCCAAGATGGCGGCTCGCTCGAGTTGAAAGCTCCGGAAGGACGTCGGCGCACGCAAGCTCGTGCGCACATCCTGCCCTCCCCCCCTCCCCCTTCCCACGTTCTCTCCAATGATGAACGAGTGACAAAACCCCTCTCGGCAGACTGGCAGCCGGCCGGATATCGCGGTTATAAATACTAACACTGACCTGACCACCGCTGCCGTCGGCCCAGAAGGCAGGAGTCATCAAGACGGCTTCGAGGAGTACAAGGACACGGGGGAAGGGAGGGGGGGTTGTAGAGGATGACGCATTTCCCACTCATCTCGTAGTTGGTTCGAGAAGTGCATGCGGACCACTTCGCCAAGTTCACTATTCTATGAACAACGCGACTGGAGACGAGGGGTGAGGGAGGTGTGGGGAGGGGGGATTGCTGATCCGCGCTAGTCAGAACGTAAGGTAACGAGCCCGAAAAAAAAAAAAAAGAAAGCAACGCTGCTAAAATGCAAAGAGGGGACCCGGCCAGACATGCCCCGATAAATATACCTGCCATGCATATGCAGACAAGAAGCGCGTAAGTCTGGCACATAGCTTATCGCGCGGAATTCACTTTTTTTTTTTTACTATCTTAGGTCCGCAGAGATCTTACCAAAGCCAAGCGGGAGGAAGAGGTAAAGGGGGAGGGGGGGGGTGAATCGATGAGAAGGACACGGACGCCATGAACAAAAAAAAAGCTCGCTAAACTGAATATGCTAAACGTAATCGCAACGGAGACACAGCGGGATTAGGAAGATGAGAAGAAGGGGGTGCTAAAGGGCGATGGGGGAGGGTGATGCTTCGGCGGCGCGCATAACAGAGCGGCCGCTTCGGTCGGACCTTGAACCCGATCGCGGAGTGACGCGTTTTTCGTAAACAAGGCTCCGCGCTCGCGGTAATACTTGATTAGGACCGAACGCGGCGCGCAAGTCGAACTAGTCACGCGCTGCGCGCATGCTCAAGCGGAGAGACTTAGGAGAACTGGAGCATTTATTCAGCATGCATGCTTCTACGACGCCATGGCAAGCAGCGGCGTCCAAGCGCTCAGCGGCGTAGACAGATTATCCTTCAAGGAAAGTGAGATTCAGGGGGCAGTTTTGTGACGGCTGGTTGTGTCCGGGTAACTGTACTTTCTGAATGATGCTGACCACCCTATAAAGAAAGAAAGGTGGGGAAGGGGGGGGGGGGGGGGGGGCGTATTAAATGTAGGCGCTGCTTGTAGAGTTTCGAAGCAAGGGGGTAAAGACCTGTAATTCCATGTATTGGGTATCTTCGATATTACTAACGGGAATGGCACGATTTTCAGCCTTATTAATATATAAAGAACCGAAGATTCGGAAGTTGACAGCAACAACGCCTAAGTCGCGGTTTTCATGGCACCGTCGCATAAACACGACAGTTTTTGAGTAAGAAAATATAGTGCGTGAAAAGAAGCTGGCACTGTTGCATCTGTCACTAATTACAGCACAAAATGATCATCTTGAGGAGCGCCACAGGTCACCCTTCAGCAGTGGAAGTTGACTGAGGAAAGATTGCTAGCACTTGGATGAGGTATACGGCTGCGTCTGCTACTGATCGATAGCACGCCGTCATCTTTCGTCGACAGGTATCGAAGCAAAAAGGTTCTACCCCGAAAGCATACCTCCGTAGGAGCTTTCGCAAGTCTTGGAGAGTTCGCAGTTAAGCAATACCTTGGTAGCCTGCCCGCCGTACAGAGAGCGGAGTGGCATGCACGGCGTGACCACCACGTGGTGCGTGCAACCACGGTGTGCGCCCCACCATCGCCACTCATAGTCGGACGGTGTTGAATACCACTACGATCCGAAGAAGATGATGAAATGTGTATACCACCCAAGCTACAAAGCATTTCCGACGACTTCCGCACCGTCGGTAACCCAGCGTCATAAGAATTAGAGCTAGAATGCCACTTCTGGTAACTGAGAATTCAGCGCGCGCGCCAGCTACTGAATTAAGGCGATGGCGAACACAAAACTAGGTAAACGACGAGTAAAGCAGGCCCAAGCAAGCCCAATCTGCATGCGCAACTTTTGTTACGTCCAAAGCCAGCAAACTTCCGTCTCGGCTGGAAGCGTCCAGTGACAGATGTACTGCACCAAACGGGCGAGGCAGGCAAACAAAATTCAGCGCACGTTAGCGAAGCACGCCGGCGTTTGACTCTGTCGCAAAATCTGCATCCGCTGCGTAAAGGCGCATCGAGTGCACCCTGCTTACTCGACCTGGTATCAGTTCAGCCAGTTCATAGTAGAAAGAGACCTATGTTTTTTACGCTTGCAAAAACTCCCCGCAAAACTGAATCGTCAACAACACTGTCACAAACCAGAGATGACACGTCTTCTCGCCCTTGGCTCGTTTTTTCTTCTGTTGTTATTATCGCTAGTTATTCTTTGTTATTCCGTCTCGCGAGCATCCTGGTCCCCGGAGAATTAACGAGCTAGGAAGGATAGACAGAAAACAAAAATGGGAGGACGACAGATGAAAGACAGAAAGAGAGAAAGAAAAACCAGTCCAGTCCAGGTGCTTCAGTGACGCGAGTCGCCCATACGGCGACCACACAAACACGAATGCGCGCTCAGCTTTCGGTGCTGTTTGCATGTACGGAGAGAGAGGGCAGTGTTTTCCACTTTGCACTTTAATACTTTTTTTTATTCTCGTAATGCGCCGCTGTAAAACAACAATGACGGCATCGCTGCGAGAAGGAGGTGGACGGAGAGAGAGAGGTAGAGGGCGTACACCCGGGCTCTCGGAGATAAACAAGCCGCGCGCGGTCGGAGCTGGAGTGAATAGGAAAGAAGCACGTGCGTTTTGCGGACGCAAAACCATACGGACGCCGCGCGTGGGAAAGACGTCTGATGGACCACGTTCTTTCTTTCTTCTCCTCTTCTTGCCTTCGTCGCGGGCATGCAAAACAGGTCGCCGCGCCGGCTGCCCATTTCCACGGCGACTGTTTTCTTCGCTCTTTTCCGCGTCTCCTCGTTGTTGTATATTACGCGCAGACGTTTCTTTTTCCTGCAGCAAACAGAATATGTGAACACCAGCGTTATCTGGGCGAGGATTAAGACTCCTCTGGCCACAACAGAAACAAGTTCGCCCGGCCACTCAAAGGGAGCGGCAGTACAAAGAAAACCCGTATAATTCTAGTCGAATCCGTCCCCATGACCTGCCACCCCCCTGCTATACACTTGCCTTCTCTTCGAATGCAGCCCGTTACCATTAACGGCAATCAATTACCTTGTCTTAGCATTACATGCCTCGCCAATGCCCATTTCTTCTTGATTTCGACTACAGTCGGATACGACTCGAGAACGAAGCGGTAGATGCCGCAAAAAGGCGGCCCTACTGCCAATGGCGTCGACCGATTTTTATGACGCCGCGGCTGATTCGATTAGGCCGTGGTTATCCCCCATTCATCATACACCGCCTGCGACTTCACGCTAGTAGGTACAAGAGGATCGGTCAAGGGGGAGAGTTGGCTGGAGGGGCTTTTATTTTTCCTTGGGGGGGGGGGGGGGGGGGGAATGTTACGCTTCGTTCTTGAGCTGTGTCTAACTACAGGATGTCACTATCTCCTACGATTTTGAAGCGAAAAGCTTCACTAGGCTCGTCACCACCGCGCTTCGCGTGAGCCACACTACAGATTTGCCACAGCTGCGCATGCGCGAAACCAAGTGACGTCACGCGGAGCGCAATTGGCCGGTGCTGCCGCAGCCGTCGTCGCCGCCGCGCGCTGACTCCGTCGCCTGACCTTTCGCCGCCGCCGCTTCTCCTCCTCGCCACCGTTTTTTCCTTCCGCAGTGGTTTATGGGGTTTAACAACACAAAGCGGATCAGGCTATGAGGAACACCGTAGTGGAGGGTTCCGGATAACTTCGACCCCCTGGGGTTCTTTCACGTGCACTGACATTTCACAAGTACACGGCCCACTAGCACTTCGCCTCCATCGCAACGTGACCACCGCGGCCGGAATCGAACCTGCATATTTCGGGTCAGCAGCCGAGCACCCCAAACACTCAGCCACCGCGGCGACACCAAATATTTGATTAGAAATGAAGCCAGCACAGTGAAGAGACCAACTTTAATCGTGCAATAAAATGATTCCAAACGAATTAAGTCTATTCGGATTCGGGTCGTATATATCAACGATTTGTACACAACGTCGGCCGAATCTCGATGGAGGCGAAATTCTAAAGGCCCGTGTACTGTGCGATGCCAGTGCACGTTAAAGAACCCCAGGTGGTCGAAATTTCCGGAGCCCTCCACTACGGCGTCTCTCATAGCCTTAGTCGCTTTGGGACATTAAATCCCATTAACCAAACCAAACTGCAGCTGAGGGCTGCTCGTGAATGTAAGGGCAAGACACTTACTAAAAGGTATTCAATACAGGTTTTAAAAAATGTGAACAAATACCCGGTAGTAGGCCTCTCGTAATCGGCGGCATATCTCGGAGCGTACATACAAATATATGAACGCCCCGTTTCAAAGGGAACGTCTGTGTACACCAACTGTTTCACGACTAATAATCGCGTAATCTAAAGATGACACTTGCACTGATATGCGTTCTCGTTCCTTTCTCTTTGATTCCATTTTTTCTTCGGGGGGGGGGGGGGGGGGGGGCATTCATTGCACGCAAATTGCAGCACATCATTCGGGAAACAATGCCATACAACCTACAGCCTCTGCTGAAGCCTCGCTGAGTATACGCAATACAGATGAACGGCCTTCGACGACTGAGCACTAACAGAAGCCGAACATACACGTGCGCCCGCCGCTTCCCGGAAGTGACGCACATGGCGACGGTTGGTGTTCCATTGTATCCGCCTACGCTGCTCCCATCGTCCCGCCGGTGCTGCCGCAGTAAAGCGACCCCTGCGGCTCTGTACATGGTTTATCGTGGGCATTCCCAGAGGGTTATATATCGCCTTCAATGGGAGAAGGCAACGGGCGCGCGAGACGGCGCGATGCACCATGGGTACCGAGCAGCCAAGTCTGTGGCTTCCGCGAGGGGAAAGACCGCGAGCTCGGCCAAAAGTGGCGGCGATTCCTCGAAGTCGTTGAGGCCGCTGTTAACAATCTATATCTATAGCATCGCGGTGCAACACGCGGAAGGCTGGAATCCGGGTGCTATGAAAAGAAACCTAAGCAGGATAAAATTAGACCTAACGAATGTATCAATAAAGGAGGGAAGATAATCAGTGAGTCATGTAATGAATGGACGCGTAAAATAAGACAGCCGGTTGCATGAGGAAAGGTTTTCCCAGCGCTAAATTGACTAGACAGAAGAGCAGTGGGACTGCACTCCTGTCTGTCCTTCTTTGTTGACTTATTGCTAGCAAAAAAAATTGTCCACCTCGTCGATGAGGGTAGGTTCCAGCATGAAATGCTTTGCAGGAAAGGTAGCGCAATCTATAGGGCGGCTCACAGATTGCGGTAGCCGCTATTGGGCATCAGCCATGGTCCTTGGGCTGCTGGACTTGCCGCCGCGTTCAGCCATGTACAGCCTTTGTCGAAAGTTCATAGCCCAGCGGGTTTGCTTCTGAGCCACACAATGTGGCTTGTAATGCACCCTTGGTGTTCAAAGGTGCCTGACAGTAAGATTTCCGGTCCCGCACCGTCAAATCGGTAGGCCTTCCACGAATGCTACAGGAGCCGTATAATAAGGGAGTAATTACTCATTGACATCCACCCGAGCGCTGCCATACGGCTACAAAGGAAAGCTAAACAGCTTTCGCGCGTGTATTCCGTATTTATTCAGTCGCACTTCCGAATAAAACTTCACCTTAAGGCAGCGCTTGTCTTCGTGAACATGCGTTTACTAGCGCGATTTGTTTTTCGTTAGTTAACATAGAAAAAAAGACACAGCCGCCGACCAACAACTAAACATATTTCGCATGCACGCAGGAACTCGCAGTGATTTGATCATAAATTTAGTGGGACCTCACTGTCATCGTCATCCCCATAGCTACGCCTATTACAGAACAGAGGTCTCGTCCACTGATCTTTAATGAGCGATATCCTGCGCCAGATCCCGATCTCATCCTGCCACCTTTGTTACGCTTTCTTCCTCTTGGAATCCACTCCGTTACCATGAGGAACCAGCGGTTATCTTGCCTTCGCACAACACGCCCAGCTCATATGAGCAGACATATGCCCATTTCTTCTTCTTGACTTCAGCGAGGCTATCATTAACTCGCATTAGTTCCCTGATCAACTCTCCTCTCTCCTTGTCTTAATCCACCACGCGATTTGCACAAGCTGGCCTAACTAGCCAATCATTGCTTTTGGCGCAAACTAGCTCCTGACCCTGGAAAACGGGCAACAACTGGGCTTTGCAGCACGATGCGGATTTCAGTTGTTTGAAAGGCGGAACGAATCACCGATCCGCCAGAGCAACGGTTTGGTACAATACCCTTTTTTCAAAAATTTCACCGCATTTTTATAAAAATGGTCTATGACAGTCTATAAACTTCTTAGACTCTATTGCCTTCCTATAGATATTTATTTTTGTCTATTCATCGTCTATAGACTGTCTATAGACAAAAGTCTATTAGAAGTGTTTGGCTACAAATATATAGATTGTCTATAGACTGTCTATAGGATTTCTGTTGCCCATAGACTCTCTAGGATTTGCCTACAGACAGTCTATGGACTTAATAGGCAGAAGTCTATGGACAGTCTATAGCTTGTCTAAATAATTTTTTGCAAGGGCAAGAACGCCGGACACCAGGCCGGGGGAAACCTTGTACATATAGGAAAGCCGGTGAGTACCCAC
Organism: Amblyomma mixtum; assembly: GCF_055824585.1. Classification (NCBI taxonomy): domain Eukaryota; kingdom Metazoa; phylum Arthropoda; class Arachnida; order Ixodida; family Ixodidae; genus Amblyomma; species Amblyomma mixtum. The sequence goes on from NC_143019.1 coordinate 59,525,196, forward strand.
GGCGGCACTGGAGATCGAACCCAGCACCTTCCGCACGCTAAGGGACGCTCAGACCACTAGGTCACCGCTGTGCGGCGCTGTTTGGCCGTAAAACGCCAAACACGATCAACAACACCTTAACGTTAGCCCTATCATTCTGCTTTGCGTAGCTCGCTGCTCTGTTCTAAATTTAAGTTCAAGCCTTGTCGTTAATTAGCCTCCCAGTTTCTGGGCTATAAATAAGATGCATAAAACAACAGTCGGCACCCTGGAGAGACTCGTGTGCGGAGCCTTCGGTGTAAAATAGAGACAAAACTGGTACAGCCCCAAGGAGCCCAGGTTCTCTGCCCAATATTGGAAATGGATGGTTCCAGTCTGGTCCATTGTAGAACTGGTCTTTGCCAATAAGTTTCCAACAATGTGCCAATTACCTGTCCTGCTGGGGGCAACTGAGATGCACAAGGAGTACGAAACGAAAGAAAGTGGGCAGTGGTGTTACGCAGTCGTTCGAGGAAACATTATATCAGCGGAGTCGGCTGATGGAAGAGCGGCCACCGAGACCAGAGCGTAGGAAGAAGACAAATATATAGGCAGGCGAAAAATAAAATGGCGACACGGCGAGCGCGCGAAGCCGAGCGCCACGACGAAAGAATGCGAGAACGCACGCACACGCTTCGAGGGTGAGGAGAAGAGGTGAGGGAGACGTCGTTAAAGCGGCACTGGTTGCGTAATTCCTCGGGCACGTGTCTCTGCCGGGAGGCTACTGAACCGAATAATTACTCTCTCGAGCAGCCCGGCCCAACGGAGAGGGAGTATAGCGTGAGAGACATAGAGAAAGAAAAAAAGAGGGCGAGGGTTCATTCTGCGCGAAGGAAGCTTTTAGCCGAAGACAGGAACTGCGCGGAGCTTGCTGATCGCATACGCGACCCATACACGCGTTTCCCGTGACGGCACGCAACCACAGCGCGTGCTATATATGCGTGCGGAGTCAGACCTCGGTATAACGAAATTTGTTTTCACGGATGTTCCGCTTTAGCAGATGACCTTTGACGCCTCTCTGCAGAGGCCAGGTGTTTTCTCGAGTTTAACGCTGTTCTCTGCTGCAGGAAATAATTCAAGCAATTCCGCAGAACGTAACATTAAGGGCGTTCATTTATTCCCAGAAGATTCTGGCGGGTTTATAAGCAAAAATTTGTTCCTGACAGCTTGACAGGACCCATAAAACAACCAAGGCAAATGCAGTACAGGCGATGACTCATACAGAGCAATTAAACAATATAAAATGCTACACGTACATAAGATGACTCATAAAAACGAGGCCATTAAGAAAAGTAACCAGGTATACAATAACAAGTAATATGTTTAAGAAACTGCATATGCACAACAAGCAGCTCCACGATAAATCAAATGTAATTTTAAAGGAAATTATACCGGATGGACCGAACACCAGTAATATTTCAAGGCAAATCATGCCCTCTGCTGCTACGCTTTCTTACGCTCTCCCATAGCTCGCATCGGTGCTTGCTCCGCAAGGGCAGTGAACTGAGGGAAAGAGCATCCAGGAACTAGCGGCACACCCCGGTAGATGGGAGAACAAATTGTCGTACACTTTTTGTTCGGCCCCGCCGCGGTGGCTCAGTGGTTACCGCGTTCGGCTGCTGACCCGAAAGACGCGGGTTCGATCCCGGCTTCGGCGGCTGAATTTCGATGAAGGCGAAATTCTAGAGGCTCGTGTACTGTGCGATGTCAGTGCACGTTAAAGGACCCCAGGCTACCCAGGCGGTCGAAATTTCCGGAGCCCTCCACTACGGCGTCCCTCATAGCCTGAGTCGCTTTGGGACGTTAAACCCCAATAAACCAAATCAAACTTTTTGTTCGCCACGCGGCGCTTTATAAAGGAACGTTCGCTATCACGCAAGGACATCGTTTGTGTCCACTCATTGTTAAGGGTCCGGCATTTCCGTAACCATCATCATCATCCATCGTAAGCCTTGCAAACATCTACCGCTATGACGTAAGTCCCCGCTCTCCATTAGTGGCGCCACATCGCGGCGACTAAACGAACAGAGGCGCCCGCAGGGTCGTCATGGTGAGGCGAGCGATGTGGCCGGCATCGAATTATTGGTAGAAACAGAGTGGAGAGAAATAAGATGTCACGCTACGACGTCCACAACAGGAAAAAACACTACGCGAAAGAATTTGTCGCTTCTCCTATCGGTTCTCTGGAACTTCCAAATCGGCGTTTTTGGCGATTCTCCAGCGGTTCACGACTTGATCAAATTACCCCCGGACAATTCATTCAATCAGCGGGAATTTAAAGGGAACGATCCTGCTCGGCCAAGCACCCCCCCCCTCCCCCCCGCTAAATATAACCGCTTTAATGTTTCTCCTCTTGAAACCTGCGTCAGTTTTCTGTAGACGCTCGGCTGACGTTAGGTGAGAGCGGAACCCACAAACACGTTATGCATTTCGCATTGCGGCTGCGAAGGGCCCGCCACTGAAAAACGACTAATCGAATTTCGATGCACGAACCAGGCGTTGCGCACTCGCATGTTTGCTATCGGCCGTAGTGACGTTCGTTTTGACGTGAATACACACTCCAGGTATGAGCGGCGGAACGGAGGGGGAAAAAAAAACGAAAACTGCGAGCATTCGCAAAACAGCTTTCGCGTACGAGTCAAGCGTTTATAAGCAGTGGAAAAGCAGTGTTTCGAAAAAGGGCTCTTTGTGTTCCATTCCGCAATGGCGCAGAAAGCTACGGCCGCGTTTTACGGCGACAGCCGTTAATGGGAGCCATCCCGAGGCGCCGTGCGACTGAAACACGTTGTTGATTTAGTCCTTCTGCCTTGGCTTGGCTTGCCTTTGCTTGGTGCCCAAATGGATCGGCGTCATGCCAAGGCAAGCCAAGCCAAGAGGCAAGACAAGTGTGGAAGGAGAAGAGGAAAAAAGAAAAGATGGTAGAAATACAGTGCACTAGAATCACTGTAATAGAAAGAAGATGGAGAAAATGGCCGCCACGGAGAAAGAAATGGACGTGACGGCTCTGGCGAAATGTTTTAACAGCCACCATAACCAAGCCGTAGCCTAGTTTAGCCAGTATTTCTTAGTTTCAGTGCTCACAATCACATCAAGAGCGGTAATGAATATAAAAATTACAGGGAGAACTTAAACAACTAGCGTGCGAGTAATGCGAAATCATTTAATTCTATTCTAATATTTTGAAGTTGGTGCAGATGCAAGTACTAGCACTGACTGTTAGTGGTTAATATTTCGTATTTTCCTGCCTCTGATGACGTCACATCGTTTCGACCAATAGCGAATTTTGTAAGTCCGCAACCTTTTGGTCGGCGCCGGGCTTTTGTGGCGATAAGCCATCTAGTGTTTTCGCATTAATAAAGAGCGAGGCACAAGTGCGCGGAACACGAAATACGGTCGCACTTTTATGACCTGCAACGCACCGGGCGCAACGTAGAGCAAATTCGTGTTTTACAGCAACTGCGCGCGCCACGAGACACTGCAGAAAGCCGCCGCGCTTTCTTCCACCACGAAAAAGTGACGCCCCCCCCCCCCCCCCCCCCCCTCCTCCCTTTCCAATAAGAAATAACGATGGCGGTGATGTTTAGCACTTTCTTCTTCTAGCGGAGAATGGCGGCTTTCCGACGCCTTACCGGGAAGTCACATAAACTGCGTCACGTTACGGCGGTTATCTTCCCTGCAGTAAACTACTCTCTCCCTCTCGTATACCCACTGTATGCACTCCACTTTATGTTCTAATCTTGTAATCACCTCTCGCAATTCTCCGCTTTATAACCAGATACATTCCTAACTACTTCCAAGAGCAAGATCTCTTCACGCTAGTGGTTGTCGACCACGGATGTTTGCACCGTTCGTGAGCCATCAAAGCGAACGGGATCCCAAGGCCAAAAAGGTGGTCGGGGGCGTGGTTTTTGATTAACAGCCGTTGCTACTGATTAGAACGGTGAAATGGAATCGGTTGATTATTACGCACCGAAACAAAGCATACGATATGCAGATGATAGGAAAGGAAGGCATAGATATGTGCCGTCTTTGTAAAAAGTAACCCGGCTTCTTGGTTTGCTTCTAGCTTGTATAGTAATTACTCCCTTATTACAAATCTCTCCACCTTGGGGGTTTCCCCTAAACATTTGATCATCAGCTTGTATAGTGGAGCGCTTGTGGCATTCCTGAAGGTAAAAAGGCGTTGGAAGGTAAGAAGACTCCCAGTCCTTACCCTTAACGACCATTTCAGCTTCAGGGAAGCTGTAAGGGCTCCACAGTACGAGCTAGAACCAAACCATGCTGCCTGGTTACCTTTGACAAAGACGGCACATACATGATGTGGTCGTGAAATGCATATGTAATAGCCGCAGTTGCAATGTGCCTAATACATATTGCAACAAAGCGCCTTATTCGGCTCTTCCAATGACAACTACCGTCCTCTAAAAGTACGCGAATCACGAAAATGTCCTGCATGTTTCGAAGCAAACGTCGCTTGGTACAGCCTTCTCGAAGCGTGCTTATCGGCTTCAGAATACTTGTAATAAATCGGCGCCACTGCATAAAGACAATCTACCATGTGGGTGTTTCAGTAACCTTATGCCCATATACAGGCGCGTAACGCCGTGAGTGACGGACACGTAAAAGCGCCTTTGAAAGTGATTTTTTAATTTTTTTTACGCCGCACAGTGCGCAGCCCCGACAAGCTAAGCCTATGCGGACCCCTATAAGCAGGGCCTTCAATCTCCCATTTGAAAAGCACTGCTTTATACGCGTGACACACAGCCAGATTAAATGCCATGAAGTGCTTACTGCCTTAAGTTTCAATGGCATTCGTGCGGTGCCACACGCATAAATTTAATGGCCTTAACATTACTGCCATTCGCGACCTACTGAGTTCGCCACAACTCATTCGCCCGTGCAATGCGTACTCTCGTTCCCATTCCACACGCAGAAAAGCATGAGTAACAACTTCCTAACCAGTAGCAAATGGTTAATTCGTAACTTTGTCAGATGAAGCATCTATATACGCCACATTTCCGATGTGGAGAGCGCCATTTTAACCAACCTTTTTGACACGTACTCTCGACATGTGTGCCGATATCCGACTTTATGGCTACTTTTCCGAATTGTAAAGCAGGAACCGCCGTATTTTATGGAAAATCATTTTTGCATTACATTTGAACGACATTCCCGATATCTTGTGCTCATTAGCAGTGTTTACATTCAGATGAAACTTTTCACTGTCTTGTAAGCGTTATCGTCATCCTCACTTTCGATAATGGCATTAAATGTGGACGTGCAGCACCAACTCCGAAAATAATGGCATTAACAAACTTAAGGCCTTCAGCATTTACTGCCATTTCTTGTGCGCGTGTGGCACGGGTATTACACGCAAAACGCGCGAACTTCCGGACGCCTATGCGGCCGTGGCGAATGTGCGACCGCTTGACCGGGCCCACCCGGTCGGTTTCCATCTCGGGAAGAAGGCGGCACCTGTCGGTCGGCTCAAGAGTTGCGGCGCCTCGTCGCAAATGGCCCGCAGGAAACGGCGCTGGCGCACGTGATATGTGACCGGACGCGTGGACGGAATTGCGATTTCACCGCCTTCGCGTTGGTGGTTTTGTTTGCGTTTTGTTTTCCCCCTTCGGTCGTCCGCGCCCGAGGCACACACTGGGGGCATAAAATGCGGACCTTTCAGCGCTCTCGCAGAGACCGGCCGTAAACACGTGCTCACTCTCGGAGGACTGCTCAACAGCACGCGACCGATTTCAACACGGCACTGCCGCAGGCTCCGCGGCCGTCTTAAAACGGTGGCAAGTTAATGGCTTCCTCGATGGGGCGCGCTCATCGCACGGGCACGACCAGGTGGTCCACCTGGTAACGTCGGCTGTTAAGCGGTTACTTAGCATGGGTGGGCTAAAGCGTCTGAAGAAATAGAGGCGAACAAAAACGCTGCATATCTATATCTATATACAAACAAGAGCATGTATGCGCTGCCCGTGAGTGCGCAGTCCAATATGGCTGCCGTGCCCAGCAGTCTGAGATGAAGACGCACGGACGTGTGCAGAGCTACGCGCATTAATAACACAGGTGCGTGCGATAGGACGAAAAAGAAATGGCACGCGGTGCTAGGCGGCCGCATCATACCTTCCCCAGTGGAAAGGGCTGCACGCTACGACTCACAGCAAGAGCGTGGGCGGTACGGTATGAATGCGCCGAGGTGGCGCAAGCCGCGTAGGAGGTATAAGATACGCGCGGTGAAGGCGGCGATTCGTGGAGTTCCTTTGACTGCACGGTGCCCGAGAGTGCAGACCTCCCTACGTGAACAACTTGCTGGTTATGCAGATAATCAGGGCAGCTTTAACCATAAGCTCGATTCCTATCCGTGGGGTATACATAATATGCGTTCACGCAAGTGCTCGGCTGACGTTCTGCGTGTCACTTCTTCCGGGGCACTTCGATGGTGTAGTCGATGAATGCCGGGTCTCCAGCGCCTCACTGATTAATTATGAAGCGATCTAATCGTTTACAGTGCACTTTCTCCCAGGTATGTCACATGGGGAATAGCCGAGGACCCAGCCCATGAAGCAAGGAAAGGCCCTCGCCTCGTCGTCGGAGCTGCACGCCAAAAAGTGAGCCGGAAGTGACGCGCTTTCGCAAGGACTTCTGGGAGTCTTTGGCCGCCGGCGCAGCCAATGGTAACGCGGAGCGCAGAGGCGTCGTCTGCTACATTGCCTGGTGCGCATGCGCGCCGAGACGGCGGCCAATTCAAAACATGTGACGTAACCACCTGTCCATGTGTGCTTTCCTTCCTCCACGGGTAAAGCCGATGCAGCCGTGGGCGGCATTTGCTTCTGTTCGTACATTTTCTTACGTGTCCTCTTCTACGTAAAAGCGAGCTTCTCAAGTGTTTCGTTATCTCAATACACCGATTCTTCCCAAGTACGATCTCATGACGAGGATCTATGCGGCTGACTTGATTACCGGAAACAACGCGCTTTTAGCCCTTCCAAGTAAGTTGACACACACACACACACACACACACACACACACACACACACACACACACACACACACACACACACACACACACACACACACACACACACACACACACACACACACACACACACACACACACACACACACACACACACACACACACACATACATTCATCCATGCGGTTGAAATTATCTCCCTTTTTTTTCCATATGGGCATTCGTATGCCAAGCGCTGGCGAACTTAGCCCGCGAAGGAACAAGCCGGGAAGCCTATTCGATGGAGAAAGAGCATGTGTGGGGAAATTGCGTCCTCAACGGTTAAAAACAAATTTCTCTGCGAGTCTTCTCCGTTCGGAGGATTTAGCAAGCAGATAGCAACCCTTATCTCGCCGTCTCTCCTCATCCTGGCATCACCTGGCAAGCGCGCCTCGTTCCCTCCTCCGCGATATCTCAATTGGACTGTTGCTCCAATCCACTCTTTCGACCCCATTTGCTCTCGCAATAGGGATTACGAACGACTCTTCGCCTTTGTTGGGCACGCCAGGAGTGCTAAAGAGGAGACACTCAACGGGGGTGTCGTCACCGAAATGCGCGCGCTCGCGCTTTCTTTTACGAGAGCCCGCGGGATTGACGCAAATGTATACAGCGTGGCTCTGAAGTGCTCTCCATCGGTTGCGAACGCAGGGCACGTCGATGGTGCGGCGACGTTGTGTCATCGTTCCAGCGGCACTTCCTTCGGGCTCGCGAGCCAGGGTGGGAAGATTCGCTCGAAGCCTCCAAGGCCGCCGATGCGTACGCACTTCGAAGGCGTGTACTGGATAGACTATACTGGAACCCACGATGCAAGGTAGAGGAGTGAACAGGGTCTCTCACAGTAAGGCTTGCTACCATGACAGTACTGTCCAAGGCACTCCTGTAAAACATTCTCAAAAATTTTGAAAACTGCAAAATTGCAAGACACTGCAGGAGAGTTTTCTTAAGTTTGTAAGACACCGTTATAGAAATATTGAAGGATATATTGAAGAATATCCATTCTTCTGATATATAGCGAAATCTTTATCTTACAGTGTTTCCACCGATCGCATCGAACAGTTAAGACTGCCATAGAAAACCAATGGGGAACGCTTGTGACGACAGAAAAAACGTTAATAGAAATAAAGTGTAAGACTGCCGTCGGATGACCTGCGGATATATTTATTTCTTATTTATTTATTTATTTTTGATACCCTCATGGCCCACAGGGCATTATTGAGGGGAGTGGAACGTAGATATCAAATGGAACTGTTACAAAAAGGGGGGTATAACGCATACATAGACATGCCTACAAAAAATGATACGCATGATTGCAAAAGGAAAACTAGCTGCAAGAAAATACATGATTCAAAAAAGCGAAACAATACAATAATTATTAATACCAACACCAAAACGAATAAATTCACATAAACAGTCGAAAAACGTTGCAAGTAAACACAAAGATATGAACTAAAACATCACCATTCGTAGAAACATTGAACGGGTACGATGGCAGAAGGCTATTAATATAGTCATTGTTATTTTGAAATCTTACAGTATAAGAAAAAAATTGAATTCATCAACGGTTTCTCGCTCAAAGCTGCTTTTGTCCAGAATTGTTGGGTATGAGACTTACAGGCGCTCTGTGCATGCAGGCACTGTAAATTCGCAGGGGCTAAATGGGCTTATAGACTAACACTGTACGCATTGTAGCTTACACTGCAAGCCTGTAAGCCTAGAGTCCTTGCAAGCCAAGAGTGCCTATAAGTTCACAGTCCCTGCATGCTTATAGTCCCCGTAAACCAACGGTGCCTGTGAACCTAGTGTACCTATATAAGCTTCCGAGTCCCTGTAAGCCTATATACAGTCAGGGGTGTGCGGATATTCAACATTTTTCGAATAGCGCATCAAAAATCCTCTTAGTTCGATTCGATGAACAAATCCAAAAGTGCACTTTCAAAACTGTTCGAAACAAATCGAATACGAGCTCAACTTTTCAAGTAATTTTTCGAATAATAGGCAAGAAGTTCGATTCGGCCACGCTGCAGTTTTTTTCGACGGCTGTCTCACAAATAGGGCCCGACACCGACGACACACAGCACGCTTTCGGGTTGGTTTGGTTTGCGCGTTCAACGCCAAGACGCAGTCCATTCGTGTGGCGGCGTTCATGATGGCCTCCAAGACTGGGCGACGCGGCTATGTTCAGCTGGGTTCAACAATCCATTCCCGATATCGGACGCCGTAACTCTCGTCACTAACATTACCGGGTATGCATTCGGTTTGGTTTAAGGGGTTTTAACGTCCCAAAGCGACTCGGGCTATGAGGGACGCCGTAGTGGAGGGCTCCGGAAATTTCGACCACCTGGGGTTCTTTAACATGCACTGACATCGCACAGCACACGGGCCTCTAGAATTTCGCCTCCATCGAAATATAACCGTCACGGCCAGGATCGAACACGCGTCTTTAGAGTCAGCAGCCGAGAGCCGTAACAACTGAGGCACCGCGGCGGAAAAATTCTAAAATAAGATACGGATACTAATGCGAGCTCCGTCGGGTCAGCAAAAAGTGTCCGCAAATTCGACCGCACGATTATGTCGTTCTCTGAAGATAAATGCGTGAACTTGTGACTGTGACAGTGTGTTACAAAACGTTGCCGTGGGAAAAATTTCGTTGATGAGGTGTGACTAAGGTTCAAGGTTTATTTTCAGTCATTTACATGGCTGAGGAGAAGGTTACTATAGTAGGATACAACTTAAAAAAAACAGCAGTTGCTAACACTGGGCCGCGGTTCGCGGCGTCTTGTATTACTTCGCTGCCCAATCGCAACTGTAAACAAAATAGCTTTTTAATGTTTGACTATATCAGGCAATCCATGTATAAGAATTCTAGAGCTCATAATTTTTTTGTTGCGATAAAACTTCTTGTTTACGTAACAAAAAACGTTTAAGCGGCGGACTACTTTTTCGTCGTGGAGGAATTCTGTGCGCGGAGGCTGAACGTGGGCGGAGCTTCACTGCAGACTTAAGTTGTATCCGACTATAAACGCGAAAAAATACACTTAGACGTCAGAACAGCCGCGGACGTCGATATAGTATGTGAACGTTTTGCTTTCGCATTGCTCCAATGCAGGTCGCCGCAGTGAACTGTTTCTTTTTCTTTTTTTTTTTAAGGTGGGCTACACACGCCTCAATAATTAAGGAACCTAATGGCAATAGTCAAAAGTTAACTACTCAATGTTAATTTTGCTAATGTTAATTTTGTGCTAGTTAGCCCGTCTAACCTGTATTCCGATGTACTACACAGCTGACAATGCTATGCCGAAAAAAAATGCTCTTTATCTCAAATAGCCTATATTTAGGAGTTATGGGAAGACTTTGCTAGGTGAATAGGTACAACGCTCTGCATACACGTAGACACATCTGGGCAGGTCGAGGCTCCAGGACGCATCACGGATTTTCCGCTCAGCTTAAATGCCAGCGAACTAAAACACCCGTGCGTACCCTGAGGCTTCGGCGGGCGTCATAACTGGAGGAAGCCCATCAGCGGCTGCAGTCAGTGCGAATCCCTCCGCCACAAGGCGTGCCTCAGTGCGAGCATTCAGCAGTAAACACTCATTAATCTCCCCCCTTGTATACCCCAAGACGCTGTCGCGGCTCATCAGCAGTGCGCGTGTTTACAACAACCGATCTGCATTACGTGTCCCAACTTTCCACGTCCACTTCTTTGAGTGCAAAAGCACGACTTCGCGAGGAGAAACCGGCCAACCGGTTTGTGTGATGCTTTACTTAGAGGGCGACCTTGGCCGGACCACAAATAAATAAAAATAAATACTGTCGCGAATAGGATTCGAACCCTCAACGGCGCAAACAGATCAGCTTCGCTGGCCACTGTACCAGAGCACTATGTTACCCCCGCAGTTCTTATTTATTGCCTAGAAAAAAAAACCCGCTAAGCTATTAAGTGATTTACGTACACGCATAGTATTCCGCGATGCAGACGCACATTCTCAGTTCTTCGTACACTGCGCTCCCCCAGCACATCAAAATTGCGGGAGATATACGCATGCGTCAAGAATCGGCAGCCATTTACGCCGTCCGTCCTGCGCAGCATAAACCCGCCCGCAAGAAGGTGCACTGTTCACTGAACAGAGACTTAGATGAACGAGGCGGTTTTGCGTGTCAATCCATCATGCGGCTCTTCCGCGGGATATAAATCCTATCTGCTAATGCTGTATAGATTATCGCCGCAGCCGATCCCGTGCTAAACTGCAACGCTCTTTCGCGATGTGCATCGTACATGATCTTCTTCATCAACTAATACTACTGTCTAACTAATATTCGAGCTTTGGTCTGTGTGGCGGTAGTGAGAGAGATGCGCGCTGTATGCGTTGGCGCCGACAACTCTGTGAAATGCACGTTGGCGTTGACAACATTGCTGCAGAAATGCGGCCCCGGAGCATAGGCCGACGGCGTACATTGTGTGCATTATTGGCACTGACGGCGAAAAAGTTGAAGACGCGCCTAAATGGCACCGTGGGTCAGTGGACACCTCGATCGCGCTTTCAGGTGCGTGGCGGCGCTGTCCACTTGCAAAAAACTGCTTTCGCACAATATTTCGTGCTTAGCAATGCTAAACCACAAATTTTTCTCTTTCTTTCTTTCTTTCTTTCTTTCTTTCTTTCTTTCTTTCTTTCTTTCTTTCATTTCTTTTCTTTCATTCTTTCTTTCTTTCTTTTTATTTCATTCATTCATTCATTCATTCATTCATTCATTCATTCTTTTTTCTTTCTTTCTGTCTTTCCTTCTGTCTGCCTTTCTTTCCTTCTGTCTGCCTTTCTTCCTTTCCTTCTTTCTTTCTTTCTTTCTTTCTTTCTTTCTTTCTTTCTTTTTTCTGTCTGCCTTTCTCTCTTTCTTTCTCTCTTTCTTTCATTCTTTCTTTCTTTTTCTTTCATTCATTCTTTCTTTCTTTTTATTTCATTCATTCATTCATTCTTTCTTTCCTTCTGTCTGCCTTTCTTCCTTTCTTTCTTCCTTTCCTTCCTTCCTTCCTTCTTTCTTTCTTTCTTTCCTTCCTTCTTTCTTTCTTCCTTTCTTTCTTTCTTTCTTTCTATCTGCCTGCTCTCGATTCAGCAAGCATCCAAGTTGTTGATGAGGTCCAGTAGCCAGAAGGAGAGTAACCCTTGTTGCCTTCGCCAGACACGGATCTGCTATAAAACCAGCCATCCTTGTACCCTTATCTCTCTGTAGACAAGGCCTGAACGCCGTAAATGACCCTCGCCGGTCAGCAGATAAGGGCAGCTGTAAAGAAGGCAAGCCGAGGCAAACAGACGTCATCCAGAAAGTAAAAAAAAAAACAGCGATTTTTACAGCTGGTACTTGGGCTTTGCTGGGGCTAAACAGAATACGTCATCGGGTCGGGTATGACTACTCGTCCCTTGCTTGCCCTTGCGAAGTAGCCTTTCGGAACACCTTCCTATACGTGCTCTGCTTAATGTTTCCCTCTAAACAATATTTGCGACATATCGCTCGGACAGGATAACGGTATACAGTGATATCTGAAAGATATCTGAACGAGCTATATAAGCAGTCACTGTTTACAAGCTTTACTACCATATGCGCTCTCTAGGAGTATAGACAAGTTAAAAACACTGCCCGTTAAGGCGCGACAAGGACGCATAGTAATCTTTCTTGGTCTCGTTACGCCTGTTTTTATTATTTATTTTCCTTTCGCCGAAGTTGATGCACCCTGCGTAAGCTAATGAAACGGTCAGCACTTACTTGTCGATCCTGGATAAACTTCAGAACTACCACTGCTCCAAAGCCAGTAGAAACGCCGGGAACTACGAGTCTGGTAATATGGCGTGCGTTAACTCCGCTTTCACAGTTTATATTTTTCTTTTTTTTCCAGAAAAACTCATCTCATTAACGAAAAAACAAACTTCCTTTCATCCTCTGAGTAAGAAATGAATAATACTGCGCTGTAGGCTTCTTCGCTTCGAAGACTACTGGATTCTTTCGACCTTTTTTACATTTGACGCTTTTGGGCGCAGCTATATTAAGGCGAAAGCCTTTAATGCCTCATACTGTCGTTAGCAGACGCTGTCGGCAGCAATGTCGACAGACGCGTCGGCAGATTTGTGCGCCTTTCGGCGTCACTGCTTAAAAAGAAACTGCGTCGAGGGTGGGAATCGAACCAGAGCCTTTGACATTTGAAGCGGAGACGCTACCACTCCGCCACGAAGGCTCAAGGTTCGAGCATGAATAAAGGCGCACCTAGTGAATGCATGCGTTCCATAAATAAAATAAAAGGAGTAAAGTCATGAAAAGGAAAAATAAAAAAATAAAAATAAGAAAATAAACAAATATAAAAACAAAATGAAAAAAGATATGAAAATAAAAAAACAATAAAAATGAGAAAAAGAACACAACACACACACACACATATATATATATATATATATATATATATATATATATATATATATATATATATATATATATATGAAAAATAAAAAGTAAATAAAAACAAACAGTGCGCCAGGAAACGCTTTCGCCTTGCAGCACTTTAGAGAGCCAAAGTGCCCCTGAATTTTTTTTTTCCACGGGGCTCTGCCAGCAGCGTTCTGATTGGCGGATTTCATACAGGCGTCTACCACGCATGCGCAGCAAAGTTGAACACGCACTCTCGCTCAATCGAGCTGTAAACACACACACACAAAAAAGGTCTGTATGCACTAAGGCTTCTTTCGTGTCTGCGCATGTTGCTTTCAAAAGCAGTTGGCTTATTTCGCACACACGCGTTGACGCAACAACCGTGCCTGTGTTGGACACGGACCAATGCTTCGCGGTCGCCCGATAACCGGCGCCAGCTGAAAAAGAAGAAAAACAGTGCGCGCGAGAATTTTCCAGCAGCTCTTATTACGCACGCCGGACGACGGACTGGCGGCGATGCAAAAGAGCGCGCTCTCCCTTCCCCTCGATTAGTGTACCCTCCCCCCCCCCCTTTTTTTCTTCACCCCTTTTCCTTCATTACGTTTTCGCGCATTTCTTTCTCTTTCCTCGATCTTTTTTCTTCTTATTTCGTTATCGCGGCCTCGAAACTAATTACTAAACAACGGTCCAGCGAGAGGCGAAAATATTCCTCAAGGTGGCGAACAGACGGAGGCAGCGAGTAGGGTGGTGATAAACAGTTTCTTTAATAGTGTTCTTCGTACTTTCCTTACGGAATGCTTTTCCGTTTCTCTGACAGCCTAATCAGTCGCAGTTTGACTTGTACAAGCGAAGAGTATATACATATTGACTAATGGCGGTTGTCAGCCTCGGCTGTGAACGTACATCGCAGGTACACTTGGCTCAGCGTAGCGATGGGACACGATGGCTGCGTTGGGGCAAGTGCGAAACGTTCCGCGCACGCAGGTGCCTACCTCAGGACGCAGCTTTGCTGGTGGTACTAAAGAAGGCCCTCAGGAATCCGAAGCCAATCCAAAGGGAGCCACAAGGATCAAAGAAAGTCGCAATCACTTGTTTTTTTTTTTGTTTTTTTTTTATGGTCGTACATAATCGCGCTTTTGAAATGACAGGAACAACACAGGAACAACATAAACACTGACTGGTGCGCAACCAGTGTTTGTGTCGTTCCTGTGTTCCTGTCATTTCAAAAGCGCAGTTATGTATGACTCCGTTAACAACCAATTAGCCCGATTTGAAACCCCCCTTAACCTGTTTTTTTTTTAAGTGACTACTAAGTAAGAAAATACAAGGTGGAGGAGGAGGAGGTAGAAGAGGAAAGGCAGGGAGGTTAAACGGAAGAATAACCGTTTTGCTAACACTACATGGGGAGAAAGGGGTGAAGGGATAAAAAAAATGAACGAGAAAAGAGTAGCAAAAAATTGAAGTCACTATGAAAAGTCAGCGTTCGTTAAGAAAATGCAAACATTTGGAAATTGCCTCAAGGGCTTAATTCGCGCTCTTCCTGCATGAAAGCGCGAAAGCGACATCTGTTCAATTTCTCCAAGGCAATGTTCGTACATTTGACGCTGCAAAAGAATGTGTGTCCGCCGGCGGTGTTCGGACTCTGGTGCAGGATGATGCGTCTCCCGAGTCATGTGGTCTTATCTGCGACTTGGACGCTCAACTCTACCAGCACTCCGCGTGAAAATGCGCCCGACGCAGACTTGCCGCGAAGCCGGTCGAGATTCGGCTTCTAGAAGGCGAATTCGCGCGTCTTTGGCACAGACGCCCCATGCACTGTACAGACTTTGCTCATTCGGTGCTTTGCTGATTTTGTTCCCGTCAGCTCATATCTCACACAGTTCGTGGTAGCTAGGAATCGAAGTTGACCGACTGTTACGGATTATTGTTGGTCCTGCGTGCCAGTCAGTTTCCAGCAGAAGAACAAAAAAAAATACGTTAGCGTCCAGCACGAAGGAATTGGTGGCTCAGAGTTGACATCCTCACCATCACGCGAGATTCGAACAGTACATGATATTGCAGCATGCTCAATGGAAATCGAACTCATGTGAAGCCTTCTTTGTGCTCGACTCTTTCCAGTTGCTGTGCTTGGTTGCCTTTCATCTACTGTTGAACCTCGTTATAGTGAAGTTTAAGGGGTCCGGCGATTACTTCGTTATACCCGCAGCTTCGTTATAGTCCGTGCTTCCAAGGGGAATCGTCATTTCTTCGTTATATCCATTATTTCGTTATAAACCGCTTCGTTATAACGAGGTTCGAATGTATTTGTTCCGGCTGAAAGTGCCACGCCAAGAAAATAGCGGGGCATCTTGAGAGACCCCAGTCGAAAAAATGACGGAATCTTACCCAAGATACTACGGAATATTTTGTCACTTTGTCGTAACGACAGATTTTTCTGCAGTACCGTAGTATCTTGTTTACGTAATTATCTGCAGTTCTGCCGCTACGAAGGGGGGCAGCATGATACTTAATAAAATTCAGTTGTTTTTAATATACAAAGCCTGTTGTCGCCAGAAGTTCATGGTGGAAAACACTAAAAAAAAATCAGTTGTGACGACAGCAAACTTTCTGTCGTGTTTACCGACAGGGACGGACATGCTCCAATCAGAGAGGACGTCAGCAGAAAAAAAGAAGAAAAAAACCACAAAAGCCAAGGAACAACGCCAGTAACGAGCGAAAAAATAAAGACGAAAAGAAACAAAAACCGACCGAACGCGTTATCCGGCGGTAAACAAGTGTCTGGACCGGGGCCAACGTCATATGCACCTCCGAGAAAAAAAAAAAAGAACGGCCCGATAAGAACGGAGGATATCTTCGTGCGGCTGAGAGTCGCTGGCATTTTCTCTTGAAGGGTGTAACACCATGCCTTTGTTTGAATGGATCGGACTTCCTGCGCGCTCTGCCGCGTTGCGGATCGACGTCTTGGCGCAGCTCGTCTGGCCAATTGGACAGCGTGACGTATGCGCGACGTACGACGGACTTCCCTTTAACATGACGCGTATTTCGACTGCCCGTTTCTGCAAAGATGATGACACTGCAGGGGTTTCCGTCTGTCCGCAGACAATTCCGCATTAGATGATTGAACGCGATGCGACAACGGTGGGCTAAAATTTCCGGCTGAAAGGTGTCTCGCTAAGGGCAAAGGTCAGTAACGGCGGATGCGACCCCAGCAACCTCTCGAAGGGCAGTCCGGCGTCTTAACACTTACAGGACACCTTCTGGCCCACCGTTTTCGAAACATGAGGACTGTCCTTTAAGGAGTGTAGTCACGAAACCTTTACTCACAGGTTTTCTTCTTTCAAATGACGCGTTAGGCATTAAAGTCGGATAGAACTCAAGAACGAAGTGGCTTTTCCCCATTAAAGGACCGCCTTCCAGCCAATGGCGTCGGCCTGTTCTCACGAGCCTGCTAGCGTTACAATGCAGGTAGTGGCAGATGAAAGGATACAGTACACTCCTTCCATGGTACTCCCTCCCTTCTTTGCCACGCTAGCAAGTTCATGAGAATCGGCTTAAGCCACTGGCTGGAAGGGGATCCTTTGACAGGGAAAAGCCGCTTAACTCTTGAGTTGTATCCTCCTATAGTGTACATGAATCAGCCCGTGGTAATCCCCACGACCGCTAAATGCTCTATAAAGTCGAAGTCGGTGGATATATCGAATTCGGCTATTTCGAATTACTGGCTATATCGATCCCACAGCTGTAGATAAGCCTAAGTAATTTTTATATATCTAATTATGAATATATCGAACTCTTTCGCGATTCCCTACTAGTTTGAAGTGGGCTTGGGCAGGGCATGTAATGCGAAGGCAAGATAACCGCTGGTCCTTCAGGGTAACGGAGTGGATTCCAAGAGAAGGCAAGCGTAGCAGGGGGCGGCAGAAAGTTAGATGAGAGGATGAGATTAAGAGATTTGCGGGAATACGGTGGCCGCAACTGGCGAAGGACAGGGTTAATTGGAGAGAGATGGGAGAGGCCTTTGCCCTGCAGTGGTTTGGTTTGGTTTATGGGGTTTAACGTCCCAAAGCGACTAAGGCTATGAGAGACGCCGTAGTGGAGGGTTCCGGAAATTTCGACCACCTGGGGTTCTTTAACGTGCACTGACATCGCACAGTACACGGGCCTCTAGAATTTCTCCTCCAAAGAAATTCTAGCCGCCGCGGCCGGGATCGAACCCGCGTCTTTCGGGCCAGCAGCCGAGCACCATAGCCCCTGAGCCACCGCGGCGGCGCCCTGCAGTGGGTGTAGTCAGGCTGATGATGATGATGATGAATTTATTCTTGATGCTAATACGGTTTCGGTTTTATCAATCGAACGATAGCTGTCACATGTAGGTCACATGAGGCATGAGGTCACATAAAACATTATTTCGTTATAACCAGTTTCGTCATAACGAGTTTCGACTGCATTCCCATTCATTTACGCCGTGTTCGCTATTGGCGGCTGACAGATGGCGTAGGTAACGTCCACAAAAACTGGGTATGTTTCCCTGCAGGCGTCCTTCCGTCCTGATATTCTACAAAGTGGAACAGAGACCACTTCAGTTTGAGAGAGGCCTCGAGATCAATCTCTTCTCCGGAACAAATTATTATCCGATTGCAGAAATTCTAAGAAATTAAGACACGCAGCTTTCCTTCGCTGATGTGTGGCTGCGTTGTCTTGGGCGCTTATTTTAGTAATTGTCCTTCGTTGAAACTTTGCGCCGGGACTCCTCTAATACCACGATCCATTCGATTCGTTATATTACCGCCAACAAATAAATCGCGTGTGATTGCTTACTTGCACCGCCGACAAGCGTGCGACGATGCTCTCCATTCATTCCGGTCACGTGACACCGCCAGCACTATATACAGTCGATATACAGAGTTTCTAAAGCAGTACCTTTCCCCGCACAAACGCTTTCAATCTATCAGCCACGTGACACAAGGCTTTGAAATGGCCTTCCGGAAAATGGCGCGGGCATCCATGATCCTGCAAAGTTTGGACGAGGCCGATACCGGCTACCTTTTCCTCCTTCCTCATTGAATTACACTCCTCCCGCTGCGCTGTTGTGCGCAACTGTGGCTACTCTGTACTAAGGTTGCCGTGATTAAGCGCATATTAAAGAATATGTCGCGGAGTGCCCCCCTCCCCCTTTTTTTTTATTGCGAAATCAATACTACTTGCACTTTCACGCCTTTGCCGTGCCGCGGACGTGACCACCATCGTTCCGCGGCCGTGACCACCATTCACCTTCATTTGACCTTGATTGCATTAGATTGGATTAGATTAGATTGGATTGGACTGTATTGGATTAGATTAAATTGGATAGGAGTGGATTGGATTTGATTGGATTGGTTTGGATTGCATTGGATTGAACTGGATTGGATTGTATAACCGATGCATCACCACGAGTCTAACCACAAGCACCACCACCAGCTACACTACCAGCTGAACCATGGCGTAGATACGGATATTGCTTTCGCAATTACCGGGCTTAACCAAGCTAAGCCACAGCGAATTTTGTCCCTCAGATGAAGAGAAATTGAGGCTTTTAATTCTGAACTGCACCTTGCGCTTCGCTCTTTAGAATGCGCCAGCACCTAGAGTTAATGATCGCATCACATTCCTTGGAGCCGCCTACGCCGCTTCAACCAAGTAACCAAAGTAATTGCAAGGTTAATACGTTTAAGACAGCAGCAGTGGGGTGGTGGTTTGAGCGTCTGCCTCGCAGGCGGGAGGTACGGGGTTCGATCCCCAGTGCCGCTGGGGATCTGCCGGTGATACAATGTGTAAAAGCTGTCCCCTGGTCTGCAGGTGTCCGACTTATCTGAGGTGAAATGCGTGGGAAATGGGTCATAGACCACACCTTCTGCAGACGAAAACGCCTTCTGCCCTGGTGCATTTTGGCCCAAAAAGTACCCCTGCACGGTTAAAACGCATAATAATCATCATTAATACACTTTGCCTTGTTCCAGCCAGTGTACAAAGCTGTCGTGTCAAATTCCTTCCAAGTTCTCCACTGAGGCCGCCAGAATCTACCACTAAAGAAACCAAAAAAAAAAGTCAGGGAGGCACTTTGTTGACCTAAAGTGCGGTGAGGTGAAAGCCTTAAGCACGGTGTTGCTGCTTGCGTCACTGATGCGTGGTTAAGATGCTAAGCTTCGCATGTAAGAGTGGAACGCGACAGCGTCTTGCAACGCTGCCAGGGAGTCCATAGAACGCCATCACCCGTTCGGTTCTACGCCTTGCTCGTCGGTAAATTTGTTTTTGAGGAAAGGAAATGTATCTGTCTCGCATACGTCGGTGGACACCTGAACCTCGCCGTAATGTGAAGGGAGGAAGATGGGAGTGAACGAAAAGACTGTATTCGCTAGACGCGCCTTTGTTCATTCCAAACCGTCGAGCTGGCGTGGCGCAGTGGTTAGCATACTCGTCTCGCACTCCGGAGACCGGGGTTCGATTCCCGATCCAATTTCTTACTCGGTTTTATTTACTTATCTGGCCTGACTAGAAAGGTTAATTACGCCAATTTGGTAATTAAGCAATTAATTAAACTCATTCTAACTTACTTGGAGCTTCAATATACAAATCCCTTTAATTAATTGCATGGTTACTAGCCAAAGTACAATTGGCCCCGTTTGAAATTCGCGCACTGTGACGTCACGCCCATTTCGACCAATTGAAAAGCGTGACATTTCTGTCGACAACTCCTGCTTACAACGATGAGGCATTAAAGGCTTCCGCCTTAATAACAGCGTACTAGCCCTCACTAAGGACAGAACCGGCATTTTCAAGGACCGCAAAACTTATATAGTTGGAACCGAGATGATCAGCACCTTCGGCTGGTATGATACCAGTAACTGCATAGCCAGATTTGAAGATTCTCCGTTTCGCAGGATTACAGAGATAAAGAAATCATAGGGAACTTAAGGTCTGCCGCCACTCTTGAAGGAAAAATGTTTTGAGGGAATAAAATTTCTTTCAGTGTTCTGAATTGTTCGGCATACCACCTTAAAATCATCAGGGGTATAAATCTTCGAAAAAATATTTTGTAATTTTTATTCACGTCCTTAAAAAGTGCTAAATTTGCTTCACACCCCTTTAAAAAATTTCTTTACACAGTCCACAGACTGTGTACAGACTTGTCTATGAAGTCTATATACTTTCTATAGACAAATCCCATTGACCAGTCTATAGACCAGTCTATAGACAATCTATAGATTTATGGTCATATACTTTTAGTAGACTTTTTCTATAGACACTCTATAGACGATCTATAGACTTCTGGCCATGCACTTCCTATAGATACCTGTCTGTAGACCGTCTATAGACAAATGTCTACTAAAGTCTAATATACACAGGTCTATAGAGTCTATAGACAATATATAGACATGCGGCCACACTTCCTATAGATTTCTGTCTATAGACCATCTATAGACAAATGTCTACTGAAAGACTAATAGACACATGTTTATAGAGTCTATAGACGATCTACAGACTTATGGTCATACACTTCCTGTAGATTTCTGTCTATAGACAGTCTACAAACCACTAGTAGACTACTGTCTATAGACTGTATACAGAAGGACAGTCTACTACCATTGAAAAAGGTCACCACACGGTCTGCACAAATGGCATGACGATCAATATATATATATATATATATATATATATATATATATATATATATATATATATATATATATATATATATATATATATATATATATATATATATATATATATTACGATGAAAAAACTTGCTCGACTGCTAACAACATAAGTAAAGAGTTGAAGTACACTTCTTAAAGAAACATTTATTTACCGACGGTTTCGGACGGTGGACCGTCCTTCATCAGGGTAAGGTTGTTTGTGACAAACAACCTTCACATCAGGGTGACAAACAACCTTACCCTGATGAAGGACGGTCCACCGTCCGAAACCGTCGGTAAATAAATGTTTCTTTAAGAAGTGTACTTCAACTCTTTACTTATATATATATATATATATATATATATATATATATGAGAGAAGCCAACAGCCACAGAAACCAAGGAGCACAGGGGATTTTTTTAATTAATTTATTTTTTTGTGGCGTTGATCAAGTAAGAATATTACTGTCGCTTAAAGCTAATTGATTAGAAAAGCAGAAGAAAAAACAACCACATGCCGCCGGTGGGATCCGAACCCACGACCTCCGAATTACGCGTCCGGTGCTCTACCTCTGAGCTACGGCGACGGCTGTCAAACCTTCTGCTTTCGGGGGTATTTATGTTTGCAAATAACCTAAACTTGAGAGTGTTCATCAGCGCCACCCGTGTTCGTAAGCGGCGGACGTACGTGGAACGTCCTGGGTTACCGCTGGTGTGGCGTAGAACGCCATCGAACGGCGAGGGTGGAAGCTGTGTGAGAACTGTGTGAGCTGTGTGTTGGCTTCTCTCATATTTATAACGAGCCCATCATTCCTCTTCCCTTATATATATATATATATATATATATATATATAGACGAAACGTGTATAATTGTCTCACGGGTACACACACTGACACGCCGCCGGCTTTTCTCGTAATGGGGCTATATCGGGTACAACTCAAGAACGCAGCGGCTTTTCCCCGTCAAAGGACCGCCTTCCAGCCAATGGCGTAGGCCGATTCACGTGACCCCGCTAGCGTGACAAAGCAGGGAGTGTTCGATGAAAGTGCATAATCCCTTCCCTCTATGGTCAGGGGTGTAGACCCTCTCTGCATTATGGCGCCGCTCCCTGCATTGTCACGTTAACGAGCTCATGAGAATCGACCGGCGCCATGAAGGAAGGGCGTCGTTTGACGGGGAAAAGCCGCTGAGTTCTTGAGTTGTATTTGACTATGCACTAAGGCTTTCGCCTTTAAAGGGATACTGAATCAAATTTTTGGAGCTGCTCTTTTACATGTAAACAACAGCTTGACTGTTAAAATTGATAAATGCGACAAGCAATTTAGCGAAAAAAAGGCGGATAGTACGTTTTTTTTTTTTCGCGATTAATTTCCGTATTGTTGCCCCTGGCGGCCGGCTGTGGAAGCTGCGACTATACGTCATAACACCCGCGCGCCCACTGTTCCCGCACGATCACGACTGCCGTCGCTCGCGGGTTTTGGCAGTTTGGCGTCGGCAGCGTCGGAGGTTGGGAGCCTTATCGTTTGTTCTACCCAAACTGCAGTGCGACATCGCGCTTCGAGTGACGCGACCGATTGCCTGTCGGAGGAGGGTGTCATGACGTCACACTCTTCACCTCGCGCCGGCCGGGAGGGATTGGCGCGCGCTCATAAAACATCGAAAATAAAACCTATCCGCTGAAAAATATGCGAAGTGACGACTAGATTTCGGTGTAATCGCATTCCGAGAATACATTTTCAGCGTTTTCGTTCAATTGTAAGATTTTGCTTCAGTATTCCTTTAAGAAAAAAAAAGGCTACAACAAAATCGGAAAGCTCCAGGCACGGCCTATATCCCACAAAATTCCCCGAAGTCCGTCCGCAAAGACGACACGCACTTTATCGCGGACGTCAATTCGTTATGTCACCGCGGCTACGCTCCAGGCGCATCAATTAACTCGCGTTTCGAGCCCCCCTCTAGCTATCAACGCCGAGGAGTGACTTGTAAATTCAGGGACGACGACTTCGTCAGCCACCTCCTCGCAATTCCCGCGCGGACGTCGTCTCTCTCTCTCTCTCTCCAGACTGCGCCGCAGGACAAGCGTTTCCTCAAAGTGACCCAAATTAATCTGTAAGCGGCCTTCGTCTCTCGCTCCTTTTAGGTACTCCGCAGTGAGAGGGACAGCGCATCGTTTTAGGGTCGCCTGATAAGAGGCTACCCACTCTCCTGCCTTTTACCTGAATAACTCACGCCTTGTTCAATGAGGAAACGCCGAAGAAAAAAAAAATACAGGGCGACAATAAAAGATGCTGAGGATTTTAGCGCTAAAGGTGGTCGTTTAACCGCGCCGCCACACGGTGAGTGACGTCGCTGATGAACGATGCGGCAGCTGGGGAATACCTGGACCACGGTATACGGCAGGACTAAAGTCTAGGGAGTTGTGAAAAGCGTTAAGTTGCTCTGTGTGTGTTTAACGTTTTCAGGTGCAAATACTAGATTTTTCATCCAGTTATTTTCCTTCTAATTCCCAATGTTGTTTTAATAAGGCCTTTATTTTTGGAACTCCAATAAGCATTATGTTGTCTCGTGAGTGTCTACTATTTTAGGATGGAACTACTAGATTTTTGATCCAACTGTTTTCTTTCGTAATGCCCAATGTTACTTTCACGCTTTGAATTATTTGTCAACTTATTTTTTGATGGTCATTTGTGCTTTATCTTGTAGGTGCACGTGCCTTCTATTTAACTGCTATTGTCATGGAGTGGTCTCCTGGGCCTCAGACAAGCTGCTTGAGTAACTTTCAGCCCGGGAGATCGTCCAGCTTCATATCTTGAAAAAGTAATTGATTGATTGATTGATTGATTGATTGATTGATTGATTGTTGTGGTGGGTGTTCTCGTGGCGATCAGGGAATTGCGTCAGCTGCGGAGGGGAGGCTCAATGGTCACTCTAACCCTGTGCTTACCGGGGCACGTGAACCCAGAGTAAATCGGACGCCAACGTGATTTACAATACATCTAGTGCAGAATAACCTTCTACTCACCCCATATGAGAACAGATGCACCGACACATCTCTTCGATGCGAACAGATGCACCGCGCTCCAGCTCACCCTCACAAGAACGCCGGTTCTCAGGCCCGGATCTGCACCACGTGACCACACCTCGCACGCCCTCTACAAAGCCCTCATGAGCTAAACGCGCCTGGACCACGCAGGCAGGGCTAATGTAGCATGCCTCGCTCTTCAGCTTCGCCGCTTGAGGAGACGACGAATAAACGGCCTTTGGAGTCACGTCAGTATTATTCGACCGTATTTTCGGCTACCTGGGCGATTGGATTGTATAGATACAGCTGTCAGCCACAAGGGGCTTTTAGAGAGAAGTCTAGAAGGTTCAAGCCATGACCAGAGGAATTCGTTATACATATGAGAAGCAAAATGAAGTTTCCCGACCAACACATTGGTTTGTCAACACATTAAACGGTGTCTCTGCTGGAATGACGGTGGTGGTGGTGAAAAACTTTCATTTGAAGGCCTAAAAAAAACAACAAAATTATGACGGCACTCTAAGCATGCACAGTCGCCATCACTCACTTCCGGTTCTCGCCGACACCGTTATCCTATAGGCCGTCACTTCAACGAACGGTGCAGTTTTCAGTTACGACGTACCGTGGCGATGCCATGTTTTCAATGAACGTATCCTACGAAGGTTATCGGCTTCAAAAATCAAAAGACGGGATCTCTCTTCCCTTACGGCGTGGTTCAGGTGTCCACCCAGATATGTGAGACAGATACTGCGCCATTTCCTTTCCTCAAAAACCAATTATTTATTTTTTTCTTTTACGGTCGAAGGGTGAGTAAGTCAGTCAGTCACCGACCTTCGCCAGTGACCTAACCGGCTGACGTCGGTAGACGGCCTCTGATTATACAGGGCGTTGCATCTTATTCAATACACATTTGGTCCCCGCATTTGGACGTGTTAATTAACTAATTAGCGTTTAGAAATATTCTCGAAGGGAGCATCCCGGCCAGATATTCGAAAGCGGTGCTCCGTAGCTAGGTATTCTGGCATTTCTACAACAGCAAAAAAGGGGCAGTATTGAGGAAAATGGAAAGCCCTGTATATTATATACAGGGGCGACGATTTTCCCATTGAAGCTGCACCTCTTCGGACCAAGCTTATAACACATACGCGAGTATATAGAAGACGAGGGGGGGGGGGGGGCGATGGGGGAGGGCGTAAACGACGTAATTCGCGCCCGTCTTTCCGGCGCCGAATACGTGCGGATACAGAAAGAGGGGGGGGATTCCCTTCATTGTCATTCGGTCGCCAGAGACGAAGACGCACGCCTGACCGGCCGAACACTCGCGTCGTCGTTCGATGCGTCCTTGTGGCCGACCCTCCTCTCTTCCCCCTTCCTCTACGTCCTCAAATACGCCTTGGCTCGCGGCCTCGGCATTTCTGCACAAGCGTCTACGCAGCACGATCGCCATCTGGCACAGTTATGCAACACTGCGAAAGGTACAACCGAATCGCTGTATGAAATGAAAAAGAGCTCGGGCGCGCTGCAACACACCCGCGTTGTATGTACGGCTTTCGTCAAATCTATAAAGTGCTGCAAGGCGAAAGCGTTTCCTTTCACACTGTTTTATCTTTTGTACGTTTTTATTTTTAATATTTTTTATTTCATTTTTGTTTACTTTTATTTTATTTGTTTTCTTATTTTTGTTTTATTTACGAAACCCATGCATTCACAAGATGTACCTTTATTCTTGCTCAAACCCTGAGCTATCGTTGCAGAGTGGATGCACGATCGGTGTATGTGATTATTTTGCGGAACATGTGTACAAATTGAGAGAAGTCTTGAAGCAACAAGATTACGCGGAGGATGTATTGAGTCTGATGGACCAACTTGTGTTAATGAAAGTCCATTAGAAACGGTTGTCTGCCAAGGGGCATGACAACTACGATATTTTACTGATGTATTCATTCATGCAATAAAGAAAAAAAAAACTATCGTTGCAGAGTGGTAGCGTCTCGTCTCCACTTCAAATGCCGAAGGCCCTGGTTCAATTCCCAGCCTCGACACATTTTTTTTTTCTTTTTAAGTAGTAACGCCGAAACGCGGACACGCTTGCTAACATTCCTTGGTCTCGACAGTATGAGGCATTAAAGGCAGGTCGGAAGATATGCAGGGTCTAACGTTCCAACCCTCCACATCGGCCTTGAGGGACGGGGCAGTAGAGGGATCCAGCCTTGTGTCTTTACTTTTTTAAATCTCCGTTAATGAGCAGCCAAACTGTTTTTCCTCACTGATTCACTTATTTGCAGATGACGGTGTTCTTTTTCGCGACATATAAACCGACACAGACACAATCGGAATTCGGTTTGGTTTATGGGGTTTAATGTCCCAAAGCGACTCAGGCTGTGAGGGGCTCGGGAAATTTCGACCACCTGGAGTTCTTTGACGTGCACTGAATTCGGATACCAACAATAACCCTTCCTGGCGCCGAACATGGCAAGCGACGCTGAACGCTATAAAATAAAAATTCCTACGCACATCCCGAAAGCGTAATATCGCCTCAGCAATATCGCTCATTAGTCGCTCATGTCATGCAAGTACGCAAGCATTCCTGTCACTTAAAAGCTGAGTTGGAAAGCAGGTCGGTTTCATCGTTAACGAGGCTAACTGCATGCTTGGACACCTAATATGTAACTTTCACTGAGCCGCGCGCACGCACGCACGCACACGCACGCACGCACGCACGCGCACGCACACACACACACACACACACACACACACACACACACACACACACACACACACACACACACACACACACACACACACACACACACACACACACACACACACACACACACACACACACACACACACACACACACACACACACACACATCAGAATAATTCATCCTCCGCACGTCGAAAGATTGGAAGTCTTCCCCCAGTCGCCACAATTAATACAATTTCATTGCCTCAGTCCACTATATGTAAAACGTAGTACGCTAACAAACCTCAGCATATTGTGTAATATTAGATCAGATTCTTCTTTAACTGGAGTTCACACACATATTTTTGCCTTCATTATAAAGCGCACCCTGAAACGTTCTGTGTCACTTGCTATTGTTCCAGGAAATGCTGTGAAAGTTTACATACCAGCCTACCACCCAACATTCACCTGCGTTAATTTTATTATTACACAACTTTAAAAACGCGTTGCTAACATAATTTATTCTTCACAGAGAGGAAAGCATCACGACGCAGCTACCGATTCCACGGCAGTATCGACGTTTTCGGCTCATACACCCGCTGAGCATGAAGTATACAATTTAAGAAATTCGCATTGACGGTCCCCAAACTTTTCCATTTAGATAGGTTTGATAAGCTCCACGGGCCCGTATACAAACGGCGCAGCAAACACGTCATAATTTCAGAGTCGCTGACTTATGTGAGGCCCATATGACGTAGACGCCGTTTAAAACGAGCGCTTCAACGTCCTCGTTTCCTGCCAGTGTCGCTTATTTCCAGCTCTCAACGAAGGGACAAGTCGTAAAATACCGTTTTCACAGCCATCTACCTTCATGCGTCGGATGTGACCGCGAAAAGTTTTCCCCCGTATCTATCCCAGAACTCTCGTCCACCTGATACGATCCAACGGCAGCAGCAATATTTGTGCGCTCCAAGTTATTTTCGCGGTTCTATCTTTTCAGAGATTTCTTTTTCTTCCTACATTTTATTCGAAAGGATTCCGCTTCGATTGGCACCCGTCGTAAAGCTGTCAGCACATGAGCCCACCTTTTAATAGTTTGTGCGATGAGCGAATTTTTATCAGCGATCGGATGGAGTTCAACGGGCTTCGTTCACCTGTTGCTGCTGGCTCGCTGTTTTCAAAGGCGGAACGCGCACAAGCGGCAGTTCGCCAATGGCGAATTGTCGGACTGTAGGTCTCTTCGATTTGGACGTACCCGCTGCACTAGTGTTGCACTAGTGCTGCACTAGTGCAGGCCTGGTCGTCTGCAAACCTTGGCGTCGCTCACCAAATCACAGCCAACTGCATGTCGCCGACGTCAGCGGGCGCCAACATCCCGAACCATACGAATAATTTTTTCAAGCAGGAAATCCCTACGAAGTGCCGCCACGAACCAGCCCATGGAAAAAAAGAAGAGTCGTTGCGTGTATACACGCAGACGATTTACGAATGTGCGCTGAAGTGCCGCTCATGAGGCTCGACTTGACCGCTTACAGGTCTACAATTATGACGCCATGAACGGTTCCTCACCTCCTTCTTTCAAGAAAGAACTGCCACCGTTTCTTTTAGCGACTACTGTCATATCTCCTTCTCCGCTTCTCCGACCTACACATGGGCGCCGCCATATTGCTGCACTTCCACTTGGGGAGAGTGCAAGCCAGTAAAGAACTCGTGCTGCACTAGTCTGGCACTTTTGCAAAACGAAGACGGAAGTGCAACGGGCACTCGCTGCACTGGCAAAACGGATGCGAAAGTGCTGCACTCCTTGGCCTGGTGCATAAAGTGCAGCCAAATCGAACATACCTTGTGTCAAGGATTTCGATGTAAAAAAAAAAAACAATAAACGAGTCATTTCGTGCATGTACACTGATTTGGTTATTCTTCTTTTCGTTCGGGTACGTCGCATTTATCGGGGAGCAACTCGACTGAACTGCGTCGCCAGCGGAAATCGGTTGTTCGTCAATTCCCTGTTCGTTCCTCAGCTCCGTGTCGTCCTTGCGCTGTTCTCCGTTGATTGCAAGGGCGCCACATGACCGCACTATAATATATATCCATGGATGCTTCAAGGATTTGTCAAGACACCCTGCCTCATTTTCAAAAGGGAAGAAACAGGGTTTAGGGATCGCAAAAAAAAAAAAGAAACAAGGTGTGGAGCTGTCAGCTTGGGATGCGGCGCAGTTCGGGCCTGCCATACACCCCACAGGGCACGGAGGTAGCGGACAGCTATACACGGTCAGGGCAGCTGATGACGCTGCAATAGGCTTAACAAGAATCATGGCGCGGGGATAGTTGACGTACTTTGTGGAAACATTTTCTCCCGCAATGGGCCGTGCCCTCTTAGCGCCTACTCTTCGACCACCTCTGGATATCAATCTCGTCTCGGTCACATAGCGCGGCAAGTTGTCCATTCACGCGTATGTCCTGTTGAGCTTAGTTTACGACGGATGAGTACACCACGATGTATACGTCGACTAGTTGCTGCCTACATATTTGCTGCGCGTTGCCCTCACCGATTTGTGTGCGCGGGGCGGCCCCCGTGGCTTTAATAACGCTTCGGTACCAACTATACAGGCGTGTTCGTGCCGGCAGTGCAGGATGCAACCCTGGCAACCCTGGGCCAGAAGTCTAGGGGACATGCGCTTTGCTAGTGGGCCGTTAAGTGCAGCACTCGCGGCGCCCCCGAAGACGAGGAGTACTTGAAAGGATTCTGCTCACGTTTGAGACAGGTGAGCGCGAACGGACGATCGATCACGACTAGAAATGAGACGGAGGAAAAAAAACAAGCGCTCTTTTCGCCTGCGTCCTTACTCGTGATCGTCGGTTAGCGCCCTTTTGCCGCGCTGGATCGACGTGAGAGACTAGCACAACTCTCCACTTTAATTCTTCTCACCTTACAGAGATTTAGCGCCTGAGGCCTGCCATAACCCAGTGGAAAAAGAACGACCGAACCGTGCCAGAAAGACGACAAAATGTTTTTGTTGTTTGAGGTATTTTTCTGTGCTACTTTTCTGTACAAACTACACAAAATTCTCTTGTTACTACAAACACTTCCGTTGTTATAAGTACCACAATTTCACGGAAAAAAGCATTACCGAAAATATGCTGCGACGAAACAAAATGCTCTGTCCTGTTTTTCGACTGGGTTAACTGCTACTGAGCTTACTCGGCCGAAGAGCGAACCACCCATGTATGGCCTGACGAATTTTGACGCGTCCGCACTCGGGTGTATATAGGGGGCGCGCGTGGCGCCTTCCAAAATCCACGCGTGCGAGGACAGCCCGGGAAACGCGCGTTTCACAAAGCACCACGTGCCTGCGCGCGCTACGCAGGAGCCCCCTGACACGCCACTACCGCCCCACTGTGTCCCGTGATCAGCGCTAACCCTAAACGCGCGCCTGTCAAGCACCGAAGCGCGCCTCGTGCCTTCACGGTCGGCGCGTGACGGGCGATGCTCATTGGCACGACAAGCGCCTGTGGCAGTGTGCGGCTGTGTGTGTGCGTGTGTGCGGCTGTGTGTGTGCGTGTGTGCGCGTGGGCGTGAGTCGTGCCTGTACTACGACGCCACGCATTGTTTCACAGTGGGTGCATCTGTACGCGACGGCTCTTCACGCGGAAGGAAGACAGCGCGTGTACGTCCTTCCCTCTCTCTCACCCCGCTTGCACCCTCCTCTCCCCGCCGCCCGTGGTGAATTCAATTCACTCGGCGTCGCAGGGTGTATGCCGCGACAGTGCAGTCTATAAATAAAGGCCTAGATGAAGGGAGTGATTGTTCATTCATTAGCATCCAGCCGAGCGTGTAGACGCGTGCATGCACGGTTGCAGGATCACGACGGCTTTGTTCGCGGAGAATCGCGGTCGCTCACGGTCTGCTCTGCACGATAATCACGACGGTTGTCCGCGAAGACACACGAGGGTCACCGAGAAGGCTCGCCGAGCGTAATGTTTCAGTGGAACGAGGCCGACAGCGGCGGCCGCATCGACGACTGCCGAATGCGCGTTTTCTTCCGGTTTAACAGTTCGGCCTGCCTCCTTGCCTGTTTACCTGTCGTCGCTGCTACGCTACAGTATACCAACTTGATGATGGCCCGTGCTTTTATAGAATGGCACACACACACACACACACACACACACACACACACACACACACACACACACACACACACACACACACACACACACACACACACACACACACACACACACATATATATATATATATATATTATGATGGCCAAGTGCCGACGCCAACGACCACGAACCTATGGAGGCGGCCTACTGACGCTCGTGCTGAGAAAGGACAGGCTCTGTCCGAAACGTCGTCTCGCAGTAAATGTTTGCCTAAATGAAGCGTTTATATATATAAAGGATATTAAAGTCCTCAAAGCAACTGATTAAAAATATAGTAAGTTGGAGCAATCACATTGAAAAACTTAAGATTTATTCAACTTACTATATAGTATATATGAGGATCCATAGCCCACAGTATTCAAAGGACACAACATGAATGAGTTGTGTCCCTTGAATATTGTGCGCTATGGATCCTCATGTTGACTACCCGCTAGCCCGAACCCTGACCGTTCTAAGTTTATTTATATATATATAAACGTAATTCGGTTGACACAAGGTAGAAAAACAACCTTATTCTAACGTTTCGACCATGGTCTGGCCTTCGTCAGAGTGAGCTCTGACGAAGGCCAGACCCTGGTCGAAACGTTAGAATAAAGTTGTTTTTCTACCATGTGTCAATCGAATTACGTTTATGTTCTACCGGATCCATCCGATCTGCACCCCCTTCATATATATATATATATATATATATATATAGAGAGAGAGAGAGAGAGCATGGCGCAGTGGCCTCCATCTACAGGTGTGGGCAGAGGCACTGTCCTTTTCCCGGCATTATGCACTTCCAAGCCTCAAGTTCGAGTGCTCTGTCGAGCGCCTATACCCGACTCGACAGATAAGCGTGACCTTTTCCTTATCAGCACGCGAACAAAGAAGCAAGCGCGGCAGAAGAGGCTGCGCGAGGTTTTATTTATTTATTTATTTGAACATACTGCAGGCCCTTTTCGGGCCCATGCAGGAGTGTTTACAATGCATCATTGAACAAACAGAGTAAAAACAAAAATTCAAAAATACAGAGATGTTCTCTGACCCAAACACAAAAAGACCAGGAGAGAATTAAACAGAAAAGTCAATTTTTTCGATATAATTAAGAAATAGTTCCACGGACGTACACTTCACCGCATCTTCAGGCAATTTATTCCAATATGATATAGCATCTGGAAACAGGGAGTACGTGTGGATATTTACACGGCTGACTGGTTGACGAAGTGTTTTACTATGGTTTGTTCTAGACGAGTGTTTGAATGGCGGGTGTAAGTATTGTGAATTGGCTATTTTGAAGTGACCGTGAAGAAGTTGGAACAAAAACTTTAATCTTGAAATGATTCTTCTCTGTGACAGGCTTTGTAAATTTGACTGAACTATTAGACTGGTAGCGCTAGTTTGACGTGAATACTTTGAATAGACGAACCTCACTGCTAGTTTTTGGATGCGCTCTAATTTGTTTATTAAACTTTTTTGATGGGGGCTCCAGACTATATCCGCATATTCTAGGGTAGGTCTTATAAGAGTTTTATAGGCACTGAGTTTAATATGGGCCGGCGTGTAACGGAGCTTTCTCCTTAAATAATGTAATTTACCTTGAGCTTTAGAGCAAATGGATTTGATGTAGGGCTCCCAACGCAGGTTAGATGTTAGGATGAGCCCCAGATACTTCACCTGATCATATTTTTTAACCTGTGTGTCACCAAGTGTGTATGTAAAACTTAGAGGATGCTTCTTATTAGTGCTTCTTAGGTGAAAGAGTGATCGGGGTTGAGGACCCATCGGAACAACAATGACGTGGAATGCAAGGGTTAGGTCGACACTGAGCCAGACCATGTCGCTGCTATCAGGTATAGGCTGAGCAATTACTGCTCACGGCCAGCTTATTTGGACTAGGAGTCAAGCATTCTTTCTGTGAACGAACGAACCTCTGCGTGGAAGCTATTGAGGAGCTATTGAGGACATCGACTTCTGAGGTCAAGCAGCGACGACTTTTTTACGTCCGGCAACGCTGAAGAAAACCCTTGGCCATGCTCCTCGTTTTATATAACATTGGTTCCACTAAGAAGAATAAGCCTTTCGAATGTCAGTGTTGAGTAATCGTCGCTGATGATGACGTGACTCTCGCGTACTTCGTTTGAAAAGCGCAAGAGCTTCCCCACATATTCGTCGTATACACAAAGCGGACTCATCAGCGTCGTGGACGTTGTGACACGCTTTATAATAAAGCATGACAACTTTGTAACATGCAAGCAGTACGAAAGCGGGTTGCCTTTCATATGCAGGGTGTTTTACCTAACACTTTGCACAATTTTTTTAAAAAATAGGCTTTTTGAGTTTGAAGAGCGATTTTTTTCGGCATAGCATCGTCAGGGTTGTAATGCATCAGAATAAAACTAACATGCGGTAACTAGCAGGCCGGTTAACTACTACCTAAAAGTTATGTTTTTAACTATTACTGCTGGGCTTGTTAATTATTGAGAAGCGTGTAGCCAACTGCAAGTACTAACGATGCCAGTTTTTATAATTTTAAAAATGAGGTTACCTTCTGCGCTCTGGGCCTAACAAATTTTGTCTAATTCGACGAGTTCTGTGCACTGGACAAGTTGATTTCTCTGCACGCACCTCGAAAGTGCATTAACACGTTTTGGCGGGCTAGTTGGTTAAGCATCTTGAATAAACAGCGCGAGCGAAGAGGAGCACAAAAGACAAGAAAAGACACAGCGCTGTGTCGTCCGTTTTCTTCTTTTGTGCTCGTCTTCGCTCGCGCTGTTTATTCAAGACGAAAGTGCATGCATTTTGGCGCGATGTAGCCAAAATTAGTTGGGCCACAGCGCCGTGGATAACCGCGTTTTCGAAATCCTAAAAACGGATGTGGATATTACTTACGGTGGGCTGCACGGCTCTCAGTAATTACGGATCTTAACAGTAATAGTTAAAGAGTTAACGTTTTAGCTGTATTCTGATGCATTACAGCACTGACAATGCTAGGCCGAAAAAATCGCTCTTCTAAATTAAAAATTACATTTTTGAAAAGCGTGTAAAATCATAGTTGAAACACCCTGTATATGTACGAAACAACACACTATCGAGCTCTTGTAACTCTATATAGAGCCAATGGCGACACATCGCTAGTGAAATTTTTGACCCGGAAATCAGTGGAAGCATGCGGCTCATTCTGAGCCTTCTAAATACCACTAAAGGACTTTGTTTATGTTTAAGATTTTCCCCGTGAAATCCTGAAGCTGAAATCCTTCTGATGATTTTAATGTCAAGTCTGAGAAGAATTGCCGCACTAAACGCTGGAATGAAACGCCTCATAAACACCGGTGGACAAAGGGGTCAAACTTTACGCGTAACCAAAGAGCGGCAAAATATAACGTGTACGTTGTAAATTATGCCTTACCGTAACAAGGTCATCTTCGAATGCATCCTTTGGCAAATATACGCATGTGCCACCAATTGCCATACGTAGACGCCAGCAGAAATCTGAACTTCGTCGGGTGCTAACTCGCGTTTCTTCGGAGGAACAATTTTTCCCCAAGAATGTATGGAGCATTCGCTAAACGTGCTTGGGTCGTTTACAGCAAACTGCTGCGCCTTAATTTCACGTAAAGCATTTAACTCGGCTCAACAAATGTATGCAAAGAGCCTGTTCATCTGGCCAGGGCACACAGAGGGACCAGTCCGAGCCTACCGACGTGCCCGCGACTAAATGCCATCCCCCCCGGGGGAATATGGTTGCACAACGTAATTACGAATAATTACACACATTTCCTCGTTTCTCATTGGCCAAGAATACAGCCGCACAAAGAGGAAGAAACAGACATCGCGTAAAAAAAAAAAGCGACAAAATTCCCGCTTAGGACGTATACTATACAGACACAGACTTGCAAACAGGCAACGTGCAGAGGGCAAGAAATAAGCCTCCTCCTGTACAGCACGTGTCTTCCGTTCATAACGAATTCGTTATGCAACGAACACTTCGATATAGAGCGTAAGGGTAAAACGCGTCCGTTACAGTGGTCGCCGACTGGAGGTGACAGACAGATTGCCAACTACCGCGGCACTTTCAAAGAGCTGCATGTCCTTCCGATAACTGGACCACTGTCATATTGTCCTTCTGGAACTTTAAAGATTATATCGCTCCATGGACGTAGATGCCGCTCGTACCCCGTCCGATCACGAAGCCGTGAAAAAAACGAGAAAAACCTTGAGGGCCTTTGGTCACACCAAACACAGATGATCCAGGACGCAGGCACAATGATGCTGCTACAGAGTCCAGGGCCGGCTTGCACGAAACAAATAAGACCGGCTTATTTCCAGTCTAATCTTATTCGCGGTCTAAAAGCTCTCTCGGTTTTGAAGAAAGGAAAGGCGCATAGCTGGTTCATTTTGTCAGTGGACACCTCAAATGCACCACGAACTCCGACTGAAAGCTCGGTAACTCAATGTTTTAGTCCACGTCGTGCGCACTTGAGGCACTCACAAAGTGAACCATCAATGCGCATTTTCTTTTCTCAAAATCGAGAGAGCTTTTAGACCGCGAATAAGATTAGACTGGAAATAAGCCGGTCTTATTTGTTTCGTGCAAGCCGGCCCAGATCTCGTTTTCATGGGAACGACTTAAGATGACTCCATCTTAAGAACCGAACATTGTACCGCCAAGCTTCAAAACGTCGACGCCTGTTAGCCTACTTCCAAGTTCCGTTGTTGACACACAGGTCATGCGGTAAGGACACAAAAAGCGCAGCCAGCCAGATTACGCGGTGTGCCATTAATCCACTCACCTTCGACGACCCCGCCGAGCCGGCCTCGCTGACGTCGCTCTGCGACGCCTCGTCGTCCCACGAGGCGCTGGACACAGTGGACGACAGAGAGCACGAGCTGCAGGAGCGGCCGCCCAGCGAGAGGTAGTCCCGGACCTCGCCGCCCGACGAGTGGTTGCTCAGGTCGGCGTCCACCTCCTCGATGATCTCGGGCGAGACGTCGCAGCTGCTGAAGTCGCTCACAATCACGCACGGCGCGCTGAGCACAGGACACGACAGGGACAGGCACTGCGAGAGCGGCCGCTTGCTGGTGCCGTTGTTGTTGGCACACATGACCCGGTCGCCCGGAAGGCTGGTGCGGTGCAGGTGGTGCTGAGGCTGGTGCAGAGAGTTGGCGACGTCGAAGCCATCGTCCCCGCCAGCTCCTCCACTTCCGTGGACCAGCACGGAACAGACGTGGTCACCGCCGTTGTGGTCGGGGGCTGAGACGACGAGGCTCCCGTTGGCACCAGCATCACCGCCTGCACCAGCACCGGAGACGGTGGTCACCACCAGGCTTGCGTCCTCGCTGGTGTCAAAATCCACGGCCGAGTCGGCGCTGCAGGAGCGTCGCGACTTCGATGACGGCGGCACGAAGCACGGTTCATCCAGCTCGCCGGGCATCGGAGAAGGTGGAGACTCGATCACCACAACCGACACGAGTGACGCGGGCGACTCGGCGTGACCGCTGTCCTCGGACGACAGCGTCGCGCTCTCGGACGCCGGCGTCATGAGCGTCGTCGGCGACTTGTCGCTGCTGTTGAGCTGCTGCTGCTGCTGCTGCCGGCGCGCGCCGAACAGCAGCGGCGTCTTGGCGAACACTTCGCGCAGGAGCTGGCACGGTCGCCAGCGCTTACAGCGCTGAATGGATTCGAGCGAGTACGCCTTCTTGGTCGTCGTTGCGCCGCCACCGCCGCTGCAGGCAGCGCGAGCGCGCGATCCGCCGTCCTCTTTCCGGGATGGGCTGGACGAAGTGGCGGGGCCGCCGCCGCCGCTGCTGCTGCTGTTGTTGAAGCTGCGCGAGCGGGTACGACTGGCGGCGCCGCGACGGCCCGAGGCCTCGCCGCTATCGTCGTCGCTGCGTCGGTCCTCCATCGTATGCACGCGCGAGCACTCACAAGCACAAACACGCACCCTCGTCGCCGGCGAACAGCCGCGTTCCGTTACCAGCACGCACCAGGCACCGGTATCGACACACCAAAACGCGCGCACAACCACACCTACTGGCTCTGCGGCTCCCTGTCACATCTCTCAGACAACCCGGCTCCCAACGCACAGCCGTCACGAACGCCGAAGAAAAGACGCAGTCCGGAGGCAACGTCGAGCAGTTAGCGGCATACCACGAAGCAGATGGAGCGGCGACAGAAGTGCGTCGATCCAGACGCAGAGCCAGTTGAGAGACGACGACACGCCGACAGTGGCGGCGAGCGCGTGAAGAGCTTCGCACGTCGGAAAACACGCAAACGGCGCACAGTGGGAGAGTAGCACTTCGTCCGGGGACCGCCCGCTTGCAGGGCGCGACGTCGAGACTAGGAGGCAGCGGCGAGGCGAAAGGCGGGCGCGCGTCTATATCGCAGAGTTGAATCCGGCGCTGCGTTCGTGCGGTCGACGCCGTCGTCGTCGCCGTGCCGTTCGTGTTTCAAAAGTTGCTCAAGACCCCGGATCGAGTGGCGCGGCGCGGAGCCGTGTACACGATTCGCTCTCTCGGCACGCAGTTTCTGTTTCGTTTTCGTCTTGCTTTTTTTTCTTTCTTTCCTGTCCGTATATCCGGCTTTTTCGTCGTCGCTGCACGCTTTCTTTTTTTAGTTTTTCGTTTCGATGCGCAGGCAGCAGCGGCGCCGTCAACGACGGGAGGCGGTCACGGACTGCACACTCGCACACTCACACACGCACCTGTACATATACGCGGACATGGATGCTTCGGAAGCGGCAAACGATGAAAACGTCGACCACGACGACCACTGATTCAACGCGTCGGCAACAGGTTCAGTACACTACGCCCATGCTACGCCGAACGACTGTGACGACGGCACAGCGGCTACCTACTCGTCGCTGCCAGCCATGCGACCCAATTATCGGGTTGTTTCAAGCTGGGAGTGCGGAGAACGTGCGCGGCTCGGGGCACGGGGAGAATTGTACACTTTCTCGCTCCAAACTTTTTGTGTTATTTCCCCGTTCCGGTGTCGTTACGTCGCCACAACAGCCGCGACCCGAAGCAGTCATTCGTAGCTGTTTCCTAGATGTTTTTTTTTTTTGCACTGTTTACTTTCCTCTACAAGCGTTGCCGAATAATTCGTCTGCTCGACAGCTTCGTTCGGAGGAAATGACCCGGGAGGCAGTTGCGCAGCGCGCTAACGCACAACTTCCTGCTCGCTCGCTAGGCGCGTTGGAGGGAAGCGTGCAAAGCAAGATAACAGAAAATAAAATATGCACCCGGCACCAACAGACCGCTCCTCTACTGAGCTGATTAAGTCCGCAAGAGCGCACATTTATGCTTACGGAGGAGCTCTGGGTAGCGGACGTGTTATACGTATACGTACGGTACTGTGATTCCGACCAGGGTCCGGTTTTGGACAACACGGTGCCCAACTCGCAGTCCACGACGGGGAGGCGTCACGAACAGCTGAAGAAACGGGCACTCACGAAGCGATTTCCAACGCAACACGTGGTTGGTTCGCCACGGCGGCGGCGTCCTGTTTTTGTTATCGTTTACGAGTTTTTGATGTTTTTATGTTTAGTTTCGCTCTACCCATACATTGCTGTTAAAGGCTGCAGCTTGGCGCTCTTGCAGACGACGTTGCGCAAAAAAAAGCGCGCCAAATTGCTGATGTGGTGCTGCCATCTGTGACTGAAAAGAGCAACTAAGTATATGTTTGAATTGCGATATAAACTTCAGTCGACGCGCGCTATGCATAGAAATTTATGCTTTAGCAAAGCACACTTTAATGTCTATACGAATGTTTTCGTATTAAATTTTACAACTGTATTTTTATCAGGTATGGGCTAGGATGCTTCGTTATTTATTCTTCATTACCACAAAAATAACAACATAATAACAGCCATTACGGAACTGTCGGCAAACTTCTCAACAACTGCCATGCTTATGCAATAAAAATTCGATAGAAACCAGCTTTGCAGAAACATAGCCTTTTTGTTTTCATAGCTTTGTGGTGCTTGTACTTATGAACATCAAGTGTAGAGGGCACCACCATGCTTTGTGGCGGGAGATTTCACATTGCCAGTTACTTCCTCCTCCTCCATAGCACGTTCTTTGTGTTTCGTGCACGCGCATTTCACACGTGTGTTCTTTCACTGGATTCATTCAAACATCCACGGATGGCTAACAAGACAATTTACTCTGCAACAGTTGTGCAACGTGTGCTTGCCACCGTGTTCGAAGTGTATGAACTCTGGTTTAACATTCAAATAACCGGCGATCAGACCACTTCACGGCCGGACTCGAGGGAGCGCGCCCCCCTCGAGACCGGCCGTGACCACTTTGATCGGTTTATGATTTTGGTTCCTAGAGGGCAGCACGCATCTTGCTTAAAATAGGGGTGTGGGGAATATTGGAAATTTTCGAAGTGCGAATTCAATTCCCACCTATTCGATTCGCTGAACAAATCAAATACGGCATGTTCAAAACTATTCGAAACTATTCGAATATGGTCTGAAGTTTTCGAGCAATTAGCAAGCCCCCCCCCCCCCCTGTCGCCCACTCCGACGACGCGCGGCATGAACCCCCTATCAGTTTCATCGGGAAATAATGGTAATTATTATTATTTATTTACCATTATTTGCGGATGGCCCAGGCATGCATAGGTAGCAAAAAGGCAGTACTGCCCATACCACGGAGGCTTGATGACCCTGACCTGGGGCCCAGGATGTACAGTATGATAAAAGGGGGATGAGGAACGAAAATGGGATGAAATACTATGATCGCCATTGCGCAGCCTTCACAATAGTTGGAACGTCAAAGGCTTTAAGGGGGAAGGACTGCGCGAAGGAGGCAGGCAGACTTCGCCACAGAGAGATGGCGAGCAGAAGTCAGCAAAACTCGCGACGTACGGTGCGGGCCATCAATCAGCTTTCTCTGACCTGGCGCAATAAGACGGCAAAAAAGACGCACCGTAGACGCTTGTACACGAGAGGAGAGGACCTGCTAGGACGAATGTTGGAGAAGGGTAGCAGATGAGATCAGTACTTACGGGGACTTGGTTTTGGTTTTGTGCAGCACTCCGGCGGTTGAATCAGTGTTTAAAGCGACACTAAATTAGAATACAGTCAAGTCCACTTAAAACGAACCTGACGGTCGCACGGATTGCGCTCGTTGTAGCTGAGGTTCACAGTGACTGGACTTCTGATGCCAAAGCCAAAAATACAAAGGATAGTGTCTTCATGCGTGTCTACTTATTCAAGCTAAATCCTATTACGGCGTTTTCCAAGCACTCCAGCGCAGTCGCATGCTCCTCGCCGATATCCCTTGCTACTAACAATCTGGCTTAGGTACGCGATGCAAATGATCACTGTCCAAGCACTCATGGTAGCGGGTGGTAGATCGGCGTCCTTGCCCTCGTCAGATTCCTGGCAGTGCGAGAGTTCTCATTCTTCGCCGTGTCCAACATTCTTTGATAAAAATTTTGAAAATTAAAGAAGTGTAAGACACTGTTATGTAAATATTGAAGGCAATGATCCATAATTCTGATATGCAGCAAAATCGTTCTTTTAAAATGTTTCTACCGATCGCGTAGAACAGTTAAGACCGCCATAGAAAACCAATAGGGAACGCTTTCGACGATAGTAAAAACGTTAATAGAAAAAAAAATATTAGACTGTCGACGGGTGATCTGCGGATATCGTTAAAGTGAAATCTTGCATTATATAAAAATATTGCATTTATAAAAGGTTTCCCGCTCAAAATGCTTTTGTCTAGAATTGTTGTGTATGGCACTATTATTTTCGTACAGTTTATGACTTTGCTATGTGCGCGTCATTATCCGCGCCAACGAAGTCATCAAAGGCATCATCCCAGGCACGTATATAGCCCTCGACACACTGAGGATTCACATACGTCAACTAACCAGTGTTCCTAAGCGACACCTTGTGTCAGTGCCGTTACAGAGGCCACACGCTGCGTTTTCAAAGGTTGTAGCTGCTCACCAGTCGCCCATTCATTCCATCACAGTTCACCCTGGCGGCACAACCTTCCTCTGCGCTGTGGTGTCTGCGGGGGCCATGCGTGCGCCTTACACTTCTGGGGATAGCGAAGAAATCGGACTTATCGACGCTGGCCCTTCAATAGCCGACACTGTACATACTCCACTCCGAATATAGTGACCGCACTCATGTATACACAGATGGCTTGGTCTCATCTACTAGCTCAGATTGCACCGGAGTCGTTCCTGCGAGACAGCCAGTATTAACCAACTAATTTCGCATATGACAACCTCCACCCGGTCAGAATTGGCCGCTGTTCGTGCGGCTGTGCAGTACATCGGTCCACAACCATCCCATAAATGGGCTTTGTTCTGCGATTCTAAAGCTGCCCTGCCATGTTTCAATTCTTCCTCATGCCATGGCGACGACGAGCAACTAGCAGCGGAGATATCTACAACACTGGGCACTGGAATAGAGTCGTGACATCATCTTCCTGAGTTTGGCGCATGAGGGCCTCAGCTGCTTCATCATTATCATCATCAGCCTGACTACGCCCACTGCACGGCAAAGGCCTCTTAAATGTATCTCCAAATAACCCTGTCCTTTACCAGTAGCGGCCACCATATCCCTGCAATCTTACTCATCTCATCCGCCCACCTAACTTTCTGCCGTTCCCTGCTACACTTGCCTTCTCTTGGAATCCACTCCGTTACCCTTAAGGACCAGCGGTTATCTGGCCTTAGCATTACATGCCCTGCCCAAGCCCATTTCTTCCTCTTGATTTCGAGCAGGATGTCATTCACCCGCGTTTCTTCCCTCACCCACTCCGCCCGCTTCCGATATCTTAACGTTAACGTTAACCCTACCATTTTCCTTCCCATAGCTCGCTGCGTTGTCCGTAACTTAAGCTGAACCCTCTTCGTTAGCCTCCAAGTTTCTGACCCCTAGGTGAGTACCGGTAAGATACAGCTGTTGTTAACTTTTCTCCTGAGGGGTATCAGTCGACTGCCGTTCATGATCTGAAAGCTGCTTATGCGCCATTAAACCCAACGCAACACAAACACATTCATTGCAAGGACAAAAGACAGATCAGAGCGTGAAATAATAGAAGCATATTACATCAAGCAGAGGGGCCATATTTGCATGAGCAAACCATCGCTGTCAGATGAAGAGATTAGTTTTCTTGTGGGTCTTTGTCAGCGTTTTAATCATTGCTTCCGGCTCGTGTACCTTTGTTAAATCACCCCTTGTGTCTGTTTTGCTTTTATCTTTTTGCCTGCTCGCGTGGTTAAGTGGTTTTTCCATGAATAAACTTAGTTGGAATTTGGCGCCAGTCCTGTCTTGTGTGTGTTGTCTCCGTCTTTTAGCGCCAGTACGCTTTTTGCGTAAACCATGTCATGCAACCAACTAGCTCAAATCAAAGTCTTGCTGTATACATACGTGAGCGTTATCAGCAGTTTGTTCTGAAGTCTGCTGCTGAAATCGATAACTTCACGCACTTGCTGTCTCATTCACGGAGATTGCAACGAGATGCAGACGCACGCGACGCAGCGGTGAGTCCCCGTCAAAACGGTGGAGGCGGCTAGTGTCAACTGGCTGGCCTAAGCATGCGCCCTTGCTCAGCATGACAGCATTCTGAAGGCGCGAAATTGCTCGTCCATGCGTTCGCTGCAGATGATACCAGCTTACTTGTCATCCGACGAAGGAGAGCGAGGGCGAGGCTTACGTCAGCCAGTTTACGCTCGCAGATTAGGGGCAGTGTGTTCAGACGGAGGAGCGCGCCGCGCACTCCCTCGAAGCCGGGAGCGTAGACAGGTCCCGGTTGTATATGCGGCGGCGTTGCTGTCACACGGGATGTAAGGCCGTGTGTTGCGGCCGGTTGCAGCGTGCTTGATGAGCTCCACCTTGCTTGCGAAGAAACAAGGTATTTCAGTCGTCCAGGCCGTGTGATGTTTTGCTGCAGTGTTCGCGAGTGAGAGCCAATGACCCATCGCCGACGGCAACGTCATTGCTTTGCACCGGGGTGCGACCAACGTTTGGTGCGACACCGGCTACAAATGGGCTCGAGACGAGCAGCCTTCCCTCTTCGCCGTGCTGAATGATGAAGGAAAAAGAAATGTTTGGGAACGAAACCTGCATCACAAAGATAAGGTGCTTGATGAAAGCTGCTCGGTCCGCGAGCGTCACTTCGTGCCTTCTTGCATCTTACGAGATTACGTCCACAAAGGTAAGCTTGGCTTCGCCATAGAGTGCAAATTGCGTTGTGCGATTTCATGTCCTAACAAGGCTGGACTTTTATGTTAAAGGTCTTAATCAGGCAAGAGAAGCACGACGAAA
Organism: Amblyomma mixtum; assembly: GCF_055824585.1. Lineage (NCBI taxonomy): Eukaryota > Metazoa > Arthropoda > Arachnida > Ixodida > Ixodidae > Amblyomma > Amblyomma mixtum. The sequence continues at coordinate 59,568,475 of NC_143019.1, forward strand.
AAGGAAACTGCACTTGAAAGTCAACCGCGGTTCTTGGCAGGCTAGTGCAACATGTGTGATGACACTTCTTTGCGCTTTTTATCTAAATGCACTGCTTTTTTTTGGCGCGTTCAGAAAGCTAATTATGTAAATATAATTCAAAAATCAATTTCGGAAATCATTTAGGCATATCAATTCCGCTGTAGGTCTCTGTTGTTTTGGTTGGAATGTACTCGCACCGTTTTTCTGTTTTCGCGTACTGTGTGTAATTCTTCGGAGATCCCTTTTACTTGGGGTCGCCGCGGTGGCTCAGTGGTTATGGTGCTCGGCTGCTGACCCGAAAGACGCGGGTTCTATCCCGGCCGCGGCGGCTGAATTTCTTTGGAGGAGAAATTCTAGAGGCCCGTGTACTGTGCGATGTCAGCGCACGTTAAAGAACCCCAGGTAGTCGAAGTTTCCGGAGCCCTGCACTACGGCGTCTCTCATAGCCTGAGTCGCTTTGGGACGTTAAACCCCATAAACCAAACCAAACCAATTTAACTACCATTTGCCACAGTGGTCAGTTTGCTCACAGTCCGGTGGGGTCTACATGTTATGATAACACCATAGGGTCACGTGACTTAGGTTGCTTATCCGGGGAGTTTTCACGCACAACGCCGACGACGACAACGACGGATCTTCTCCACTACGGGGGCCTTAACGCTACCGTGTTAAAACTTCGCCAAACGCACAGAGGGGCCACCTGCGTGTTGACAAGGTGTCCATAGGGCTTCAGTCGGTATCTTACGGCGCGCGAGCTTTGAAAAACAGTACATGTGTCGAGACCAACATTCGTGAGCACCATATTATGGTTGAGTTCCCCCACCCTTGCCTAGAGTTCCAGTGGCTTTACCCTTGCCTTGCTAGAGCGAGGTCAACGACAAGTAGGTGGCATAGCCCTTGACTGCCACGGTCGAGTGGCGATAGAGGCAGTCCTGGGCCAAGTTACGTGGTCATTGTTTGACGCCAGAGAAGCAAAAAGTATGGTTGCCATTGAGGCCCTCCTGCGCCGCTTGGATGACGCAAGATGGGCCCACCGCGTGTGTCGGTACCTCTGCCTGAAGGGCCTCCGAACAAAATGGATCTCCCTCGTATACACGCTACGGCGCAAGTTCGGTCTCTTAATTTCAACGTACGGAGGAGGCCGCCACGCCCCGAGCCGAACAAACGCGTGTCAGCGAAGCGGAGAGTGCTCAATGGAAAGCAGCGGTCGAACGCAATACAACATTGCAGCTCTACGCAGCCCACAAGATAGATATATATATGGCTAACATCAAAGGAAGTGCCGTTCTCTTCGACCCGCGTGCTGGAGTGCTACACGGTAGTTTACGGCCGCCCGTTTGACCGCCGCCCAGTATACACGCTGCTGTGTGCAGGAGCTGTGGAAGCAAGACGGAGCGCATCAAGCATATATCATCCTCCACTTAACCAGCCTGTTATTCCCTGACGATTAATCTTCTGTGCTTCGTACCTCTCCCATGTCTGCATTCGCGGACTTTCGTTATAAACTTCATCATCATCATCCCAGGAGCGTCGTTATGCGCATGCGTGCGTGCCCCATGGTTCCTACCTTCAAGAATGCAACCTCTGCATATCCCTCCAAAACCTTGAATTACCTCTCAGCCGAAATTCGGCGCGTGCGATTTGTTTTGTGCGCGCTGTGGCCTCGTCCACGAACTTCGCCGTCCCCATCCCCTACCATAACACCCCCTCCAACTCAGGCTCTGAGCAGTGATCCCTACAAAGCAGCAGCAGAAAAAAGAGACTTACTCCACCCATACCAAGCTAAGGCAGTGATCAACTTTGCTTCGCTCCTCTTTATCTCTGTTTTTTTTTTTCAAATTATATTTTGGCTAGGCCACACACGGTGTGACCTCCCGCTAAAAAGGGAAAAGCCTCATCACCATCATCATCATCAAGGATACAGAGTTCTCCCTGTCTTCGGCTCGTGAGCTGGACACGTGCTGACGTTCCGGCGCGGCACTCCGTTCTCCGCCAGTGAGGCAAAGTCTCTTGGGAACTTTTCCTCCAGGCTCGTCCCGACCGGCCTCGAAGCTTCTCCCCTGCTCTAGAGTGGGCGGACACTCGCTCGCGACTTTGCTCGTGAGTCGGGCACCATCGATTCCTTAGCGTATTTCGTTCCTAGCCGGTGTTATTGTTGCTGTAGCAATAAATGCCTTTCTGAGTCAGCCCGTGTTGTTTCTGTGTTCCCAAAGAGAGTGACCAAGGTTTCGTGCGACGCCACTGCATGCTGACCAATTAGCCTGGCGCGGTGTGACGCCAACTCCGCGGACTCGGGAGACGCGCCCTTAGCAGGTGTAGCTGTAAAAACGCGAATGAAGGTGAGCTTGGCTTGCGCTTCGGGCGTTTTTACAAGACAGCTTCACGAAGGTCGAGTGGGCGCCATATTAAGCGAGCGGCGCTTCGCTTTCCCTTAACTCAACAGCACCCGCCGCTCTGGTTTCTTCTCGTCGAAATAGCCCTACACCTGAAAGCACTGAAACAGTCGTGGTCACCGCAGAATTCGCGTTGTGGGGCCCGAACGCTGTGCTGCCTGGTGTCATCTGCTCTGAAGAGATTTATAGAAACATTTACTCTGCCATGGAAGATGGAAAACATAGAAGCGGCCCCAGCTATTCGAGCTGCATTGAAGAAAACGTGCCGGAAGTCACGTGCCTTTTTCGTAAGGAGCACTGGGATGCTTTGTCCCGTCACGGAGACTGCTCCTGCAGCAAGCCACCAGGAAGTTAGACTGAGAGGTTCTCTGCAGTAGCTGCTGCCCGGAACTAGAGCTACTACAGGAGACACTAGTAGCTCTCGGCTGCTTGATTGATTGAGTTGGTGGTCAAATGACTAGGCGGATTCCTCACTTCCGGCTTCAAAAAACGTGACTTAAGGGCCTTCCCAGATTGTTTTTTTCCTCCATATACGCTGCCGACCTTGATAACGAGGCTGCAGGTGATGTATTGTCGACAGCGCCACCCCTCCACGTATCTCTTACGGCTGCAGCCCTCCTGGATAACTATCTCTTTGGTCGACAAAGAAATGCATGGGTTTTCGATTAAGCCGTGCACCGCCGATGATACTTATCATGGCTTAAATTTCTTCTCGTCCATTTCGCCAATTGAGCTCTGCAAGAGGAGCCTGTCGGACAGAAGGGGGCACACCGACGGCGTTCAACTCATTGAGCTAGGCCTATTGTGAGCGACCCTTATAGGTTATGCCGAACAGACTGAGATGCGTCGCAGACCACGTTCACCGCAAGATGCGGGTCCAATGAATCGCTGCAGCTACGTTTCTCAGCGTAGCCACCACGTGGACTTAATCAGTGAGGTCATTCCCTGGCCTCGAGTGCGCTGAATGCCAGCCATGTTTCCGAGTGCTGAGGATACAGATGCTAGTTGTACCACATGCTGCGGCAGTGGAGTACCACAGCCAACGGCAGCCTGTAGACATTCTTCCATCCGGGCTGAAGTGTTCTCAAGAGATCGTCAAGCATCTGGTGAATACGACTAGGTTTTGAAAGCAATATATATTTATGGGAGGATATTCTCGAACTGTTGCAACCTTCACGATTTAGTCTCTACGGCGTTCATCCTCTCCTGGGGTGAGAAAGATGTTCTGATACCCCCCCCCCCCCCCCCTCCGCCCTTTACCGGTGCTGTCCGTACAGAGTCATCGCAGCAGGCACGTATCCAAGGCAACCCCCCCCCCCCCCCCCCTCTTTCTCCCCGGTACAAAATTTGTCTTGGGCAACTCCCGAAAAATATTTCTGGTTACGTGCCTGTATCCCAGTAAGGGAAGAAGATGAAGACAAAACTTCCAAGGAGACCACAAGCAGGAGTCCCGTGAAACAGGGTTAAAATGAGGCTTTATTTACATGATTAGCGAGCGCGGAGCACAACAAGTGCAGCAAGCACAGCACTGTATACATACATATCGGCTACGGCGTGTGTATATGACACAAAATCACCCGCGGTCGTCAACAGTATATAAGGCGCAATGTTTCGTCTGAGATCGTTTGTACCTTCACGTTTCTTCTTCGTTGTTGCTACTCGGCACTTCCTTCTTCTATTCGTTGCTCGCTTGCTATACGATCACCCTTACTCACCCCAAGCTTTCAGCATCCTCAACAGCGTAGGGAACTGCATTCACTGTACAAGTATAGCACCGCTTCCGTACACTCCTCGTCAGGTGCGTGCGACACATGCAGCTGCAGTCTGGCGTTCAAACAGGCCAAATGAATAGTTTACAAGGCAAGTCTCGCGTCTCCGTGTACGTAAAATCGGATCATCATGACATCCCAACTAGACGACAGTTAAAGCTTAGGTCCAGTTAGTGCAAACGATTACGTTTACGAACCATGTTTTGAATCTGGGCCTTGTAACAGGCACAAAGAAAGAAGCACTCGGAAGAGTACTCAGGCAGTACACAAGCAGTACTCATGAGCCGAGAATACAAGTTCGAGAGTAACATTATTGTACTTGCGCAGACATGTCAAACACGTCTTCCGAACAAATGGACAGTACAGCCAAACTTTGATATCGGTCTGTTTTGTAATTCCTCCGTTATATCAGCGACTGCATAACCAATTGAAACCTTCACCGCACCGAACCGGTTTTACAAGTGGCACAATTGTAGCCGTACCCACTACATGGCTTTAGTATATGGGTCACCTACAGCTTATGAGTTTGCACGTTGTCTGTGTTCACATGTCCGGGATTTAATTTTTCTCTTGGAGCTGTGATTAGGGAAGATAAACACTTGTAAAGCTTGGCAGCTTGCTTTTTGAGAGCAAATCACAGAGATAATGCGTTCAGTCGGAAGATGTCGAACTGTTTGGCACATGGAATCACACACCGTGATTCGCCAACATTGAGGCTGCACAGGAGTTTCAGTAATTGGTGGACCTTTTATGCAGCATTAACTGACAGAGGTATAGCTCTGATCTTAATCTCTCATCCTTAACGGCGGCAGTGCCCGCAGCGCACTTTGAGCCAATCCTGATGCGCGCTAGTTAACGCTGCCTTTTGTTCTCTATTACCCTAAGGCCTGCTCTAGGACTACGTGTCGCCATTGCAGCTTGACGCTTTACCACCCCTTTTAAAGTAAAGTCTAGCAAAACTGCGTCACGTCCGAGCACTCTCTTTAGTTTTAGTTCATGCCAAGTGCGAAAGGCTAACTGTATGTTATCACGCTGCCGACTAAAAACTGCCAACCTTGTAATGTGGTACCAAAAAACATGCCCGCGTATGCGTTTTCCAATTACTCCTTATCATTTCTTTTAAAGTAGCACGACTATGCCAGTACGGTACCGAGTACCCCATAGCGGGACGGAAATTCTTGGCCAGCCATAACCCTCTACAGCGCCGTTAAATTCATCGCTATATAAACGACGGCCACCTGCATTGAATATAGTTACTTATTACTGAAATCTTACGGGGATGAAACGTTATACACTCGCCCACTCTCCGCTATGTAGAGTAGCCCGCCCATGCGGCTTCATTCCGACGAGCTTAGTGCTGCCGCAAGCGTCAACAAAGCGCCCTAAACTGATGGTGTCCATTTATTCCTAAACTATGCATAACGCACCCCTTTCCACACGCACACACGAGATATACACATTTATACGTTCGTCAACGCTGCAGTAGTCATTCGTGTCAGGCTTAACAGGGGAGGAAAACCAACCAAAATAACTATGTACACAAAACGCCTCCGTCTGTATACGTTGTAATGCGCTTGTGTGTGGATTGGCTCAAGGACTATTAATGCGCAGTATTTACAAAAGCTGTTATCAAAAACAATATGGTATAATACATCCTCATGTCGAACGAGCTAAATATAACGAGTCTATGGTAATGACGATGACCCTATCACGGTAGGGGTGAAAATGGTTATGTACATGCATGTGTAATGTGCGTTCTCCTCGTCGCTCTATGTTGCCGACATCGCATGGTGATGCATCAACAAGGACAAAGAAAAAAAAGAAGTTTGTGAAGCGCGATAAGTCGTGTCTTTTGAAAGAAGGTGAACTGTCGTGTTAGGTTAATGACGTCCGCTATAACCACTTGAATTTCTCGCCCGCATGTGATCTACAGTTTCGAAGGGTTTAGTGCCGTCAGAATAAACAGCGGGCGCCAACCCTCGGGAGAAGGCATAACGGGAACGCGATGCAGGTCTGTTGAGGCAAAACAGGTATAAATCTCGCTGTACAAAACACTCCTGGTATTTTAGAGGGCCGGTTATTAGCGTTACAACGAGCCCGGCCATTCCAGCTCCGTGTAAAAACGAAGAAAACGGCAAGACTCTGTCACACTTCCGACCGATGTAGACACCACGCCTCCGCGCTTCAGTACTGCTTGTCTCGAGAAACACCAGTTAACAAACAACAGCAAAAATACTTTGCAGCATCTGTCGAAGCCCAGCACCATGAGATAAGAAATGTACAATTTTCGCCATATGGGCTACTGAACTGCCTCTCTGAACAAGTATGAGGCTGTCCCTTTTTTTTTTTTTCATTTATCTCGGCCAGGCACTGTGTTAAGCAGGAACTTTTTTTCATGTACCGCAGGGAACAAGAGTATCCAATCAATACGAGCTTCGACCGAAATTCATCACTGCGCTGTCTCATAGAACAGTGGCTACAGTATAGACGCCTGTTGTCACTTTTAGGGGTACTATATAGCGTGAGTGAGCATCTGTCAGCACAACGATAAATATTGGTCATCAAAACCGCACCTTGAGACAGTGCACCGATGCATTTAAATCGCACCTCTCCGTTGGTAACGATATCCTTTTTTCCCTTACGGTACAACGCTCTCACAGTTTGCAGAAGTCGACGTGATAAGCGTTATGGCGTGCATTATGTGCGACGCTTACGCATCGACGTTTCGGATAGATGGACTGTCAGGTACGCGAAACGTCTGCTGGTTGGCCACAAGCATCATCACGGCTCTAATGCTACAAGATGCACCAAAAATGTGCCCTGTAGATTATTCACTGCACTTGCTAAACCATCAACGCTCTCGATTTACAGCGCTATTTCGCACATCACAGTTCGCATACATATGCACAAAATGATACACCTATGTTTTCATGTACGCGGCGAAGGAGAGTCCCACAGCAGCCGTTCGTACCACTGTTGCTCAACAATGATGCGCGTACGCGGTCATCGAAAGCTCGTTTCTTTCGCTGCTGACTCCCTCCTGGAGCCAGGTCATGGCGACAACACAGACACGGTGCATGCAAGCACTGGCTCTTTCAATTCAGCACTGTTGCCAGCATGGCAAAAGCTTTGAGGACCCGCCATGCACACGGAGGTCCTGGATATCCTGTCCACTTCACATTGAGGACCCGCCATGCACACGAAGGTCCTGCTAACCCACATGGTTATCTTGTCCACTGCACGTTACATTTGTTCAATCACAACACAGCCGGGAGTAAGCGCACTGTTGAGTGTCCAAATGCTGTTTCCCGTTGTCCCGTTTGTTTGGCAGAAAAAGAAAAGTCCACCGGCCACGTATCAAACACGCACACATGAAGTACAGTCATGCACACTAACATTAGTTCCAGTACTGTGAGATGGCACAATGACAGGCGACTCATCAATTGTGTAGTCCTTTTTTTTTCCTAGTTAAAACTAATTATCACATCGCGACCGCGGAACGTCTGTGCTGGCGGTTCACACAGTCGCATGAAGCCCGCATATGTTCGCCATGGCTCCTATTCACGAAGTTCTAAGAAGCGTTCATTCTTAATGACGCCGCGGCTCAGCCGCAAAATCGAAAAGATTCTCAACAACTGCGCACCAAGCAGGAACGGATGCGTCGTCTGCCCTTCCGCTTGGGTATGAATTGTAATCCTATCTGAATCCCTGATTCCGTCTTTCTAGTGCTCGGGTTGCACGCTCGAGTCTCTAATACGACAGTTAAGATGAAGGTTGTCATAATTCATGCCGTCTTGTTAAAGCCACGTAGTTTCTAACGAACAAAGGTTGTATAGACTCGTGACAGCACAAAGCACGTGAACCCTACAGGGGCATTCCAAGAAAAACGGCAAGTGTGCGAGCTGGTGGTCTTCGCACAAGAGGTCACTGTCACCACGGACTGCCTCTAAAGTATTGTGACCGTGCGAGCTAACTATCAGCGTTGGCTGGTCGCACTGTCCTGGCCGAAACACTGTCGGGTGTTGCTTTCGCCCCATGGACCACATAGGCGACGTGTCTGGGGATTATGGCAGTTCATGCGAGCTGTTTTCATCCAGATGCCCAGGAGAGTCCAAAAAGCAGACACCATGTCGGAGCTGATGTCAATTCCGCAGCAGCCAAACGTCCTCTTTGATCACGGGCACAAAGAATTTACCCTCAGAAAAGATGTCTTTCTTACTTCTCTTGGCACAGGACCCGTCGCTTTGTGAACTTCACTGGCTGACCACCCGATGTTGGCTTTGTTGAAGAGGCTCAACTATCAACACCCTCAGGCTTCAACTTTCATGGCACGGGAAACCGTCTCCACTGAAGTCTTCTCGACATCGGAAACGCTGTCTGCCGGGCGGTGTCTCCGTCTCCCGATCCACCAAGAACGACGTGGCCGTAGCGGGGTCAGATGGTGGTGCTGTCCAAGCTGTCTAGGTCAAAGGTCACCATGGGCTTGGTCACAGCTATCTCGACATCGTAGATGTCGTCGTAGGAGTCTCTGTGCGAAAGCCGGCCGTTGCACAGCGGTATTGAGGCTCTCGGCGCGAAGAAGTTTGTCGGGAATTCCAGGTGGCTCCGGTTCTTATTCCCGCTGTGCGACTTGACCTGCAGGTTGGCGAAAAAATAATGATAAGTTAGGCTGAGTTTGTCCATAGCTCGAGATAACAAACAAACAACCATGAATGATACATGGAAACCATACTTGTCACTGTAAAAACTACTAGAATTACGTCGAGAGGAGGTGGTCACAATATAAGAGATAAGTTCATAATAAACGACCCGAAATTATCACAAGTTGCTTCTGGCTTAATTAGGGCACTCAATGCCGAGGAGGTAAAATTATGAATTAAACATGCTGGCACAGGTAGAAACGTTAATAGACACCCAAGCGGTATTGCATGCAAAACCATACTTGTCTCAACCAAACCAAGGAAGCTTCTAGTATACACAGTTTGCTAAGACCCATTCTCCAAAGTTACTGGATCTGCAAAGCAGGATAAGTGAACGGGCGTCAAACTTTCAAAAGCGCGAGGATGGAGTCGGGCTTCTCCTCATATAAATAATTGGGCCACGTTGTCACGGGGAGCGGGGTTCGAGCTGCGAAACTACCCTCCCCTTAGAGCATGTCTTCCTTCAACTCTGTGGGGCCAGGCAGGACGCGTGTCTTTGAAGCAAGCCGATGTTTCTTAGGCTGACCTACCCACCCTTTTATAGCGAAAGCTACATTGGCCACGAACTTGCGATTTCGCTGTGGCGGTACTCCGAGGAGGACAAACCGTTGCCTAGCAACCGCCGCAGCTGGCGGACGCCGCGCGCTCGCCGCGCCATCTGGCATGACGTCACACCACGCGCCTCGACGCGGAGCCGCCGCCGCCGTTTGGTATGACGTCACAACGCTTGCCTCGTCGTCGCGCTCGCTTTCGCTACGTATATCCTGGCATAGCCGAGCCAAGCCACTGCCAATTTTTTCGCATGGTTTTCGCTCTCATAAGAGCTGTACAAGGCATACTTTTTACAATTCCTTGCAGCCAGCGGCTGGGGACTTACGTGGAGGTAGTCCTTGGGGACTGCCAGCAGGGCTCCCGTGCCTCCTGCTCCGCTGCTGCCGCCCAGGGCGCCATCTGTGTGCAGCACTGGCAAGCTGTGCCTCCTGGACGGCGCCGCCTCCCCCCTGGGCAGGCCTCCCTCTGCCCGGTGGGCCGGCTGCAGCAACTCCTCTCGCAGGTAGTAGGGCGCCTCCAGCTGTAGCCTCAGGTTGTGCGTCTCAATGAGCTGTCGCGTGCGGCACAGGTTCTGCGTGCTCTCCTCCTTGAGCGTCTCGACGAGCGTCAGCAGCCGCTGGATCTGGTCGTCGCGCGTGTTGTGGTTCTTGTCCGAGCCGCCGCACAGGCTGTCGGCGCTCAGGTCGTCGTCGCCGCCCCCGCTGCCCGAGAGCTGCTTGTCGCTGGACTTGCCCCTCCAGATGGACTTGCGGTGGGACTTCTGCTGCAGGGGTCAGTCGCGAAAGGGGGACGGAGGGGAAGAGGTCGGACGAAAGGAAAGAGAAAAGCTCTCTGTCAGCACGGGTGTCCAAGCGAGAGTCATTGTAGAGAGATTAGAAAGACCGATTACTCGGTCCTAAATCTATGCAGACGAGAGGCAGCAAGCAGAGGTTACTGTCATCATCATCAGCCTAGCTACGCCCAATGCAGGGCAAACACCTCTCCCATGTCTCTCCAACTAACCCTGTCATTTGCCAGTTGCAGCCACCATATCCCCGCAAACTTCTTAATCTCATCCCCCACCAAACTTTCTGCCGCCCCCTGCTACGTTTGCCTTCTCTTGGAATCCACTCCGTTGCCCTTAAGGCCCAGCGGTTATCTTGCCTTCGCATTACATGCCCTGCTCAAGCCCATTACTTTGGAGGAGAAATTCTAGAGGCCCGTGTACTGTGCGATGTCAGTGCACGTTAAAGAACCCCAGGTGGTCGAAATTTCCGGAGCCCTCCACTACGGCGTCTCTCATAGCCTCAGTCGCTTTGGGACGTTAAACCCCATAAACCAAACCAAACCAAACCAAACCAAGCCCATTTCTTCCTCTTCATTTCGACTAGGATGTCATCAACCTGCCTTTGTTCCCCAACCCACTCTGCCCGCTTCCGATCTCTTAACGTTACTCCTATACTGTAAACGGTGGCAATACGAATGCACCTGTCTGACCTTTGTCAGCGGTTGGAGCTTGACGTACCGGTACTGTATTAGACGCTTTTAGCATACCAGAGGCGTCTAACCTGCTCATCGAGTCTGTGTGAAGTTTGACCTTGAATGGGGGCTTGGCAAGATCTAGCATAGCAGCAGTTCATGCACAAATAAAATAAACACTGCCGCGACTGGGTTTCGAACCCGTGGTGGCGCGCACACATCAGCAGCGCTGCCACGGCACGAGGGCACTATGCTATCGCCGCAGCCGATCACGCCTCATGTTTAACTGCAACACAGTCTCGCGCTGTTCATTGCACGTCATCGTCTTCACAAACTTCCATCTGCGGCGCGGACAGATCAGATCAGTTTAACCTGAGTGCCGACGACCCAGCAAAGCACAACCATGAGCCACCCCGGCTAAACGCATGCTTTCACACGTCTAATTGGTTTAGAAGTCTACCACTTTTTTTTCTACTGCGCGGCCTTGCGGTTGACTTGCCTGGTAAGAAACAGGAGCGACACTTGTGACAAAACCAGCACAAATAGTGCCGGACTGGCCTGAACTCGTGGGTGCTTGGTGGAGCTTCATTCGAGTCGACTAAACAGTAGGGGCGACCCTGATAGGGACATACGCAAGCAGACATGTGATTCTGCTAGGTGGTAATGAACGAGAGAACAGAAAAATTCGCTGTGGCTTAGCTTGGTTAAGCCCGGTAATTGCGAAAGCAATATCCGTACCTACGCCATGGTACAGCTGGTAGTGCAGCTGGTAGTGGTGCTTGTGGATAGACTTGTGGTGATGCATCGGTTATACAATCCAAACCAATCCGATCCAATCCAGCCCCATCCAATCGAATCTAATCCAATTCAATCCAATCCAATGTAATCTAATCTAATTTAATCTAATCCAGTCCAATCCAGTCCAGTCCAATCCAATCCAATGTAATTCAATCCAATCCAATTCAATGCCCTCCAATCCAATGTAATTCAATCTAATCTAATCTAATGCAATCTAATGCAATCAAGGTCAAATGAAGGTCAATGGTGGTCACCGCCGCGGCACGGCATAGGCGTGAAAGTGCAAGTAGTATTGCTTTCGCAATAAAACGAATTGCGAGAAGCGCGCTCACCTTGGAGGCGAACTCCTGGAGCAGCCTGTGTATCTCGTCCAGCCGCTGGCCGAACTTGTGCTGCGTGCTGTGGAAGCTTTGCGAGAGGCGGTCCTCGACGCGGCGGATCTGCTTGCACCGCATGGCGCGCGAGATGTAGTTGAGGATCATGGCCAGGTAGCCCAGGCCGAAGATGATCCACAGCACCACGCCCGTCTTGTAGATCCAGATGTAGTCGCCGTCGAAGTTGCCTGCGACCGAGACGCGGGAAACGTGAACAACGAAGGGAAATATCTGACGCCTAGCTTGTTAGGTATTAACAGTGTATCGTCAAAATGAAGGTCCTGGCAGTTTACATGAATCAAGGTTCGCGTACACTCGTTCTGCTCCAGAGGCAAGGAGCCAGAGACAACACTACTCATACTGTACTCGAATACAACTCAAGAGCGAAGCGGATTTTTCCCGACAAAGGACCCCCTTTCAGACAGTGGCGTCGGCCGTTTCTCGTGAGCCTGCTGGCGTGACAATGCAAGCAGCGGCACTACAATGCAGGAAGGGGACAATCCCTGACCATGGAAGGAGGGTACTATCCCATTTAATCTGCCACGCCTTGCTTTGTCAGACTAGCAGGGCCATAAGAATCGACCGACGCCGTTGCCTGGAAGGGGGTCCTTTGAAGGGGAAAAGCCGTCTCGTACTTGAGTTGTATTTCGACTATAGCTGGATTATTTGTTATTCAGAGTATCCGTGTTCAGAATTTACTCCGTTTCGTAAGGACTGACGTTGGTTCCGATCAAAGAATCAAATATGCGTGCACTCAGACAGCTCCAAAACTATTTGTTAATTCGATGAGCCAGACAGCCCGATCGAGCCTGCCTCAATGGATACGGATACGCCGGCAAATCAGTGATGCTGTGAGTGTGGTGGCTGTGAAATGAGCGAAATGCTGTGCATAATGCAAACTTCGTACATCATCGTTTTCTGCTCCACAGCTGCTCTTCAGTTGCTTTCGTCACAAGTGAAAGACGAATTGGTTAGCTTGAGAAAGAGGTTACAGGACCTGGAGCTGTAGCAAATGATGGCAAGAGGTATGCGGCAGCTTGGCTTCAAACTCGGGAATTCAGTTAGGCCTAGTGCGAAAGCAACTCTCTAAACTATCATAGCTTTAGGGCTTACAGCTTTCCTGAAGGGCGGCGCATAGCGAAGACCAAGAGCGACAGTTTTAACCTGCCCAATTGTTCTCATTTGCAGTTGAAACTGTACTATACTGCGAGGCGCAGTGAGGACTCCGAATGTAATGAGTGTAAGCGTTCTACAACAATTGTGGATGTAAGCACGCGCTTACATTCCCCACGTCTGGGTTTCTGACAGGCTGGGCTCACAGTGGAGATGTTTGTTCGCGGTTGCTCTTGGAATTGCGCGCCAATAGAGGTTTATGCGTCTGAATTTTTAGACCATGCGCAACACACTAAATAGCTTTCAGCAGAGCTCAGGCGAAAAGCGCCTGCTATAGCACAGTCCGAAAACAACAACAACGCTCCGTCTTCGCACAACAAAGGATGTCTGCGCAGCACCCGGCGACGAACTAGTCTTGGCGTTGTTGGCTGGCCTCCTTTCTGCGTACCCTTCCCCAAAACGACTGTCGGGGAACTCCAGGATTCAGAGAGAAGGCAAGAATATCTCTATTGTCTTGTGCCTGGGAGAAACGGGAACCTCAGCAGCAACAACAAGGCTTCACTGGCTTGTTGCCCTCACGTGGAGCGAATAAACGACTGTGACAACCGCACTGCGTCATTCCGCTTTCCCGTCCCCTTCCCCTTATACTTCATGAAAGTGCGGTCTCTATGGTCTTGATTTAACCGCCATTAAAGTCTCCTCTCTCTCCAACTCCCAGGCATGCTGGACTCAGTGACAACAAACTCAATCGAAAAACGCAACAGAAAATTTTCTGTTGTCACAACAGATCTTTCTCTAGTATTTTGGGACCTGACAACAGAAATTCTCAGTAGTAATAACGAGATTTTCTTTCGTTAAAACAAAGCAAGCTCTGTCAAGACAACAAATATCTTCGCAAAACTACAGAAAAACCTATCGTAACGACAGTACCATTAAATATTTGTCGTAATTTGGGGACTGCTTCTGTCGTATTTCAAAACTGGGAAGGGCGCATTCTCAAAAGGGCTCACTCCACTTCCAATTTGGCCGGCATCCTCATTGTTGAGCAGATCAACGACGTATAGTTTTCGGTTGCGACAAGACACGTAGACGCGGGCGCCCTCTACCTCGAAAAAGGTCTTCCCCATATTGCTCCTTTATAAGGAGAGGACTAACGAACGGTATATGCACGGTCCCACCTTACGGCAACCTTCCGCACCTCTTGCTATCCCGAGCGTCCTCAACTCCTTCAACGCAAAACTGCGCCCTTGTAACGCCAGGAGAGCAGCGCTTAGCCTGAGTTGCGTACTATAGGGGGACCGTGCTGCGCACGTGGGGTGGGGATGTTTTCAAAGCGCATGGCTGGGCCGTCGTTCCGATGTGCCAAATGGTGTGTCGCGCCCCACCATCGCACCATTTTCCTCCGCTGGCATCAGCCGAGAAAGAAACAAAAGAACGATGGACGGCTGGTTGGGCCGGGAAAGGAGGGCGCAGGGATGGAGAGAGGATACGAGAAGACAGAGACTGCACGGCGCTCTTCTCCCGTCTCTGGAAATAGCCGGGCCGTCGGCGCTATTTTCTGAAACCCCACGAGAGAGCGCGCCCAGAAGGAGCAACCCCGGGGCCCGAGTAGAAGTCGGCGACCAGAGCCTTTGTGTCGTACGGAGACTCGCGCTCACAAACAACGGAGAGAAGAAGGCGAGCGCGACACGGTCACACGACTTCCCTCCTCCTCCTCCTCCTCTTCATCCTCCACGCCATTCGGTTCCCTATATACTCTTCGCACCACCTCTTGCCAACCTGTTCATCCTCTCTCTTCTTTTGTTCCCTCTCCTTTCGGAGCTGGAGCCTGCTGCCAAAACCCCGGCGTCTTCTTAATAGCTACCTGCTATCTGCGCAATCGTTTACCGCCTGTCACGCTCCTCGCTGTCCGGGATTCTGGGCCACAAGAGTGGCGAATTAAACGCCCGTCTCGAGAATTAGATGCATGGGACGCGGTGGCATGTTTCGAATTCACTGCCACGACCAGGAGTGGCGCTGGTTAACATTCTGGAGACAAGGTAACGTGTTCGTGCATAGGTACCTGCTATCTCCGTCACCATTCTGCGGTTGTCGCGCTTCTTGGCGTCTGGAAGAGTGAGGTAAAATTTTGAGCCTTGGGAATGATATCTTGTTCCACGGCTGCGGACAATGCGGCTTGTTCTCATTCTCGAAGATAAAGAGACTTATTTTTTATATGTAGAATTTATTAGTGACGATTGGTGGGCGCAACCATCTTAGGATGTTGGGGAGAAAGGTTTGTGACCGTGTCATTAAGAATGGAGCTGCCGGGATGTAGTAGGAAGAGTAACAACTGCCGTATTTTAGCTGCGCAGCTCAGAATGCAACAGATGGATGCGATGAAATGGTAGGCCGCAGATGACCTAGCGATTTTCGGGTGATCTAAGACCTAAAAGGAAAGTCACTGATTCACTCTAACAGAAATCCGTTTCAGCTTCTTTCCTTATCTGCAACAAATGATGCAATCTTTCCACAACACTGGGAGGCGGTGTACATTGTGGGGACGCCTTCGTCCCCTGCGTTCGCTTTCCCTCAACTCACTAGTTTCCTGTGGTTAGCTACTCCGCAACACACTCCCTTTAGTGGGGTTACTTTTAACTAACAGGGGAGGGCGCTCGCGTCGCAGCGACAGCAGCGCCACGGATGGCGTGTTTTGCCGCTCGCGGGCGGGGGAAGGCTCTCTCTCTTCTCCCTGGGACCGGGAAGCGAGCGGACGTTTCGCTCGCGGCTTCGCTCTTCGTCGACGGGCGCCTCTTGGTCGGAACTTGCTCCCGCCAAGCCTGTCCCGTTCGGCCTCGAAGTTTTCCCTCTGCCCTACCGTGGACGAACGTTCGCTCGTAACCGTGCTGGTGAGTCGGACATCCTCGATTCCTCAGTGTATTAAGGAGGAAGCCTTTAATGCCTCATCGTTGTAAGCAGGAGTTGTCGACAGAAATGTCACGCTTTTCAGTTGGTCGAAATGCTCGTGACGTCACAGGGCGCGAATTTCAAATGGGGCCAATTGTACTTTGGCTAGTAACCATGCAACCAATTAAAGGGATCGTATAGTGATGCTCCAACTAAGTGGGACTGAGGTTAGTTAATTGCTTAATTAGTCAATCAGCCTACTAAGATAGAGGAGAAGAGGAAAAGAAAAAAAAGGCGCGTAGGGACGCTGCTGAAAAAAAAAACAGATAACCGGCCGAAGCCTCGTTCGCTCCACCACCACCCACTTCCCTACCCAGTTTCTCGTTTCATATAAACATCCTAGACAGTTCCAACATTTGACAGGTGAATGACAGAACGCGATGGACAGAATTACAATGGTACAAATATAAAATAGCCTAATTAACCTTTCTAGTCAAACCACATAAATCAATAAAACCGAATACGAAATTGGTAGAGATGGGGAATCGAACGAGGGTCTCCGGAGTGCGACACGAGCACGCTAGCCACTCCGCCATGCCAGCTGAATGGTTTGGAATGAACAAAGGCGCGTCTAGCTAATACGGCGTCTTCGTTCACTCCCATCTTGCCCCCTTCCCTTACGGGGAGGTTCAGGTGTCCACCCAGATATGCGAGAGAGAGAGAGATACAATTCCTTTCCTCAAAAATAAATTTACCCTCCAGCAAGGCGTAGAACCGAATGGGCGATGGCGTTCTGTGGACTCCCTGGCAGTGTTGCAAGACGCTGTCGCGTTCCACTCTTATAGGCGAAGTTAACATCTTAACCACACATCAGTGACACAAGCAGACAACCAGTGGACGCGTCATTCGCTGGCAGCACTTGAATCATCATTCACAACCACATTCGTGGCAGAATGCTGTACTCAGGCTTTCGCCTTGCACCACTTTAGTCGCCAAAGTGTCTCCTAATTTTTTGTTGCTAGCTGGCGTTATTGTTGTTATAGCAATAAATGCCTTGTTTGTGTCAGCCAGTGTGTCGTTCCTTTGTTCCCGTAGAGCAAGGCCCGCCGTGGTTGCCGTGCGCTCGGTAGCGTACGCGACCACGGGGTGGGGTCCGCGCGGTTTTGAACTATGTCAGCAGCGGTTAAACGGGGAGAACGGATTTATCTCCCCAATTTAAACCCCACAACATCTCTCACCTTACCTCACCACCTCAGTACGTATCGCCAAGACTAGACCACATTCATAAGGTTTGCATTCCTTTCTGCAGATCAAAAACTTTTCTCCAGTCATTCCTACCACGCACATCGAATGAGTGGAATCACCTTCCTTCTTCGACGGCCACCATCACCGATCATAAATTATTCAAGAACGTTATAGCTAATATTGTTTAACTAGGACGCATTTTATACTGTTACCGTTTATTTCCTCTCTCCTGAACGCCTTAACTAATAATGTATGTGCAGGAGTCATGTTTGTACCTTGTCTATTTCATTGACTCGTTTGTTAAATTGATTTCATTTTTTTTGTAACCACTCCCCTCTGTAATGCCCTAATGGCCTTGAGGGTACAATAAATAAAGAAATAAATAAATAAAAGTGGCAGTGTCATGTAACCGCATACATTAACGCGTCGAGAAAAGCAGGTCACGAGGTCTTGTGACGCCATGAATGAAAAGTACAGAATCACCAATACCGCATATATCGGCATGTAGGCATAACCTGGGTGACAGAGACGAAGTTCTTGCGCGGAAGGGGTCTTTAATGATATCGTATTGTACTTTTAAGGGCAGGTTAGACATTATGTGATGGCTATAAATAAATAACAGCGTCCGTGTCTGCGAAGCGATACGCAAAGAGGACCCCACGCTGCTGAAGGGACCCATCGCCTCATGCTCTTAAGGCGGAGGTTAAGTTTCCCCTCCGTTTTTTTTTTTTTTTTGGGGGGGGGGGGGATTGCTTGATTCGTAATTATTTCAAGCAAGCCAACCTTGATGCTGGGCTACTCTCAGGGCTCTATCACAGCACAGCCTATTTTTCGTCACTCATTAAAATGGAAACGTTTTGGAGATGTCTGTAGTATTGCCACCATTTATATTCGCATGAAAACAAAATGCGCTCATTTATTTGCGCTGTTCGTTGCATTCACTTCAAGAGCTGAAACTCTACATGCGAACTCGAAACACTGCCGTCATATGTTCAGTACAGGCCTCCAGGTAGTCAGGAAAAGAGGATCAAAATCTACAACACGGCGCATCTCCCGATATTGCTCACTGTTTGACATTGCTCCCCATTGTTGCAATGGTGAGACATAGCCACCATTGCAACCAACTCATACGCGTGTTTTGTTTTTACCTTTTCTATATATCTTGGAGCTCAACAGCAGTAAAGTGCGAAGCCTCAATTGCCCCATCGTTTCAAAGCTGGCGCGCTGTCTTCGGAGCACATAGAGATGGCAAAGCAAAACAACATTCTCCCGAGCCTGACAAGCCCTGTCAGGGCCCGTATAGCACAGCCGTCAAGAAGGCGCTTCTTCATCGTTCCCGCGAATATGCGACGGAGCACTCCTTCAAACGAGCAGGGTGCGGACGCGGGGCCCGCCACCGCAAGCGCCCTCCGCCTCTCTAATTCCGGGCAGCAGCGAGGAAGCCGGGAGCAAGGCGAAGACGTGTGGCGTTACCTGCGATAGGCCAAGTTGGTCCAAATCCTAGACACCCTTTACAAGTTCGACCGTTAGCTTCTTTATTTCAAGAGAAGAGAACCTGAGAGCCCTGATATTGCAGAAGAATGCTTTACTGGGTAGTACAGGTGAGACAGGCTCTACGTCCAGTGTCTTTAGGCTTCGAAGTTGCAAACTTGATGCGACTTCAGTGCTTGTCTTGTATTATTTACTTTGATTAGCTGACCAGCTAAAATTTTGGCTTGAGTAAGTTACAAACACTTGAACGTAGGAAGACATTTCTCTTTCCAAATTTTAACGATGAACTTTTTCAATTCTAAGTAGTAGACGTAAATCATCTGGAGAGGTGGGTATCTCAGAGCAAAATTTACATTTTGGGGGCTGGCTATGAGGGGGACCAGGCTTAGTGTCGTGCGCAAGAATATACATAGTCAAAAATCAACTACTACGAAGTATCGCCTGTAGAATACCCGTGCCTGCAGATGTGCTCGAGACCGCACCAAGAGCAGCAGGGGAGGATTCAAGAATGAGCCTAGATAAAGTCCGCCATTCTTGAAGAAAATTTTGAAATATTAGAATTATGGTAAGGTACTACTGTGTAAATAGTGATGGTAATAATCCATTCTTTTGATGTGTAGCATAATCTTTCTTTTGCAGTTTCTCCATCGCTCGCATACAGTAGTTAAGACTGCCATAGAAAACCAATGGGGAACGTTTTCGACGATAGCAAAAATGTTAATAGCAAAAAAAAAAAATGCAAGCCTGCTGAAGGGGGTTTTTGCGGATGTATTGATTGTTATAGAGAAATCTTACGATGTATGAAAAAAAATTCAGTTCATACAGTATTTGCAGTCAAAAAATGATTTCGCCCAGAATTTCTGGGTATATGGTTCCCTGATGAACGCAAGGCCGATCCAGAGTCTGTTGTGCTGCATGGAACTAGCCAATAGCGCCGTATGCACAACCCAGCCGATCGTAGCCGAGTGCCAAACGCTGGCAGGAGGGAAGATGCCCTCTTCTTCGCCCATTATCGACGGCGGCTCCGGCACGGGTGGAGGATGACGAAAGGGGTCGGGGGAGGAGCCTTCTAGCGCAGGTTACTGCGATGTTTTGACGGTTCCTTCGGGCGAGGAAAGGTGCGACTTGGCGCCCCCTTCTGTGTTCCGCCGCCTGTGTGCACGAGTGCGTGTGTGCTCCCGAGCTCAGAGGTGGGGTCGTAACCAGTGGCGGAGGGAGCGGCTCGCCTTTAGGAGACAACACGCTGACTCATGGCGCGTTGGAAGACTCACTGCAAGCGCACGTGTGTGCGTTGCCGCCGCCAAAGTGTATGGTCGTCGAACTGACGAAAAGGAGGTCGCAGTGCCGCTTTGAGCTCGGGCGGCCGAGTGGAGAAGCTGGGCGGAGAGTACACTCAAGTTGTTGACGTCAGCGCCTTCTCGCGGCTCTAAATGGGCGTGGACAAAAACAAACCCTGCACAATGATTGTCACGATGTACCGTCGGCATTAATCATAATTACGGGCACAGTGCTCTAATCTGCGGACGGAATGAGCCTCTTACGTTGTAGTCATATATCGTCCGCAGCTTAGAACAAGAAGGAATTGCTATATATATGGAGAAGAAAGGAAATTTCAGACTCTTATGAGATCGAAAGGGTGCTCTAAATTATATACCCCTGGGAAATGTTGATGCATCCTGCCGTTATTTTCCGATGGGCTTAAACTAAAGGTTCAGAGCGGCGTTCGTCCGTTTTATTTTCCCCAGCCTTAGAAATGCGTTCAGCTCCTTTGCATAGCGATCGCGTGGGGCCACGAAAGGATGCCGTTGTCAAACACTGGCGCTTTTCTGCTTCCGTGAGTAGCCTGCGTCCTATGTCAGATTCTGTAAGACCGCGCAAACCCCGCTGCGCCCTTTTAGGGGCTCACACCCAGTTTCGAACACCTCTGCCTGCAAAAGTCCGTCGTTTACTTGCATGGGGTTCAACCACAGTCGAACCTCGCTATAATGAAACGATTTCTAACGAAATAATGGATATAAGGAAGGAATGACGATTCTACTTTGGAAGCTTTGGAAGTAATCGCCGTGCCCGTTTAACTTCGTTGTAAGGGTTCGGTAGCGTTCGCGGGGGTCATCGGAACGCGGCCGGGGGTGCTCTAAGCGAAGCGTCTCCTTTCTTGGAACGCGGCCGCTCGCGAACGCGCCGGCAGGTATACGGGTGTCCCCCCACCCGCGGTACTGATTCGCACACGTGCTGGCACGAATGTCTATTTGTGTTTGTTTTTATTTTGTGGTGGAGAGAGTGCTCTACTTTACGGCAGCTGGAGGGCTGGCCAGGCCCTTGAAGAGCCAATCATGTTAAGAGCACAACATGATTGGAAGCTGCAAATGTGGGCCGGGCCTTGATGTCTTTAAAACCGGGCTCCGGTGCCAGAAAAAGGGTTCTGCGCTAAGGTCAGATGCAACGCATCTTCGGCAACGCCGAGTTAGGGGCCTCCCCTAGTATTAGCCAGTTCCGCCCTTTTTGTTGTTTGTCCTTGTGCCGTTAATTTGTCTCGAGTGTCTAAACTTCTGTACGCTGTAAATATCTGTACATAAACCTCAGTTATTGCCTTTTTTTATCCCTGCGTGTCAACACATCTTGAGACCGTCTCTGACGGGGCACCGCTGGTGCGAGGAGCTTCAGTCTTCGAGTTACCAACCGTCTCTGGCGGGGCACCGCTGGTGCAATAGGAAGACGAAAGAACCTGTGAAAATTTGCTGGCGCAGTCGACGAGGATCCTGCGGCCATCGGAAGACGGCGCAGGAAGAAGACAAGGCAGGGAGAAAGGTGACGACAAGGCGACAGGTCAGCGTTCGTGAACGGACCTGCGGAGACACGGCGGCAAGGACGCAAGGACCACGGCAGGTGTCCAGCGACGCGGGACTGCGTCCGGTCAAGGAGGCAGCGCGTCGAGAACTCGACAGTCACCGGCGGGTCGCAGCAAGGCGACAGCAGCGGGCACAGAACCAGCGGCGTCCGACAGCTCATCGCAGCGTGCGGTGAAAGTGGCGGTGGACTCCGACGCCAAGGAGCTGGCAATGCGGATCGACGCATCGAAACCGTGAGTTTCCTTGGTCGCATGGTTCACGTCCCTGTGTTCGAGCCGGTAGGACAGCTGAGGGGTACGGAAGGCGGTATGGAGAGTTATCCAAGCCGGCCCTCACTCGATGTGAGGTACCAAGTGGAATTAGCGAAGGCGCGCTTAGCGTACTTTCAGGCTGAACTTGCGAAAGTAAATGGAGGAAAGGCGCCACTGTGCGAGGAGAAACCTCAGGATGTTAAGTGCGTCTTGGAGGAATTAGAAGCAAAGCGCCAGCAGCTAGCGCTGGAGCTCGCTGAGCTCAAGGAGTCTAAGAGAGCTAGTGAACTAGCGAGGGACAACTACTCCGAGTCCCGAGAGGCGAGGCCGCCTGTGCTGGAAGACAAAGGAATATACCTGTCAAGCACAGGCCAAGAAAACAGCCAGGCAGAAGAAAAGAGGGAGCCAGCTTTCCACGAAAGTGCAATCTCTCGTGAAGAAAGTGTCGTGACGGAACGCAGCGTCGCGGTAGTCGAGGCGGTGAACGCGCACTCCGACGATCCAGCTGCACAAGTTAGCTCAACCCCTAATGAGACCAGGGACGCGGACGCGAGTTCAGGATTGTTGGAAGTCACTCTGACAATTCCGAAAACGCAGTCCCAAGCAAGCTGTGAAAAAGAGCATTTCGTGCAGCAGGAAACGGTCGGTGAGGACAGACGTCAGATAGGCGAGCGAGTGAAAGGAGGAAGTCTGGCGTCGCCGCAACCGCACACTGTGTCGGGCATAGGGTATGAAGTGCCCCATAGCGTTGATAGTGGCAGGAGCGTTCCATCCGAGGCAAAGAACGAAGGTTGGCCTGATGGGCCGACGGGACCGAGCGCCACGCATTTGTTGAACGCACTCGACGTGTGTCCCACCAGGTCCTTGGAGGACAAGGAGATGCGTGGCGAGTTGCCACAAAACAAATTCGGATCAAGCGACTGCGAGAGAGCTCATGCAGCCTCAGACTATGCCACGAAGCCGGCAAGCGCCGATCAGGCACGGAGCGGCGGTTTCAAAGTTTGCTCGTGCAGTAAAGGTGCAGATGGCCCCGGGCGAGGTGGAGTGGCAGGAGGCAGGTGCGTGGCTTTCACCTTGAAAGTCGGCGCGTGGAACAGTACGTTCCGTGCTGCGGTACGCCAAATTATGTTCAGCAAAGCCGGCCGCACTGTTACAGCTGAACTCGGCAAGAGAGATGTTCCTTACGCAGCACGCGGTTCGTACCGGCGTGCCAGACAGAGCGGGCCCTCAGGTGCGTCGTGTAGTGAGGGGTTTGGACCCATCAAAACCCGGGACGTTTTTGATCCTGGAGGGCACCATCTTTTCAGTTCGCGCCCCGTTGTGGCGCCAGCCTAATGGGTGAGTTACCGTTTAGGCGTTAATTGTGTTACTGACAACACGTGGTGGCTCGAATGTACGTACACAGGGACGCTCGGTGCGACTAAGGAGGCTCACGTGGGCATTGTGCGAGTGCTGTGAACGCTCCAGTCGCGAGTGTCTGTGTCTGTGTGCTCATTCGCGAGCAGGACGACAGTGGGCATACAAGTGAACTGAGTAGCCTATCAACTTTTGAACTCCGTTTTACGGCGCACAGCAAGCGTGTCACCGCGTGTATTTGAGTGTGCAATTTGCGTGATGTTGTGTTGGTGCCCGTGTGCATTTTGTTGTTTTTGGTTTTGTTCGTGCCAGTGTTTGTGTAGCTGCGGTGTGTCACCCACAGGGTGGTTTTGTGACCCGTACCGATCCCTTTGTTAGAATTCTAAAAGTGGCATTTGAGCCCTTTGTAGAATCTTGGGAAGGGCGTGTAAGGGTTCGGTAGCGTTCGCGGGGGTCATCGGAACGCGGCCGGGGGTGCTCTAAGCGAAGCGTCTCCTTTCTTGGAACGCGGCCGCTCGCGAACGCGCCGGCAGGTATACGGGTGTCCCCCCACCCGCGGTACTGATTCGCACACGTGCTGGCACGAATGTCTATTTGTGTTTGTTTTTATTTTGTGGTGGAGAGAGTGCTCTACTTTACGGCAGCTGGAGGGCTGGCCAGGCCCTTGAAGAGCCAATCATGTTAAGAGCACAACATGATTGGAAGCTGCAAGTGTGGGCCGGGCCTTGATGTCTTTAAAACCGGGCTCCGGTGCCAGAAAAAGGGTTCTGCGCTAAGGTCAGATGCAACGCATCTTCGGCAACGCCGAGTTAGGGGCCTCCCCTAGTATTAGCCAGTTCCGCCCTTTTTGTTGTTTGTCCTTGTGCCGTTAATTTGTCTCGAGTGTCTAAACTTCTGTACGCTGTAAATATCTGTACATAAACCTCAGTTATTGCCTTTTTTTATCCCTGCGTGTCAACACATCTTGAGACCGTCTCTGACGGGGCACCGCTGGTGCGAGGAGCTTCAGTCTTCGAGTTACCAACCGTCTCTGGCGGGGCACGGAAGGCGGTATGGAGAGCTATCCAAGCCTGCCCTCACTTGATGTGAAATACCGAGTTGAATTAGCGAAGGCGCGTTTAGCGTACTTTCAGGCTGAACTTGCGAAAGTGAATAGAGGAAAGGCGCCGCTGTGCGCCTCGATTGTAGGCATCGATTGTATATAGGTTTCAAGAGTTCAGTGGAGATCACGTGAATTGTGCGAGAGTTGAAGAGGTGCGGATCTCGACTGTCAAGGCGAGTTTCGAAGTGTCATCATTGCGCCTTCAGATTCTGAAGACTCGCTGTCTCTCAAATCGTCCAATCGTCCAGACGGTTGCAGCGCTGCATGGACTACCTACGAACGCATGAACTCATTTCATGCATACAAATATCGGCTAGATGAATATTGTTCACCTTCGAGAACTGTAATACCGCAAATAGTTTTCACCGAAGTGTCACTCCTTGATGGTGGCGGGCTCAGCTTTGCCCGCCTTCTAATGGTTTGCGGCCTAGGTCTGTTTTCTTTTGAGACACCATTGATACTGCTTCCTTAGATCTTTGTAAATAGTTTATGTATACAGAACATTATTTGATTTCAGTAAATATCATGTTTAAGAAAACAAAATGCACCGATGGCCGGGTGATCTGGAGCGTCAACCGATCAGGTCTCCGCTTGGACAGTTGAAAGTCAGCGCTCGTGTGTGTCGTGTCTCCCTTCGTGTCCGTGTCTTAGTGCGCGCTGTTCCGGTGAAAATGAGTTACCAACTTGCCCAAGCATCTCTTTTAACGAATTTCTGCTTCTTTTCTCTGGCACATTAAATCACGTAG
Organism: Amblyomma mixtum; assembly: GCF_055824585.1. NCBI lineage: Eukaryota > Metazoa > Arthropoda > Arachnida > Ixodida > Ixodidae > Amblyomma > Amblyomma mixtum. The sequence goes on from NC_143019.1 coordinate 59,593,579, forward strand.
TCTCCTCTCGTATTCCTTCGCGCAGGTGGCCTTGCAACAAGTCGCGCATGGTGGATTCCAACGAAACCTCTTTACTCAAGACTATGCCTGAGACGTCATCGCTGAAATGGGTTCATACGTTTGAGTGGCGCTATTACGTCAAGTTACGTTCGGTTGGCATTATAGTTACGCGAATACGCTCGACCACAGAAGGCTCGTTCATTTGCTTTTCACCGGCACACGCTTATACGAACACGTGGCGACGGGCACGCGCCAAGCGGGCTGCCCTTCGCGTCTCCCTCCATCGACACACACGCGCACGCGTCTCGCCATCGCAACGGTCCCGTCGTGTCGCAATCGATGGCGCGACGGCAGCGCCCGACACGGCCAGTGAGGCTAGAGTGAGGTCTCCCCCCCCCCCCCCTCCCAGTGGCGAATGGAGGAGGGTACGCGAGGAGCGAAGCACGGAAGGCCCAGAGAGAAGTGTACCGCCCGGAGACCGTGGCCAGCTGTCGGTTGGAAGGACTCCAGCAGGCAGCCGTCGTATCGGCCGACGCGGCCCATCTCCCGTCGCTAGAGGCGGCGCCGCTGCGTCTTTCGCGGCTCGCCGCGCCCGGCTGGGATGGATACAGACGAGCCCCCTGGCTGCTGTCTCCCTCTCTCTGCCTGAATCAGCGTTTCGAGGGACACTAAGTGCTTGGTGCAGTGCACATTGTAAACTTGTTTGGCCCTCGAAAACTCGTTCAGGGCCACGGTAGATGCGGGAACGGGAGTGGAACCGAAGTTACCGCGCGTTGCAGACGGTAGCTTCAACGGCGAGAGCTGTTAGTGGCTCCAAGCGCGGGATCTCGGTGGTGGCGATGTCTGCGTACCGAGCAGCTGCGAAACCAGGGAGGCACATGAGGTAGCCTATGCGTGCTACCAACATCCACTCGAGAATAAAGCGCCCACGTAGACTCTAAACACGAGTTAAGCCTATATGGGAGTAAAGAGAGTAAATTGTCCTCTAGGGCACTTCCTTCTAGGGACAGGGCGTGCTGTCCAATTCCCGGAGTGGATTTAAATTACTAAATACGCGCAATGATTGCTCTTGAGAATTAAGGCATATATTCCCACCTGAAAGCATAGTAACTTGATGCAGTTTGCAATGGGAGGAAGCTTTTAAACGCGGCACAGGAGATCTTGAGGTTAGCAAATAAAGGAGATTAAAACCTTGGTTAGAATCTTCGTAACTCCTAGAACTTCGCATTGTTCGAAGAGTGAATCTGTTTCCGTTGTGAACCTAAGTATTCAGTATTTTCAGTGATGGAAATCTACCCCGTGGCTTGTACATCATACCCTGCCCCGTAAAGGGAGTGCGCTTGGGGACAGCTTACTCCGATTTTACTCCCATATAGGCTAATTCGTTTTTACAGTGCAGCGCTCTCTCTTTCAGGAGCGATGGGAAAGCCGGCTATGACATATACCCTACTCCTGCACAAGCGTGACACCTCGGACGCCTCTAGCTACCACTGGAATTCGCGTATACGTGACCATGGCCACGGCGTCAATTTAAAAAAAAATATAGTTATGACTCAAGTGTCCAGTTAAATCTTTTATACCAGCCGTACTGCTGTTTTAGCACTGTATACGTTGCCCAAAGGCTGCGCGGCCACAGGTCACTCGATAATTGTCCAGAAGCACCAACCTTCTGGCCTGGAGCTGCACTTCCTCAGTCTCTGCTCTCCTCTGACAACGCTCAAAAAATGTAAGGCCGATCCCTAAACATCTTAACAGACTCGAAAGACACGTGTAAAAACTATACGAAGGGCAGAACTAGCGGCATGGCCCTCAGGATAATCAGTGGGGCAGCAGCCTCTGCTGAGAAGACACCCATACAACACATAATCTGGGTCCCAGGCCACGCAGGCGTAGCGGGGAACGAAACAGCAGACAGCCTAGCTCGAGGGCTTATATACCGAGCAGGCATGTCAGATGTTCTGGAGCTTCAGCTACTAGCATGCGAGGGGGGATACACAGAGACATTACAACTATACAGGGGGACTAGATTCAAGTACCCACCACCACACAAAGCCCTCACGAGGGAGGAAGCAGTCGGCTGGCGTAGGCTACAAACAAACTCCTTCCCCAACTTGTACATCTATAACAAGATGTCACCAACACAATACAGAGCAAACTGCCCCTGGTGCGGCGACACACCCACACTATACCACATCACATGGGAGTGCGAACGAAATAAAGCATTCCACCAACACGAATTCCCGAGTGCGGAGCAATGGGAGAGCCGGCTCACCAGCAGCGAGCTCGCGGCCCAAAGGGCCTTAGTGCGGCACGCTACTGATGCAGCGCGACTCAGTGGAGCCCTGGACTAGGGGCCCAACCTTGCTGAAGAGAAGCCTCAAGTCGCCGGCGCCACGAAAGACGACGGAGGCTTCGAATCCGCGAATCTCTTAAAAGATCTCAATAAAAGTTTTCTACTACTACTACTACTTGATGATGACGGGCCTGCAGGCCTGTTTTCTTCTAACGGCGCGGAGGACACAAGACAATAGACGGTCGTGTGTGTCCTCTCTGTTAACGCGTTCGTCGTCTTGCACTCACCATGCCGTATTTTCGTAACCTTAATAATGGTAGAGGGACTATCTTCGGAATAAGAGGCATCACCGCCGTAGTGTTTCGTAACACTACGCCGTGTTGCTCCGCTTCCCAAAGACACAGCTGCTCTAGACATGCCTGGGCTATGAGGGACGCGTTCCCCAGAGAGTCGGGGCCACGGAAACGTGCAATCTATGATTGTGATGTCCAGGTTAGCCTGTGAACGGGTACCGTCCATAGTTCAATATTACCCAGAGGGAACAGTGGCGCCACCGTCTATGCGAGTTTCTTACGAGCACTCTTTCTACCGCGGTGGTGCCAGGATGTCGAGGTTTTATTTGTCTTGGCTAGTGTTCAGCCTAAAACGTGAATTCTGCCTCGAATTCGGTAGCTGCTCTGCCATGCTCTCCTGTGTGCGCAAATTAAATTATTTCAGCAGTGCGTTTTTCACTTCTTCAATAAATTTAACTGAAGTGAATGTTCCGTGTTAGGCTGGAACTTTAACACCATTTCCTCGAGGTTCGCCTCGAGAACATTCACACTGTTACGGTTGAATCCACGTTTTATACCCAACAATAGCCGTGCCAAGTACTAAGCGTCATCTTCCCGGCATTCTCGCGCTGCTCCATGGCGGATGAAGCGCAGCGCCGCCATCTTTCCCTCTAGGCAGTACTGAGAAACTCTTCGGATGCAGTCATGAGGTAAGTACAAGGGCACGGTGCAGTTGCACTTGTCATTACTTCGCCAAAAAAGGGATAAAGTTAGGGAGTCCTATCTACACTCTGAACAGAAAGGAGTAAAAAGGAAGAGTGGAAGGAACGGGGTGCTAGAGGACAGCTTACTAGAGGACAGCGTAGCGCCTGAAACTATGCCGCGGCCGCAACAAGATGGAACACCTTTGACGTCGCCGCCTTGGGACCTGGAAGGCGTTGAGACACGCCTCACGTGTGTTCCCGGTGAAAGCCGATTGGCACACACGGGAACAGGGACCGGTGCTGCCCTTTGCGATAAGACCTGCGCCTCCTCCTCATGCCCGGTTAATTCCGGTACCGTGTGGCTCTGTGTGCGTGCCTCATTTAAAGGTCCCCAAAGGCCGCCGCCTTGTCACAAACAAGACGTGGCCGGCGACTGCGACACAGGCGCGTTGGATGAGACGCACTTTTCGCTGGCACCCCCGAAGACAATGCCGACCCAGAGGGGAGGGAAGGCAGACAGGCTGGCGAGATTCGTCGCGCCGAAATAAGCTGGAAGCCAGCCATCGCCTCGGCGACGGCCCGTCCGGCTGGCGGCTCTGGAATGCCAGGCACTCTGCAATGGCGGCGCACGGGAGAGACGTGCGCGCAATCAAGGCGCCGTCGGTGGCTTTGAGTACTGCCTGTAAACCAACTTATGCCCTTTGAACTCTGGCGCACACGAGCGCATATTTTTATTAGTACGAACGCACTATTCCGATGGGTAAACCCCGAGAAAGAACTTGCGATGTTTGGGTTTGTGCCATCACTGCCGACGGTGCCGCCATTACCTTTACAGCGGCAACAAGCCGCACAACATCGTTTACACTCCTAGCGCTCCAGCTTGGCCGATACTCCCGCCCACAACGCGGCGCTAAAATCGTGATGACGTCATTCATCAGTAAATAAACAGCAGTCATCGCACACATGCGCTTCGTTTCGATAAAAACATGCGTACACAATGACAGTACGATATGAAAAACAGCATGATAAGCCAACATTAGCAAGCCAACAGGAAAGTAATAAGACAAGCAAACCTTCACGCAGTTTTGCTTCCGCGTGTTTTAGAATTTAGCAAAAATTCTCTGTCCTTTTTTTTATTTTCCCTGTCCCGCCGTAGTAATTGCCTACAAATCAGCGTTATGGCTTGTTCTTTTATTTTTGCAATAATTAACAACTTGCGGAGCTCTGCATCAAGGTTTCTGTTTCATAAAAAAGACAGGGAGACCTTACAGACCTTGCCCCGCCACTTGAATCTTGAAGTGACGCAACGATTATTCAGGATAGTTTGGTAGAGATTTTTCTTGTCATGTTATACGCGACCTGGACATAAACATTATAGCTAATTCGATACTTCGGTCGACTAGTCAGAGTGGCTTCAGCCAGAGCCCGGTTCAAAGGTGACGCCGATGAAATCAATCTATCCATCCATGTGGCTCATGTGACCAAAGATCGTATGACCTCTGGCTAAATCATACCAGGAAAACACTGACCACCTGGTCAACGATTAGAGTCTTATTTAAAAGCGGCGTATATATCCTAGGTAAATGTGCTGATAAATTTCTGTAGAATTAGACTCTCTGCCTCTTTACGGTACAGTACTACATCCGCTATGGTGACTGTATGCGGTTTCACCGCATCTTCTGCGTCGCTCTGCAAACTGTACATGTTCGACACACTGCACAGATAGCCTTAACACCAGAATGTACTATACGATTACGGAATCCAACCACGAGATGCGCACGGCCATGTAGCCTAATTGGGCATTGGATTACAAACAATGAGCTCGTTTGTCAACTTTGTGACAAATGAAAGGCGGTTGTTCACGTACACGATGACGACGATTGTGCTTAAAAGGTGGCAGACGGATGAAGTGTCGAAAGTTCGGCGAAAGGTGTTGTAACCGCTTAACAAGCCTATAATACCGGGTATTATATGTGAGCAACCGACATTCCTCTTCTTCGCGTACTTATTCCGAGCACTTGCCCGCAATGAAACTTTATCGTAGTCTTTGGGTGGTGCCGATGAAGAAGCTAAGTATCACCTATAGCTCCAACGGCAAATAAGCATAAATACGCCGAATCGCCAACCGTTCTCAGAGCTCACGCTTCTGCTAGATTCAGGGTCACCGCTACTTCTTATGCCGAGCAGAGAGTTACGCTCGAGGAAAGCAGCTGGCGCGCAATCTGGAGACTGTGGTAGCCGACGCAGGTGCAGGGTGTATATACGGCCACGAGTTTGGCAACAGGCACTTGCAAAGCTCTCCGCCAGAAAGAAGATCGCGGGATTACATGTCGCGGAGCTTACTTAAGTGGCTCGTCCTTGAGAGGAGCCTTGTGTAAATTGTCCGCGCACTCTGCAGGAACAGTGCCAAGATGAATACGCCCGCCGTATAAGCGCCCCAGGTTAGGGGATCATTAACATTCGCGACTCAATGTCGGCGAGGAATGTGGCCCGAGAAAAGCCGGTAGCTCTGCTGCGAATACCGAGTGGAATTGCTGTGAAATGATTTAAAGGTTCTTCTGTACAGGATGCCGAAAGACTAGATGCCGGTGTCATTGACGGAAGAACGCCGCACAGTGTTCTGGAGAGTTCCAGGACCAGACAGGCTTGTCGCTGTTTGCCTGCGCAAGTAGTGTACATGATTCTCAATGGACGCGGAAGTTTAAAGCATACCAGAAGCTGCTCTCCAATACGCTACTTAATACTTGCGCAGGTATAAGTGCAGCATTCTTTCACCTTGGTCTTTAGGCAAGGCTACTTTACAGTAATGCGAATTCTGGCGAGACCTTTGTACTATAGAGGCCTAAGCCTTTTTTGCAGCAGGGTGCCTCGTACAACCGACGTACGGTTTGACAACACATTTTAATGCGTCCATGACACAGATGAACATGCTCTTCGCATCTTTGCAGCGCCACCTCCTGCATGTTCCAGGAAGTATCCGATGCAGAAACTGGCCGTCAAGCAGCAAGAGGTAGAACACGCCAATGCTCCAGGGAAAATAATGACAGTAGGATTTGGCGCTTTCTTCGAACAGTTACGCTATAAGTGGTAAATCGCTCTGGGCTTTATTTTTCGGTCAGTGCCTCTTGAAATGAAAACTTTCAAGAAAAAAATGGAACGGACACTTAAGTTCTGCCTTAAGTGTATGACGAGATAGAGTTAATGAGTTAATGTAAATATATGCGGAATTGGTCATTCTCAACTTTGCATTCATAGATGCGTGGTCATTCATAGGCCCTCATACCACTCCTTGCGCAATGGTGCAGTGGTTAAGAGATGCGCCACTGGCCTGCGATGGCGGGTGCTGCCACTGCTGAGTCTTGCGCAACTTAAGCTGCTCTTCCCGAGCAAGCTCTCGCGATCAATCATTAATTTCAATGTCGCCTGCGAGGGTGGTTAGTTTGCTCATAATCCAATGGGCAGGTTGTGATGACGCCACAAGGTCACGTGACCTAGGTAGCCCCTCTAGACTGCTTCTCCTGGGATAGCCATATGGGCTACCCTGCGCCACCCTATTTATCCTATTTACCGCTCACAATGCCGACGACGCCAGATTTTCGGCTCAACTGGAGCCTTAGCGCTGCTGCGTTAAAACTTCGGGGTTCGCGGCGTTGTAGCGAAGACTCGCGCTGAGCCTCTTGGCAGACGTGCAACGTTCTATGAACTGCGTAGCACTAACAGTCGCACGTTTTTGCGAAAATAACATTGCTTTATGCAGTCTAGGCTGCTCCCATCAGCTTTTCAGTTATGTAAACTGTACTCTACGGGGTTAAAAACAGTCGCATACGTTCGCCAGTGGAGCGCCAGGCAAGATGTTCCCGGAGAAGTCTCCGGATTGACATTCGAGCATGCTGTCATATATAGTATGAACATCGCTGTCGAAAGGAAGGGAGAGCTGGAGAGCATAAACAGGGGCATTTTTCCAGCAGCGGACTTAATTAGGCTGACGACAGAGATGATGGTGGTACATAAATCAGGTGCAATGTGGACTGCATTGCCCCTTCCAGCAGAAGAAACCTTCGTAGTACTGGAGCCTGTTTCTCTACACGGTGTAGCTGGGCCGACGACGTGCTTAAGGCCTTCAAATGTTCATATCAGTTGAAATGCGCTAAAACTTCAGAATCTCACTAGTAAAAGTCCGCAGCAATTCTTACTGTTTCAGGAGAACATGTATGGCTCAGGTATCTATCTTGAGAAGGGGGAAACATGTAAACTCAGTTGAGTAACTCAAAATGCATCAAGATACAGTGAATCAGTGGGGGAAGGGGGTGGGGCTTTTGAACAGACTTCTTCCCCCCCCCCCCCCCCCATCACCGCAAGGATATCTCTACCTCCATTCTTTAAAACCTCGGTGTGGCCAACATATGTATACATGCTCGGGGTACCGAGACGAACGGAGTCTTCAGAATGGCAGCGTACAAAGTGCACATTTGGGTGCACTCCAGAGCACAAAGCAAGGGCATGTATTTAGCTCTACACCACAACACCCACTCCACCCTCTTCCACACGCACTCCCCCCCCCCTCCCCCCCCCCCCCCTCCTTTCTATCAGAGTGAAGGTCTGGATTCGCCACTGACAAAAATAGGCTTCGCAAATAGGCTCGTGTTCACGGCGACGGACTGGGGTGCAGGAGAACGTGGAGTATAAGCTGCAAGCAGTGAAATGTATACCCGTGCACAACTCCAGCCAGTACTCTCTGCCATTCCCCAAACTGACTGCCAGCGCGACGCCTTCTGCTGTTTGCGTGCATTTACAGAGTGTGTCGACCGGAATCGTGTTTGCAACCCGCCCTTGTATACGCACACCGTAGCGATGTCCTCGGACGCGTCACTTCTAGACGAATCGGTGTTTTCTGGCTCCTTCCCCTTCTTCCTCTCTCTCTTCTAAGCCTTACGGTGCTCGTGCTGACGCGGAGCAGGCGTGAAACACGTGTTTTCGAGTGTTGGCCGCTCGCTAAAAGCCACTGCGCTAACAAGAAGGGGAAGAACCAAAATAAAAGGTGCGCCTTCCTTCTTCTTGATGGAAAGCTTGGAGAAAGGACCAAGGCCTATCACCTACAAGTGCGGGGCCTCTTGCCCCGCCCGCAGTGGCGACCTCTGGTTTTCACTACGTCGGAAGGTGCAGTATATAGCCGTGTTGGCGCAACCGCTGTTTGGGCTTGACTGATCGGGCCCGGCCGCTTGTAGATTTGGCGGCTGCCCTTGGTGTCATGGCTCGCGCAAAAACCATGCAGCGCTGTTGGAGGTACGGCTAGCGTCAGGTTACTGCGGTCCAAATTCGCAAGGAAGTGGACAACAGACTGTGGTTGCCAGATACACTGGCCACTGTGTCGTTAGCTTTCGTGATTGGATGAAGTAAGGCGATTACTGGCCAATCAGGAGCCGTTCTTGCGGGCCTTAATTGGCTGGTGCCGTTTTATATCATTCCGCTACGCAGCCGATCTTTTTAGTAAGACTGGGCGTGGTAGGCGAGGACAGTATAGTAAAGAAAATTTGAGAGTTTTATGCTTTTAAGCGTGCCCTTTTGAAAGAGTATTTAGTAATACTGGACATGTTGACATGGGGGAACATCAGGAGAGCATACGGTAGCAAAAACTGAGAGTATACTTTGGTCTCTGAGACAGCAAAAATTCGAGAGAGTTCTGAGAGCGTAAGGGTATACTATTTTTGAGTAAGTACTTGGAAAGTTTTGGTCTCTGATGGAGTAAAAAAAATTGTTCAAGGGTTTTGAGAACATAAGGGTGCTCTTTAAAAGGGAGTAAAAGCTGATAGTAAGACTGAGTAGTGTACATTCAAACAGTATAGAGTAAGGAAACTTTCTTAGAGTTTACGGCTGCTTCTGTACCAGCCTATATTCATAGGGCGCGCAAAGGCATGGTTTCTAACTACGCAATTATGTCGCCACTGATTATGTCACAGGCGAGTTAAACCTTGGAACTATATAAGCTCTGGTTACTCACGGAGAGCACGTGGCCAGGAGAGGGCATTACACATTTTGGCGGCTATGAATGCGACGTTCAGTCAGAACGTCTCGGGCGCGCGCTGTACCGCACACACGTCGTCCTATTTTCTTTTTTATTTAGAGCTGTTTCGTTTTTGCAGGGAGGGTCTCACGTCGCCTTACATTATCATCCGTCTCGTCGTTCGCCTGGCACGCTTCCAAGGCGGCTCGCCTGGCTACAGATCAACCTTTGGACCGTTGCAAGGACGCTTACTTTGGGCGCGTATAGCTCCTCCGATGCATACAAAGAAGGGCGACCGCTCTAATAGCGCTTGTCGCTAATTGCCAGTGTTTGCGATCGTTCTTCGCGTTCTGGTGAGTCCACGCATATCAACAACTTTGGTGAAGGCCCGGGGGTTCGATTGCAGCGTAGCAGAGAAGAGCGAAAGCCTTCGCTAAGAAAGGAAACGACCAGCACATGCGCCAATTCAGCGACCGTCGATAATTGTGATTAATGATGCGGTTGTGAGGTTAGTATGCATCACTTAGGGACGGATTCTATTGCCCGTTTTGATACCGCTTTAGTCTCAAGGACCCGCCTTTCAGAGCCTGCCGCGGACTGTTCCAGAAGTAAAATCTCCCTTCATCGTTTCTCTGCCACAACTCCCTTGAGGCGTACGCGTGCGAAATCTATAGCCTAGTTCAGTTTGCGTTTAAGGGCAGTGGACAGTTTAATCGAGGCGCCTTTTCCGGATTACGGGAGCTCTACCGTGAAAGTGAAGTCTCGCCCGTAATCATTTCTGAGTTCAAAACGATCGGCTGCTCTTTTACGTGCATAGTGCGGCGCATTGAATTACTGTTGCGACAGGTCACCGCTGGTGCCGCTTCCGGAAAGGTTGTCACCAAACTTTGTTAGGCGCACGCCTCCGACTCAACTGCACTGCTCCAGACTACACACGGAAGTGAGAAAAGAAAAGAAAAAGCCAGGAAAAGGAAACAGACGGAAGGCTTGAAACGAGTGTTTTGGCGCCGGTTGTTGCCTTCATACGTTAACCTGGCTGTTCCTCCACCTCCTCATCCCATGTCACTGGGAGTGACGGCGCTTCAGCGCTAAACGCTGTCCCTGGGCCGAATCTGCACGGGCGCCGCCCGGATCAAAACAGAGTTCGAGTCGGTTGTGAGGAGAGCCGCATCCACTCTGACCTCGAGTCGCAAAATACCCGGAAATGCAGACGGGAAGCCGCAGTGGTTCCAGCCAGAAGAGGAAGAGGATGCGCCGGCTGTCTGTTACGCTCACACCCCTGCTTCCTTGCTTCAGTGCTCCCTTCACCCGAGCAGCCGGGGGAAGGAGGCAGTGACGCACTTCCGGTGGTGTAATTTTAGTCACGCCTAATCGGCCTCGAGCGGTGCACTCTTATAAAAGCGGCGGGAGTAGGGAGCAGACGTGGGGTATTTAGGAAAGGAACAACAACAACCACACGACAAGACGTACACTAAGCCCGCGGTCGTCTCGCTTTTCGGGTGACTCAGCGACGACGCTGGCCTCGACCGACACCAGTGCAGAGCAGGGTCTGTTGGCGGTGTGTCCTCCCATTCGGTCGGCACTTTTTCTACAAGCCCTTCCCCTACCGTTCATCTCTCGCCCGCAGTGTCCGCTGTCACAGTGCCACGTTTGCCGGTAGGCAAGGCCGGCGCTCCCGAAGGACCTTGTTTGCGTATGCATGTTCGTCGCCTGTGTCTTGGCAAGGTGCGCCTCCGGTGTGTTGGCAGCAGTTGGTGTACGGGCTGTAAATAATAATATACGGGGCCTTCTTTCGAAGAGACCGACGTGTCTCCGTACAGGACAACAGCGACGGACCGCGCGGTGACTGGAACTGCATGGCGAGTCCAAAACAACGACCACGAGACAAAGAGTACGACGCACAAGAGGTCGTGTGTCATCCTCTTCATTTCGTGGCTTGCGTCTCGTGCACGCCATGCTATACATCACAACGAAAAGACCAATTAGCGAGGCATCATGTCTTTCTGACCGGTGACCCTGACTCGTCATCAAGAGCATAATCATAGCACGGACAGCAACCACTGGAGGACAAAGGCCTCGTTCAGTGATCTGTCGTTAAGCGTCTTCCTTCACCAATAACGGTGAAGCTGTCCCAGCAGATAACCCTAAATCTGATCTCCCCACCGTAGTCTGTCCAAATCCTATGTTTGCTTTCCATTAGAATCCACTCGTTTACCCCAAAAGACCACCGCGGTTTTCTACACTACGCGTTACATGTCCCACTCAAGTCTATTTCCTCTTGATTTTCATTAGGGTATCACGCGATGGTTCCTTAGGGTAAAGAAACTGGTTCTTAGTGAGGACAAATGAAGCATGGGGTGACAGAGGTGGGAGGACGAGATAGGGAAGTTTGAGAGGATAAGGTGGCCGTAGCTGGCACAGGAACGGGTTAATATGAGGGGGATAGGAGAGGCATTTGAGCAAATGAGCAAATAAATCCATCAGCTACTGCTCTCTAGATAGAACAGCAGGAAGCCTTCCTGCGAAGCAGCCTGACAGAGGTCTTAGAGAGCTTGTATTTGGTTTCTGTACAGCCGCTCATACCAGGGCGCACCAGCAGAAGCCTGCGATGGGTGCAGGATACCGGTACTAGATTTCCTGAGGCATTGTCTGGCGGCTTGTGTCTAGCATGGCCATTTCGTATTAACTTCATTTTAGGCTTGCGTCTCTGTCTGTCGTAGTTTCCTAGAGCTCGTCTTCTGGACAATCACATAGGTGAGAAAATTTTTCAGAATAGAAGATCAAACGTTCATAACTTTTCGTGTCCAGCTATTGATACTGTGTAAAGCGACCATGCATCACTACTGAAGTCCCTGTGTCGATATACCTTCAACTTTCTCGAACAACCGCAAAATTCACCACTTTTTCAAACACAAAGTTGGGCGGTCCGATATCGATAGTATCGCCTGGCTTCATTAGACTCGGTTCAACACATTGGCTTCCGACAGTCGCAATCCGCTGTCTCCTCCCCTCACCGGGCCTTCCTCCCCAGAGTGAAGACCCTATTTAACCTCGGCCAATGATGACCACTTTGCCCGGACGGAGACAACTCCTCTTGTGAAAACGTTGGCTAAACACAATGAGGCTCCTGCCTCAACCCTTGTTCCCTTTGTTTCGTGCTTCCCACTGTCTCTGAGTTTCTTGCCACTTCGGCTGCAATTCATAAAAGTTGTTTCCACACGACGAGTCTGTAACCTTTTCTTTGGTTGCGGTATTGCATATGTAAGAGAGCTTCGCTCCCAAGAGGAGATGCTGGAATATCTCCTCCCTACTTGCGCTTCGGCCACTGTGACCAAGAATGATGCCACTAACTGGCCAACATACGCCGGGACCAGTATCCTCTCCCCAGAATATTTCATAGTAACCACCACCACCATCCGGCTCGTCTGCTCTCAACCAATCAACGCAAGCTGACAAAACTCCGAAAAGGATCGAACTGACCGGCCACGTGATGCAAATAGATCGAGACCATGTCGTGTCGTTGCACTCGTGCAAAACGACTCTACATTACCCTTGCCATGTTTTTCGGACTGAATGCTTCACTGCTTAGTCGCATGAAAGGTGAGCCGGCACTGCGATTCTCGTACCTCTTTCAGCTATTTACGTATGACATTTCGCACTTTTGCCTGGCTGTCAGTTTGACTGGTGTCGTCGTGCGGCTCCTGGAAAACTATTCCGGTGGGCTTAAAACACCCTCACGTGGTTTGTCAGAGCAAAAAATACCCCTGAAACCAATTTGCGGAGCAGCACGTCGCCAGTTCCTTTTGGACTGAGCGATCACTTCCAGAGTCGCGCAATCTCTTTCGCACATGCTGCGCAGCAGAAAACGGCAGATTATTACTACTTTCATCGCAAACCATTAGCTGGGGGCTTGTCTCGTGATGGCCGGAACGAAGGGAAGCTAAAAGCGCTGGAGCCCCCCAAGCAATTCGCCGCAGTCATGGCGGTGATATATGCCGTGTTAATAGACCCTGACAGGGCACGGAAGAGAGCCGGTCGCCGCTCGCAGAAGAGGTGGGCTGCGGGCCCATAAATTTGCCTCCGAACTGACGGCTATGGACGATGGCGACGTCTACTTAAAGGAAGGACGGGAAGTGAAGGTGAAAGAGAGGACGTTGCGCAAATGTCTGCGGCGGAGACCCTCAAGGATGCTGAGTAACGTCGCTGTTTCTCTAGGTGGTGCAGTCTGCAGAACAGAAACATTGGCGGTCCTTTTTAAGCGTCGCACCTGGATCTGGGTAGGGTGCGATGACCCCCGTCGGCAGCATGCATGCACTCGAAGTGCTAGCGAGAGCACCGACCGGCGCATGAGTTTTCAAACTGGCTCGCAGCTTCGGCGCGTGGGTATAGGAGTCTTTCACTTCTCTCCGATGCCACGAAAGTGTGCTGGCGCTAGCATCGGTAGCGATGCAAGACATGGGGATGTAGGTGAAAGGCGGTGGTCTCATCTTTGGGAGCGTGTTGCATCTTGTGCTCAAATAATGGGCATTGACGTGCTATGTCGCCCTACTTGGTAGCACTGAATCATAAGGAAGCGAACGCTAAAATGTTGCTGCTCTATCTTTTTAAGCGTGTTCACGCTGCACGGGCTGTGTCTGCAAGAAATTTCTGATATTATTGAGCAGTTACAAATATATTTCCCGACATAGGTGACGGCCCTTAATCACATCTCATGAGACTACTCACCCCAAGCATCCCGCGGCCACACGAAGCCTGCTTTTGAGAATGTCAGCTCGCCAGCAAACATGAATAATAATCCTTATTAGACAAGACATGAATACGGGAGGCTTCATGCGTTTTCACTTTCAACACACTACAACGGCGATGGCGGCGATGACCCGCTACACAGCTATTGCCACAATAACATTAAATTATATGATGCGCAAGCTTCGCCGCCACTTAAAGCTAGAAGATTGGTTTATTGTGCTTTAACGTCCCAAAGCGACTCAGGCTATGAGGGACGCCGTAGTGGAGGGCTCGGGAAATTTCGACCACCAGGGGTTCTTTAACGTGCACTGACATCGCGCAGCACACGGGCCTCTAGAATTTCGCCATGATCGAAATTCAGCCGCCGCGGCCGGGATCGAACCCGCACTTTCGTGTCAGCAGCCGAGCGTCGTAACCACTGAGCCACCGCGGCGGGGCTTAAAGCTAGAAGAATCCGTGCTTTGGTGCTCATAAGAGAACTCAGTCTGCACGCAGAAAGGCACAGGGGATATGGACGCAATCTTGGCCTACATTTTACTTTATAGAATGCCAAGGAGAATACTTTGCATCAGCAAGGAACATTGAGGACTGCTTTTTAGTTTGCGTTCTGGGCCGATAACATAAAGTTAAGGTGAGCTCGTTTGCGTTACGCAGCCTTAGAAACTAAAACAAAACATGCCAAATGAAACGTGCGAGCTGACTTTATGCTCTGACATTTATCACATCGTCCACAGTGCACTTTTTATGTCCAACAAAGACCATGTCGAGAACGTGCAACCGGTATTCGAGGTTTCGTTCTAAGAAAACTTTAAAGGCTTCGCCTTTCGGCATTTTAATGGTGACCACATCTTGAACAACTGGGCTATTCGTACATTGTTTGCAGCTCCAGAATCACCAAAACTCTGCACGGCTATGCCCTGATATTTTGTAAGATCACAACCGCAGCTACGACGGAACTTAAATACAGCCTTGTCTGTGCACAGCACGGCTACTTTCGAAGGCTGAAGGGCTACAAAGATGACTTGGGCATAAGGCATGAAAGGACATCAAGGGCAGGCCGTTGCACTCAACAGTTTTAGCCGATGCATGCGAGACCACTTATGTAAGTATTCGTTTATGTAATGTATTCTCCATTTGGACAGATATGAAAAGCTGTTCTTAGAAACGGCCTGTCCAAATATACTGACCCGGCAGGCATCAGCCCATCTGGCATGCGCGTGCGGTTGTGGTCACAGTTGAATGCTAACTAAATCAAGAGCACCCTTCAACATCTGGTCGGCAGTAACATTTATTAAAGAACTTTCACGAAAAGTTCACTTGCGAACCAAAAGATCAAGGCTTTCTTCCAGACGTATTAAAGCAAGTTCCCTTTCTCGTTATGTCCAGTTGTGTGCAATGCTGCAATCGCAATTTCAACCAAATGGACCCACAGTTATCTACTTTAGGCCTTCTTTCCCCGCAGCGCCTGAAAACTCCGTCAGTTTGCAAGGCTGTGCTTGTACCACAAAATGTATCATAACTTTTCTTCCCACTGTCCTATTCAGCCTGCTCATCGTCTTTCAGCCCGCACAAGCCACCAAAATGCCGTTTACCCACCCCCTGCTCGCACCGTGACCCATCTTCATTCCTTCTTCATCCAAACAGCGCGTGACTGGAACAGTCTTCCCACAAGTACCATCCTTCATACAAACCCGGACCATTTCAAGAAAGCCATCGAAAAAATCTGTTATTAACACCAGGGTGTTAGCCCACCCCTCATGTAAAGCCCTCACCCGAGGGCCCTTGAGGTATTTGTAATAAATAAATAAATAAAAAAGTAAGACCATTTCGGTTTTTAAATTTCGCCGGAATTTCGTAAAAATTTCTTTTTCGCCAAATTTTAATTACTCCTCAAATTCCCTGGAAAAGGGAAATCCCATGGTACATCAATGGTTACGGCGTGACGCTCTTCGTCACTATGTCAAGAGCAGTGCTGGCGGATATCTTGAGAACAAGAGGCTCAGCGTCGAAGCAATGAAAGTGCCATCTCTGCCATTTATAGAATCTGCAAGACCCGAAATGGCGATGCAGATTTCTATTTGGGGCAAGGTCTCTCCTCAACGATCAGCTCCTTGAGTGGCGCTCCTCCATCTATACTCAGTACACCCTCTCCGTCTCTCACTCTCGCACAAAACGCACGGAGGCAGGAACCGGCTGGGTCACAAAGAGACCGACCCGTCGTCGTCGTCTTCGTCCGCGTTTGTTGCCAATGGAGTCTTCTCTCGTTCTTCCGAGCCCTAGGGGACACGTAATCGGCAGCGTCCTATTCTGGACCCTCTGGAATTGAGCCAGGGACGCACCTCCATCCCAGCCTCTGCTTGCGTGTGCACTCCTCTACGCGCACAAACCCTTCCTCCCTCAGCCTGAAACCGGACACAGCCGGGCCTGTCTACGTCCATGAGTGCATGCGTGAGTCTGCGCCGCGCGTTGTTTTGTTAGACAGGCAGCCAAGACATCAATCGCTGGCCGCCGCCACCGCCGCACTTTGGACGGCCGCGTCACACGCGGCACGCAGATGAACTCACCCAAGCGGGACTCGCTGTGCTCGCTGCTCATGGCAGTCGCGTCTGCGGCAAAACAGCAAGAAACGGGGGTTGCCCCAAGAAACCTGTCATACTTGGCTTAGCTGCCCCACCTCCCCTCCCATGTTCAACTCCTCGTTTACGACCACGCATATGGCTTTGGAGGGCATCTCAGCTGAGTCAACAGAGGCTCAACGGACGATGCATATGCGGGGGAGGAAGCTGAAATGCAGAAGAAGCAAAGCTCCTGCTCTGTAGACAGGACCCGGCTGTCTTAATAAAGCTAAAATAACGTACACGTGCAAACGGAGGTGTTAAGCGTCCTTCGCAAGGCCTTCAGCCAGTTTGTTGGTGGGTGCATCGCGTTAACAGGTACATGTTTTTCTTCAAAGCGGAAGCACTAGGACATGGAGGAGGTTTTGAAAGCGGCCTTGAAAAACCATTCCCCGAGGCTGCGGTCGTCTTTAAATGAGCACCTCAGTGCTTCTCTCCATTACTGGCGTCCCCGAAGGCCCATGGGAACCACCAGCCTAGCGCTGGCTGCACGTTTCGGGATATTTGACTTTTTGTTGCTGTTTAAATCTCATTCTGCGCCAACGGACTTGTGAACATTCGGTGATCTTTGTTCATACAATGAGTCGGGATGCTACAGTGTCGCATTACGCTCTGTGGTGGAATATAGAAACCACAAGAGGTGTGTCACCTCAGTGAAAGAAACACAGCAAAGTGCCCACAAGGGTGCTCTAAGATCTCCAGTCGTAAAGCGAGGCAAATAACAAATGCATGCAGACAGATGGACAGAGCCCGTCGGAAGAGGCACAAAGGAAGGGTACACTCACCGGCGACGTAGTCCCCGAAGCCTATGGTGGCGAGCGTGATAAAGCAGTAGTAGAGGCCCTCCAGGTAGGACCAATCTTCGGTGAACATGAACACAGCGGCCGGCAGCAGCAGGAAGACGAGCAGCCATGGCAGCAGGAATGTGCAGAGGTTGGCGGCCAGGGCGAGACGGGGTGCCCGGTGTCCCCTGGCACGCTTGAGGCCGCGCACCATGCCGCGCGCAAAGTGGTCCCCGATGCCCGCTAGCAGGATGCCCGTCATGGGCACGCCCACCACGGCGTACAGCACGCAGAACACGCGGCCCCACGCCGTCGACGGGGCCAGGTGGCCGTAGCCTGCGAACACGAAGTCCCTCTTGACTACAAACGCCACTGCACAGAAGAGGGTGCCTCACTAAAAGGCTGGCCTCACACGAGGGACCGAAGCGCCAGATATCGTTTGCGAGGACCACGACCAGAAGAACACTGGGAAGAGCGGTGCCGTCATTGTTGATCTCTGCGAACATCTTGAACTTATGTGCCTATCGATTTTTCTGGTTGTATTATCACTTTTCTGTGTGTTACTCCCGCCGCTGCGATTGTGCTTTTTTCACGTAAGGCCCCGAAACTTCTCAAGCTGGTCAGAGCTTTTTCGCCTGGTGTCTTTTATATTTGTTCCTGTAAAATAATTGATTGATTGATTGATTGATTGATTGATTGATTGATTGATTGATTGATTGATTGATTGATTGATTGATTGATTGATTGATTGATTGATTGATTGATTGATTGATTGATTGATTGATTGATTGATTGATTGAAGCAAGGGACTGCGTAGCCGGCTACATGTACACTGCTGGAGCCAAGCTCTCCATTTTTTTTTTCAAATATATTGTAGCCAGCGGACAACTCACAACGCGGCTTGAAGTCGAAGTGATCCGTATCAAACCAATCAGGACAGCACAGACTGATACAGAAAGGCGCTGTTTCGATCTGTAATTCCCATAGCCGGTGAGCAAACTGAGATCAAGAATATAAAGAACAGGATCGAATTATAGCAACCAATGTTTTGCCATACGTCTTTTTTTTTTGTTTGCGGCAGAAACAGCAGCAGGAGCATGAAGGCGGGAGCAGCCATTTCGCAAATGCAAATGATTCGGGCATGCTTTCAGGGCGTGTTGGGTCGTGTACTATACGGCCCATGGTGTCGGTCTCACAGCACCGCGACTCTGCTTTAATGGCAGTCTTTACAAAAAGTCGAACAGTCCACGAGGTCAGTGCATTTCTTATACCCTATAGGGCCCTGCAGAAGACCCACTGTACAGACCGGCGTCAGCTGTAACGCAAGATGTGGGCTCTTTCTTGTCATGAAAGACTGCATGAGACAAGGAAGCCAGCTGCGACAGTGAAATGTGCTCCGTGCAGTTGTGCCCAGGGGGGTATACCGTTGATGCACAAGATACGTACTATCGGTTACAAAAGTTTGCGGGACGCGAGTTCTTGGAAAAAACATTTATTGTAACTTCACCTCGCTACCCAGTCGCCAGATATTACTACCAGAGGAAGGAGCATTTGAGTCTTTAACACCTTAATACAATATCAGGCGAC
Organism: Amblyomma mixtum; assembly: GCF_055824585.1. Lineage (NCBI taxonomy): Eukaryota > Metazoa > Arthropoda > Arachnida > Ixodida > Ixodidae > Amblyomma > Amblyomma mixtum. The sequence continues at coordinate 59,612,579 of NC_143019.1, forward strand.
TGTGTGGCGAGGTGAAGCTACAATAAACGTTATTCCAAGAACTCGCGTTTCGCAAGCTTTTGTCACCGATAGTACAGTGTCGCGGAAGTCATGTGAGCCCTGACAGTGATGCGACAGCGCGCCTAAGCGCGTATGAAACGCCAAACCTTGATACTGTACCTCCATCCATTTGTAAGAAATGCGTGCACTGGGTCATTATATGCGTCCCTTGCTAGACACGGTTGGAACGGGCATGTCCGTTGCAGACTTAAGAACCCATGTTGGCCTTGCCCCTCTACTAAGAACGAGGCTGGGGACGACTCAGCGTGAGCGCCGTATTGCACAAGTCCGGGGCGGCAGTGCAGTTTCGACACACCTGTCGTTGCTGATGCGTTGCGAAAGACAACTTGACGCGGTTCCAACCTCACGTACAAGCTCATCTGCACTGCCTGTATCTGTGGCCACGAGTGCGCGCTGCGTGTGCACATGCAGGGCGCGCAGTGACCGTTGCCGAGATCTTGGATTCGATCGCCACGCAAGCCACTTGGGAAACACGAGACAAGGGAGGAGTCTGTTAGCAAGCACAGCCACATGCATCGACTATGTGCGAGTCGCTAGTCAATGTTTCCTTCCAGACATGCACACGTGCGACTTCGGCGCTTTGAATTTGTCCCAGAAGAAAAGGGTTGTCGTGTTCAATGACGCGAAGCTAAACGTATGGCAAAGACAAGTATTACTTGCTTCACCGTGATGTCGATTCTGCTTGGAAGCGATTGTAACCAGCGATTGGTTTCCGGACTTAGCGAAGCGTACGCTGGTATACTGGCAATGAGACAACTCAAGAATTTTCTTAAGCTGAGGTCAACTCCTTTTTGAAAGACAAAAACAGTGATCTACAATGAGCTGTGTCTTGTGCCAGCTGCGGCAGCCCTATACTAGTAAATGTTCCAGCTTAACCCTTTCATCTGATCCTCTGCTGATATCATCGACGTTTCCCGGTCTTTGACGTCCACTTTGACGTCGTTCTATAGAAGGCCTTTGGTTTTTCGCTTTGTGCGTCACATTCAACTGCCGGAAATCAACGCGCTTATGTCTTATAATACGCGCCGTTGTCCTTCCGTCTTGAGACCAGAAAGTTAAAAAACCTCGATGACTCCAGGAGTACTTCCATAACTCATCATCAAGGACGAGGCCCGCTGAGTTATTCGGGGCCTGCTACTAAGTATCACCGTATTTAATTACAGAGTTGATGTCCAAAAAATCAGGTTATCTTTGATTGACATGTTTCACGTGGCTAGATTTATCTGTGTTCAAAGGCCGGCCTGACTTGCTCTAAGCGGTAAGTCACTATTCCGTCCAGCGACACGGATGTGATAATCAGCGAAGATTTCGCCCACTGGGCAAGAGTATCTCCTAGGCTCATGCTTTATATAACATTCCCAGAGGTCAGTACATGTGACTTCGCGCGTTTCGAGAACAAATGGTAATTAAACATTATACTCACAGCACAAGTTCTTTAGACTGTGTGCGTACCAGGAATTGAGGTCCAAACAAAGAATAATAGAAAAGGGGCTTAGCGCGTTCGGTAAATCGGTGAAGAGGGGCTAAAATTTTCCTGGCGGTCGTACTCAAGTGGTAAGTGTTTCCTGTTTGCTTTTGCTCAAACACATCTTTCAATATGACCTTATCGCGGATGTTTAACAGCTCGCTCCCGTTGCTAGACCAAGTCTTGAAGTCAAGTGATAATAGCAACTGCAAGACTCGTCTGTCCGGGCATAATTATGTGCTCTAACCTCCACCATAACGTGAAATACGATAATAAGAAATGTTTTATTTCATCTAGTCTGACCCCATGGCCAAAGAAGGTGACAACGAAGTCCTTAGATGCATAACACACTAATAGCACCGGCGACACGGCCCTTAAACTGACACTTCGTAGACTCCGGTTCAACAATCTGCGCAAATGTTTGCGCCAGACGGACGCACAAACAGCCCTTTATATAGCCCTCGCAGCAATAGGTACAGGGTGTCTAAACAGGGGTTACGTGCGAGCAGTGGTGTCATCGCCCTCTGAAGCCAAGCGTGAGAAACGGCGCAGTTCAAACTTTGGGTGTCTGTGCTTACACAACCGTACGCTGCATATATCCTGGGAGACGTACGAAGCGTAGTAGAAGTAAACATCATCGCTAACTGCTGTCGCTGTTGTGGATTGGCTGTCTCCTGTTTGGCAAGCTGTGCACTAACTTTCGCCTGCTCGCTAAATCGGGATTACACGGCCCAGTGATCTAAAAGACGCCCCATCACACATCGAGGCGCATGTCCCGGACTCATGTGCATTGTTTGGCGGTCTCTGGAAGCGTGGACAATCGGGTTCGTCAATGCCCAAGGGAAGGGCAGCAGCCTGTTAACATGTACGGAATGATTCCGGAGACATACCTATCGGACGCAGTGTCACTGCTCCCCTTTAGAGATGTAGCTGTTTTTCAAAACGTGTCGCAAAGCGGTTTCCACAGCTCCTGAAGCGTTCGCAACGGAAGATGCATGAGTGTCCACATGGTGTGTACGCCCATCTCGTCATTCATCATCACGTGTCGTGTGCGGGTGTCGACCGCGGCAACGTGTTGTTAACTTGCGGCCAACAAGTTGCTAGGAGAGTAGAGTACGGTCAAAGAAAATGGCCGTGCCCTTACCGATGGTGGTGACCACCGTGATGGCGAAGAAGAAAGAGTTGTAGAAGTTCCAGTTTGTGTGCGTGTCGTGGCCGTGCTCATCCATGAGGTTCTTGCTGCGAGCGTCCGCCAGCCGAGCCACGATGGACTTGATCTCCGAGCTGTTTAGCTCGGTCAGGTTCAGCGAGGCCAGGCGCTCTGCGCATGCGTGCAGAAAACGTGAGAGAAACGAGCGTCGATTAAGACTGCGGTTGATCGACGAGGCGGTGAAAATTGGCTAGTTCCAATGTAAATGAAATAAAATCTAATCCACTCGGTCAAAGGCACCAGCGCTCGAACACTACAAAAAGAAAAGCGACATGAGGATCTAAGAAAAACGGGCTGAAAGCAGTGCTGGGACAAAAATATTATAGAGTGGGCCTGAGCCTATGCTTATCTCCTGAAGGTATATCAAGTCCAAGATTCTTGGACATCAAATTCAATTGTGAGGCAACTGGAAATATTGCAAGCTACTGTTATGGAAATATTCAATGGTTCAACATCCGATGCCTAGCAAAATCTTTCTTTTAAAGTTTGCCCTTTGCCCGCATCGAGTAGTCAAGTCTGCCATAAGAAACCAACGGGGAACGTTTCTGACGAAAGTAAAAACGTTAATAGCAAGGAATTACAAGCTTCCCGATCGGCGGATATATTGATTGCTTCAGTGGAATGTGACGATACGTGAAAACTTTGCGTGCGTAAATACTTCCCCTAAAATGAGGTTGCCCAGAATTTCTGGGCAAGAATATTCGTGACTGTCTCTGAAGTACTTTTCGGAAGCAGGCTTTTTTTTTTTTTGTATTGGTGCACACTCCTGCTGCTCCCTTACCGACAAAACACTCCGGACGCGTTTTGTCAAAGTTGCAGAATATGATCACTAGACAAACGGACGCAGCGGTTGGATTTCCTCCTGCAAGAGTAAGAAATCTTTGGTTGAGAGGGCCCGGATTATGATGGCGGCCAATGGGTTCTCCATCTGAACTAATGTGGCTGCTTGGGCTTTAGGTTTCTGCCACTGTGATCTCCATCTGAACCCACCCAGTATTAATGCTCTTAATAAATGTTTTCCTCCTCCTCCGACAGAGACGATTCTAATCGGTGGAGTTACAAACGATCAGAAATTTCCTCTCAGTACCCTCAAGGTTCCTGTCACTGTGCCCTCATTGGCAGATTCTATTCATGATGTCATAAGAAGTCGTCTTAGATAGCCATCCGCACGTCGTTACGCAACTTGACATGTGAAAACTAAAAAAATAGCGTGAGAGAAGTGCGGAAAGTGAACGGTGATTTGAAACGAATTCCGAATATATGAAATGAACAAGAAAGCACTAGCACGTTATTTAACGACTTGCGAGCTTATTTACCACCCCCGACAAGATCTCGTTTCTGTCCCAATTGGAATTTACTATTGGAAATATTACACCGCGAATTAAGGCGAGGATTAAATGTGCGAACGGTACAAGGACGACGGCGATAGAAAACTCGCAGAGTGCATAAGCAAGTCTTCTGCGCATGCGTGCTCCAGCCAGCCTGCAACCTACTAATATGGCTGAAAGCGTTATGGCCTCCCCCCCCCCCCCCCCCCCCCCCTCACTTTATGTTCCTTTCAGTTCGCGGCAAAATATGTCCAGCAGCTTATTTACCAAGTTCGAAAAGTGTTTCGAGGCCACTCTTTTCGAAGAGCTCACATCATCTAAAGGAGGTTCCTCCTCAGAAGGGCGGCTGAGCGCGCAACTGAAATAAGACAGCCTTGTAACTGACCTTCTAATAACTTCCACACACACAGAGAGATATATATGCCTGAGAGATTCACTGCGACCCTGACCAAAACGCGTTCAAGCCGACGAGGTCGCTCGAACAGCGTGGCCCCTTTGTTCCCAATCGTTTTACGAGAAACCGAGCATCGGCACTGAGGCAAAACTCCTCCTGCTCAGCCTCGACTCAGGATGACGTCAATGGATCCTCCAACAGCTCGGCGTGGTGCGAGCACCCCCTCCTCTCCCTCTTTTATTTTTTACGGTTTCTCGCTCGCACCGCAGCCGCCGCCTTTAAAAACTCGAGCCCCTCGAGCCTTACAACTCGCGGCGTGTGTTTGTATGAGTGTTTGCTTACGCAGGAACAGCGAAGCGCCGTCTCGGACATTCATTGGCGTCCGCAGAAGAAATACGTCTTTGCGGGAACGCGCACCGTTCCGCTCTGCCTTTCTCCTCCGCCGCCTCTTCCAGACACCTTGCAAACACACCGTGCACTGCACTAAATGCCTGCAGCGCTTTGGGATAGCAGGGCGGATGTGTTATCCTTTCAGTTACGCTAGCTCAGCTGTGTTAGTTACTTCAGTTATAACCATTTCGGTGTATCGGCCGTACAGGGTAGCGATAGCAGGGCTGATATGCTATCCTTCTAGTTATGGTAGCCCCATTATGCTACCGCTGTTGCAATTTATAACACCTTATACGGACCAGCAGGGTCTCGATAACATGACGGTTGCAGCCGAGATAGCATTACTAGGATAAATCGGCTCCAGGGCTGGGAAAAAAAGGCTATGACTGGGATAACATAACCGGGACAACATAACCGGAGTAATTGAGATAACAGAACTTAAATTTGTCTTATCCAAATAACGTAACTCACCTATTACTATTATTATTTTTTTATCCTGGTTCAAATTAATTTCTTTCCGCTCCTTGCGGCAGGTTCAAGCGATGCCACATCTCGGCCTTATCAGCCGACGTGGCGGATGATAAGAATAGAATAGAATTGAATAGAATAGAATAGATTAGATTAGACTAGACTAGACTAGACTAGACTAGAATAGAATAGAAAGGAAATAACCATCCTGCATTATGAACGGCACCAATGAGTGGCACGTGTAAGTGAGAGCTTTTCTGTCTTCAACCGGTTTGCCATTGGCCGCGGTGCTCAATACCGTTCGTTATACAGTCATTGGCCAGACAACCGGCTCTAAAGGTCACTACCTAACTGTGTCTACAAGCAGCACGATTTATGAATGACAACCACTGTGACTGCCGCGGAAATCTACTGGCTGGTCAGTTTCTGACCAGCTTACACTGCTGTGAACGAAGCACTCGAAATAGACGCCGAGGCTTCCTAATACGTGCGCGAATGCGCGCTTCGCAAACTTCAGTCCGTGCAGGTTAGTTCACTCTAGGGGTGCAGCTTAGTAAATACTGCACGCTTTTCTTGGTCAGAGAGAGAACATAACTGCGAAACCGGGAACGCCTTCAGTTATAACAATCCGACGCCCGCAGCCCATAAGGTGTTCGCTCTTTTGAAGCTGCGGGCTCGCCAAAGGAACGCACAAGACTCGGCCTTTGTGTTCGGCTCGCGAGCCAATACGACTGCCGTATAGCTGTGGTGGGGAAATATTTCAAGGCACCTCCTCTTCCCTCCCGCGTACATATAGACAGCTGCAATGTCAACAGAGAAAGCAAACTTCGTGGGTTTGCGCCGCAGATATACACGGAGACGAGACGAGCGTAGCGGAGATCTATTCCTGGACGGGCGTCGGCTAATAAATTCTTTCTTTTACGGTTCGGCCTGCCTGAAATAGTCCGGTGTGGCCATTTTTTTGTTGTTACTTCGCACGAGAGGGAAAGTATAATGTTCAAACACATAAAAGGTGGGTTTATGCGAGCCAGACTAGCGCTCGAGCGAGAAGGCGTGTGCGTGGGAAAGAAAGTAGAGAGAGGGGTGTGTGTTTTGTGCCTGGCTGTCGCTGCATGAAGAGGGATGGCGAACGGCGCGACTACGCACTGTGTGTGAAGAACGTTGAATTTACAGCGAGGAATTCTTGGAGTCTTTAGACGCTGCGAGACCGAATTCTTGGTCATTGAGTCAATTGCTCCGCGTCTGGTCTATTGCGATCTATAACATAATGGTACACGGTGAATGAAGATCATGAAATATTTAATCATACCGATTACGAAACTCTGGATCAAATTTCGGCCATAATTTGCAACCATTATCGGAAAGTTTGCAAACGGTAGCGCGCGCCGACTAGCGGCACCCGGCGACTCTTCCCAATCGCACTCATACATTGTACAGCCTAGTGCAGTAGTACATTCCAATACCGCAGATGGGGCGACATTCTGCTAACCTCCTCAGTCAGAGCCCCTGATTTCGATTCGCGGATCCTTTGGGGTGTTTCGCAACTGACGTGATCAGAGAGATTTGCCACACTCGGTTTGGTATAGAATTTTGAGTCAGTCGCCTTTTAGGCGAGAGATTCTTCGGGTCTTGAGACTTGTCAAGGTCGGGTTTTCGACCAGTCACTCCGCATCTTGTCAGCTGGTAACGCGTGCCTGAGCCAGTGTTTGCCAACAAATGAACAGCAAACCGCCGACTAAGACGTTCAATGGTTTTGATCCACAATAGGATGATCCACTGTAAACGAGTTAGCGTCGAGCGGAAGACGCTGAGCTATCTCAACAGTTTGCTTCAGATGTAGACGCTCTGGCAAAAGTTTGCAGCTTGATGCGTTTGCTTCTAGGCCATCCTGTGGCTGGTGCATCGCCAGCGCTCTGAGTCTCTTAAGGTGAGATAAACTTTAATTCTCGCTCCTCCGGTAGTTATGACTTCCACGCATGCAATAAGAAGCTACACTACAAGGCTTAGAAGCAAAACCTGTAGGCTCTAATCTTTTGGCAACGGCTGTACACGTGTCTGTCGCTTGTTGACTTCCTGTCACGCTTCTCGCGCCATTTCCTTGCCATAACCACAAAGCGACCTGACCAACAATCTTCCGTCATGTTGAAGCAATATTAGAGGGAACACGGGAGCGCATGGCCGCCACACTTGACGAAGCACTGCCGCAGAAAGCCGCGGAGAATCAGCGGCAAATACGCATGCCCCGTAAGCATGGCCGGCTGCTCTTTCTGCGCATGCGCCTGGTGTCACCCATCCTCCTCGGCTTTCGGCGGCAGCACTTTGCAAAGCCACGTGCTCCCGTGTTCCCTCTCATATTGCTCCTACCTGTACGTCGCATGCTTGCGACCGTCTTTCGAGAGAACAGCTCTGATGTCTATAAAGTTCCGACCAAGGCACAAGCTGACGGTAAGCTGCATTGCGATTTCAAATCAGTGCATGCATCGTTAGCTTTCAGAAAATATGCTGCGACATCTCACTGAAAGCTTTTTAGATATACGGCAAGTATTAATGTAATCGTACTGGGCATATATTGAGGTTACAAAAAGGATTGCAAAGAATATCAGTGCCTTACAGTGACGCCACGGCGGTCATACTATCCCTGACAAGCAAAGCCCACGGCAAATGTTTCGCTTTAGCACCACCCACACTTGCCTGCACGGTGCAAATTACCGTGAACTATCATGGCGGCCTTGAGCATCGTCCTACCGCAAGCCCCGTTTGAGTGCCACACACACAGCGCATGCTTGAACTGCCTCGTGGATGTTTTCCCCGCGCAGAGTTCCGTGTCACTGAGCCGGTGTTAGAGAGCGGTGCCCCGTACGTCGCCGAATTAATTGCTCGTTGCGGCATAACACCCTCCTTCGATGCTGTACACGAGTACCGCAGTTGCCGCTGGGGCCACGCGTGGCTGGTCGTCGATAATGATGATAAGCATGCCTTCAGGACGGTGTCGCAACGGCTTGTGGATTGAGCAAGAACAGCATGTGTGTGTATGCATGCAGTAGAGTGCTGTGCACTGTAAAATGCTATGCATTTTTGAGTGCTTTTTATTTGTCGACTATATATTATAAAAACTTCGCACTCCTTTCGTAGTGCCCCTCAATATTGGTCCTTTAAAGGTGCAGTGAAGAGGAATCTGAACTAGTCTTTCTGCCGCGGGAACTCAATCTACACGTTCCGAGCATTCTTAGAAACTTCGATTTATTGCCCTGTGTGGCCGATTTCCCTAGTTAAATCGGAATAACGTCCGGTTCCCGCCTTTTTTTTTTTTTTAATTCTCCTCGTACGGTGGGCGGAGTCGATCAACGCGTGGAGAGCCTTTCAGCCAGCTCCGTGGAGGCCTGCCGCTCTGCCATCGGCGGAGTAATACGTAGTAATATGCGAAAGCAAATAGTCCGCACGTATTTTTATTTGCCCGGGCTTGTTCTGCGGCTATGTTATCTGCGAATGAAACTATTTATTCACGGAGACCTAACAAAAAAATAAAGCGAAAGTAAAGCCTCCACGGAGCTGGCTGAAAGGCACTCCACGCGTTGGTCGACTCCGCCCACTGTACGGAGAGAATTTAAAAAAAAAAAAGGCGGGAGCCGGACGTTAATCCCATTTAATTAGGAAATCGGCCACACAGGGCAATAAGTCGAAGTTTCTAAGAATGCTCGGATCGTGTAGATCGAGTTCTCGAGGAAAAAAGGCGTGTTCAGATTCCTCTTCAGTGCACCTTTAAAGCTCAGGTCGTTGGAGAAATAAATAAATACTACTCAAGCGAGTTCAAATGCCCATCGCGCCCACAGTCACGGCCGAGATCACATGCCAATGGGCGGCTGCCTTTTCCCTGAGCGAACGGTTTGAGCCAACCGAAAAGTTTGGCGGAAGGCAAACAAACAAAAACGGTGCGCCGCGCCCAGACAGGCCCGCATCGCTAACCCCGAGACGCGCGTCAGTCGGTCGCGCGGCCGTTCAACCCTGGGCTCGCAAGCTTGTTTGCCGTCTCCGACAGTGTGCAGCCCATACGACGGTCGCCGAGCGACCGAAGAGAGCCACGGGCGGGCGCCCACCGAAACTGCAACCGTCAGTCGACGCCGAAGGTGTGCCGGCGCCCGAGCGCGGCTGTGGGACTCCGTTCGACTCGTTCCTTACTGCTGGAGTTCGGTGCAGTACGCGGAAGGCCTGTTCGAACATGGCGTGCCGTATCTGCTTGGCTGTAATTCGCCTGTACCTTTGTTGAGCGCCTTCGAGTTGCATGCAAATTGGCTTACCGGTTCAGTGCCGATTCTTCTTTACTGCTCTTGCAGTTTCATTTGAAAGTAGCTATCCACCTCAATTGATTTATGCGCTCCTGGTGACAGAGTGCGCTTCATACGGAGAACTGAATTTCAGAGAACAGGAGTAAACATCCTTGCCCAAAGAAACAATGTTGCCAATTCGACTGCAAGCTGCGAGACAGCAGTTCACGTGTGCACTCACTCTATACAACTAGATTTTTTGCATGGGTTCCCGCTTGACTAAGTGGTCTGCATGGTGTTCTACCTAATGGATATTCTTGTCTCCTCACGTAGGCTTCTTCTGTTCAGGGTCTTCTTATAGGTTGTTCGTTCAGCAAGCAATTTTTTTTTTCGCCACGAAACAGGAGCCGAAAGATCACAGCGCCCACTTGTCACACACGACGCTTAAAATGCGAACAACTAGTACAATAATAAATAAAAGAAATAAAGAAAGAAACGGTCCTCAATGCATTAGCAACGTTGTGTAAGGAACAACAAGTGCAGACTTGGCAGCTGTATCTAATTGCTCTGAGGATCACTTCAGTACTGCACTGCTTGGCTTACATCAGAGGCACGTAATATTTTCTTTTTTTTTTTTTTTAGACAGTGAAATTAGAAACTTAGCATTCGGTTTGAGTCAGAGGTTCGGCGAAATTAACACAACGCGATCACAGCAGGCTGATATTTTTCTGACGCAGCTGACTTCGTAAAAGCTGCACGCAATTACAGCCGGCAGCTATAATAGCTTCGCTTCCCGCGTTGCCACTTTTTGCGGCTCGTAGTTGTGCCGCCGCCTCAGATAGATTCCAAAAACAGACCGCAGAGCTGGGAAGCTCCGCAGACATAGATATATATATGTCTGCGAGAGTGTGCGTGCCGTATACGCTGGACGAAACGGGAACTGCTCGTCACGCTCAGACCGCTGCGGCTTAAAAAGAGGGGACGCTCGAGTCCGGGTTCGACTGTGGGAACCCGGGGTTGGTGGTGGTGCAGGCCTGCTTTGTTGGAGAATGCGGAACGCAGGGGCGGTACGGGTGAGGACAAAATAGCAGCTGACGCTTGCTGAGAGAAAGTCGGAGAGGGCGGGAAGCAAGAGAATGGAAAATTACTCGACACGAAAACCTCCGTCTTTTCTTTTCCGGCCGCAGCCTCCAATCGCAGTAATGCCCGAGTGACGCAACCGTTCCAAGGTCGGCGGCCGCCTTTACCGCTCCTCTTCTGGCGTGGAGCTGTGAGAAAGCAGCGTTGAAAAAAATTACGAAGAAGCTTTTACGGAAAGCTATCCATACATTTCTTTTTTTCTTTTTGAACGACATAGCGTTAAGGAGCATGTGTCGCAGAAAAGCCGGCGTCGTCATCGACATCGTCTTCGTTGGCCATGAGCGAAAATTCCAAGAAAAAATTAGCAGAGAAGCAAGCTAGGTGCGCCACCTAGGTCACGTGACCTTGTGACGTCATCACAATCTGCCCACAGGATTGTGAGCAAGCTGGCCGCCGCGGCTGGTGGCAGTTTAATTAATGATAGGTCGCGAGAGGTGGTTCGGCAAGAAAAATCCAGCTGGGTCTAACAAGCCCCATCAGTGCCAGCACCTGCCATCACAGGGCAGTGACGCGTCGCTTAACCGCTGCACCACTGCGCCAGGAGACTATCAAGACCATGTGGTTAATCCTGCTAATCCGCGTTTAATCCCCATCAACCTGTAAGCCGCCAGCGACTGCACGCTACTAGGTACCAGGAGATTATTCGCGACGTCATGAGGATCGGTCGACGCCATTGGCTGGTGGGCCCCTTTAGGGGGCATTTGCCACTGCGTTCTTGAGTTGCGTCTGACTAAAGTTAGTGCTCACCTATATACGTAGGCCCTGGCAGATTGCGCTGGATCATGCATCCCCACTGGACTAACAAAGGCGTTCTGTATCTTCCGCAGATAATAAGACCATTCAGCATGGAGTTTACGGGAGCTGGTGCACTTATACTGGGTACACCATTTATGAGCGCTTGTGTTTCAGCTAGAATGAACCTTAATTTGAGCCTGTAGTCGTGCGCTCCAAGCGTATACGTGTTTTATGCACCCTTCCACGTCAAGTTCGCGTGTCAAAGTGCAAATGAAGGTTTTTCCTGAGAAACTGCACTTAATAGCATCAAGCAAGCGGGAGGCTTGTTTCTTACGATTTTCAGTCATTAGTAGCTTCCCTTGCTGCTTTGTGGTAAAGGGGCGCAAGGCTTAGCAGACGACGGTAATGCGCCTTATTATAGCACGAAAAAGTTCCGCAAATAATCACTAAAGTGTCACTGCCAGCATTCTTGTCTCGCCGCCTCTCGCGTAAAACGCGACAAAATCTGTTTAATGTCAGTGACTTAGAAAACAGGGCCCCAGGAGGGCGGCGACCGCTAAATACGTGCTCTTTACAAGAAATTATCATGTTAAGAAGACATAGTACGTTGCGGATTTGCGACACGTTTTGCAGCGAAACCAAATGACTTCTGCACCGTTAGATCTTGCATTGTGAAGCTTATACTGCAATGTTCCACAGACGGCAACAAGCGCTTCCGCAGTAAATAGCGCACTGCATGGGCACATTTAGAATAGCTTGTTTTAGGGAACTGATTAGGCCAGTGATCTGTGTTGGTCAGCCATCCTCCCCGGTTACGTAGTGCGGTATGCAGTAGGACGGACGATAAATTATGTGTATCATTATCATCAAACCATCATCCTAACAATGTCCACTGCAGGACAAACGCCTCTACCATATCCCTCTAAAGAACACACCAATGTGTACGGCGCAGACGAACACAAGAGTACTGCAACCACCGTTCCCATAGGCTGACAAGCGATTAAGTTTTGGCAGTGCCACATGTATACGATAATGATGACAACGACGAGCATGAAAAAAATGCGTAAACTATCTACGTGCTCTACAGAGGGATTATACATTGAATATATTGTTTTTATACTATCTCTCTGGCTTCTGTTTTAACACGAGAGAGTACATTGCACCCGCCGTGCCAACATCACTTTATGTCCACATCCTGGGCAGTAATATTCCACCTTATGTATTATCCTCTAAATCCTCCCTCTGCGAGAGTATACAGCACGCGCGTGCCCATATTACTCTGCCAGCATATTATATAAACCGGTATCGCACTCCAGATATAATGTGCTCTGTGCTCCCTTCTATTTACCAAGAGTATACAGCACCCGTAATCATATATTACTCCGTCTCTATAGACCTTTGCATCGGGTGAGGGGGTTGTCGAAACGCCTCCTCTCCTGGACTGTTGAAAACCGGTTCCACCGCTGCATCCACAGTGATAGCGCGAGGTGCTCAGGACAGCCCAGTGAACAATATGGCAGCGCCCATGAAGACCTTATTGCAAAGGTCCGTACCCTACAAAATAACGGTACACTCCAAATGTTCTGCTGTGCAATCTTTCCCTATTTTAGTTACCAAAAGAAAGTATATACAGCACCCAGCATGCTTCATAGAAGGCGGGGGGGGGGGGGGGGGGGGGGGGGGGGGGCACTTGGCGGTGGAAACAAAAGCTGTGCTCCCACCTTTGAGTGGGTGGCGCAAGAGACGGCAGCTAGGGAGCAGTAAGTGAGGCGTGAGGGGATGGGGGATGAGGGTGAGGGAGCTCCAGTTTTTATGGCCTCCAAGGGAGAACAAGGGAGGGGCGGAGCGATGGCGGCGGTAAAGGCAGCTTAGTTCGGAAATAGCAGTGCGTTGCTTCCAAATTGCGGCCTGCCTCGCACCGTGCCCATGCTGCATGCATTTACTGTCGTGAGCCTGTGTGTACTTGTGTGTGAGCTGCCATGTTACGCGCTGTGGAAAGCGCAGTGTGTCATCGCTTACGCTCCTGCATAGGGTGCAGTTTTTTGCTTTCTCTCTTTACTTATTAATTCACTTCTTTCTTTCTTTCCTTCCTCATTTTACTCCTTTCTTTCTTTCTTTCTTTCTTTCTTTCTTTCTTTCTTTCTTTCTTTCTTTCTTTCTTTCTTTCTTTCTTTCTTTCTTTCTTTCTTTCTTTCTTTCTTTCTTTCTTTCTTTCCTCATTTTACTCCTTTCTTTCTTTCTTTCTTTCTTTCTTTCTTTCTTTCTTTCTTTCTTTCTTTCCTCATTTTACTCCTTTCTTTCTTTCTTTCTTTCTTTCTTTCTTTCTTTCTCTCTTCCTTTCTCTCTCTCTCTTCCTTTCTTTCTTTCTTTTTTCCTTTAATCATTTATTTACTACCTCATTCCTTCCATTCTTTTTTCTTTTCTTTTTTCCTTCATTTAATTATTGACTTCTTTCTTTCATTGCTTATTTCTTGCTTCCTTTCCTTTCTTTTCCTTTTCCGCGTTTCAGTTTCTTTCTTTTCCGGGAGACATTGTCATTCTTCAGTTCATCGTACTGCCAGTAGAAAGACGTGCCCTGCGAGTCCAGTGTGTCGCCCTTTTGGCTGGCTTAGTCGGCTTTTTAGCTATTCGTGCTTTCTTGGCTACTTCGTTCACTTTTTTTTTCTTTGGAGTCCGCACCGCTTCCTTTGTTTTCCTTTTGCCCATTGTCTCCTCACGTTTCATTCATACGTTCGCATCGGAGAGGGCGAGGGGGGGGGAAGGGTGCGAAATTTAGCTGGTCGAAAATAAACTCACAGGGAGGCGAGCTTCGTGCACGGTGTGTCATCCAAACTGAGATAGGCTCCAAGCTTCCGCTCTTCGTGATCTAGTCTTAGTTTTCATGGCCACTGTCCCATTGTTTATGCTGCTTCCACCCTGCTCCTATTCTACCACTCTTCTTAACTTTTCTATTCTACCACTTTTCTATTCTACCACTCTTCTTAACTCTTCTTAACTTAACTCTTCTTAACCTTTGAGAGTTGCTTTCGTCTCTTTCATCTAGCTCTTATTACACTTCCTTTCGGGGAATTCGCCGGTGGTGAATAGGTTATTTAAACAAAGGGATGATCACCATCCCCATGAGCAGCAGCCATATGTCTAGGAAATAAAGCAGACGTAGCACTTTCAAATCTTTGCAGTTTAAAAAAAAAATCCTAGTCCGGGGATTGAACCATAAAGCATCGCCTTTAATGGGTAGAAGGATATAGGCTTGGAAACTTGGCCGTCCGCTTTAGCTGAACAGTACAGAAGCGAAGACATGGACTCAAGGATTATCTGACAATTTGAGACATAAAACACGAGCGTTGATAAATAACAGCGCGACAGACGGGACAATAAGGAAGGTAGCGCGCGCGTTTTACGTTTCTTCCTTATTGCCCCGTCTGTCGCGCTGAGAATTAGAGGTTCGCTTTTTCGTCCCTGCCTTTTAGCGCTTTTGAGCTAATGTAGTGGATTCCAAGAGAAGGCAAGCGTAGCAGGGGCGGCAGAAAGCCAGGTAGGCGGATGAGATTAAGAAGTTCGCGCGGACGCGGTGTCCGCAGCTGGCAAAGGAGAGGGTTAATTGGAGAAACATGGGAGGGGCCTTTGCCCTGCAGTGGGCGTAGTCAGGCTGATGATGATGATGGTGATGAGTTACTCCAAGGCTGACGTACTATAGTCGGATGCAACTCAAGAATGCAGCGGCTTTTCCCCGTCAAAGGACCCCCCCCCCCTTCCAGCCAGTGGCGTCGGCCGGTTCTCATGAGGCTGCTAGTGTTACAATGCAAGGAGTCGCAGATTAAAGGGGACAGTCCCCTCCGTGTATTGTATGCAACTCCGTGCATTGTAACACTAGCAGCTTCATGAGAACCGGCCGACGCCATTGGCTGGAAGGGGGTCCTTTGACGGGGAAAAGCCGCTTCGTTCTTGGGTTGTATTTGAGTATACCAAATATACCGATGCCTAACTTTCCTGGACCTTCAGCAACTAGCGCCATCTGTCGACCGCCAGTAGCGGACACCGCGTAACTCGATGTGGATATTTTTAACCACTTACTGTGAGAAAACTAGAGAGTGCGGCGAGATTCTGCGCGAACTTAATGGTTATCGCGGCCGACGCTTCCTCATCGCTGCATAATCTGACGTATGAAATGCTCCTTGACTTTGACTTCAATTCTAGTTCCGTCGTCATAGAAAATCAACAGACCGTGCCGAACGTTGGAAATTCTCACTCTGATTTAGAGTGCTCAGCGCCCCGCGGCACATGTTAGCAGCCGTACTAACTAAATGGGTAAAAATTGCCCTTTAGATGAACAACTTTCAACGAGAATTAACCACGAGGACAATCAAAGTCTCTAGTGAGCTATCAGCCATACCTTTTCTATAGACCGTTTTCCCAAGTTAACATTGCACAGCGTACGTGTGAATAGGAGGATTGAGAACTCCCGGAGAACGAACTTCCAGCCTAACAAATACTGAGAAATCAAATCTTTAGTCATAGAATTCCGTGCTAAACAAGCGCAGCCGCCTGATTCTATATACGTGTTTGCGTAGATTAAGCCAAAACTTTCGTTCGATGAATCGGGAAATTCGTAACGTCGTTTATAACTGCATGTAGTCATACGGGCCTCCAATCCTTCCGCGCTCCCATGTCTTGACGAGTGCGTGGGAAGTGCAGAGCGTGGATATTGGTGTCCAAAGTGTCACACACATCCGTCACTAAGGCGGCCACGCGGGCAGGCAGCGCTGACGGAAGAGGACAGTGAACGCATCTGCTCGCCCCCCGACACCCTTTTCTTTCTTTCTTTTTTTCTTCGTCACCGTGGTACAGTGGCCACGCCGCGTGCCATTCTCTTTCGCTTCCGGTGAAACAAGGCGGCAGCACCCCGACTGCGTGGGCCATTGACGTCACAGCGGGGAAGAAGACACGCCGAGCTACGAGCCACCCCGCAGGGGGGCTAAGGCTTAGGGCTGAGTCCGAAGCCTGCTCGCCTGCAAAGAGCCCTGTCTCAAAGCTTCGCGGTATGCAAGCGAGTTGACACGACGCTTCCTGCTGCTCCGGAAAGGACGCGGTACCACCGTTGGTCCTTAAAAGTACAGGAGATGGCTCTTGTCAGCGGGTTCAAAGCAGCAAATCATTTGAGCTTTTATGTTTTTCCTTATTTACTGCGGAAGTTAACGGGTTGTGTTTTAAGCGCTGGTAAGTTTCTTGTATAGCAATATACAAAAGCCAAGGACGTTCAATATTTGGCGCAAAGTAGAACGCTTGCGCCCAGCTGGCCCTTATAGAGTGCAGACAATGAATCGATGAGTATCGAAGAGTATCAAATAGTGCAGAAGTGAGCCTGTTCGCAGACGACACATCCCTTTCGAAAATTTCTGTAGGCAGTCTGTAGATGGCCCATAGACTTCTGTCTATAAAGTCTATAGACTCTCTACAGACAAACCCTAGACAACAGTCTACAAGCAATATCAATCCTATAGACAGTCTATAGAAAATCTATAGATTTATGGCCATACACTTTTAGTGGACCTTTGTCTATAGACAGGCTATATACTATGAATAGACAAAAAGAAATGTCTATAGGAAGGCAACAGAGTCAAAAAGAAATCTATAGACTGTCCACAGACCATTTTTATAAGGGATAGGAGTGGTTCTCGCTTCCTTTTTTTGAGCGTTCAGGAACTACGCTGCAATCTCAAGATCTATCTTTCACCACAAGGTGTGGTTATCGTATACTCGTCATTGAACGCGATCAAATAGAGGTCAGCGCCCTTCTGGACGACTTTATTGAGATACCTCTTACGACCGAACATTAAATATTCGCATCCGTTGTCGGCACACACAACCGTGTACCCGTGTTGGTGCAATATGTAACAGATCTATGAATAAGAGGGGGCAGATAACGCAACCTGCTTCAGTCGGTAAACGTCAGTGGGCTCACCGTGGAAGTCCTGGCGTATCTGGGCGATCTCGCTGCGCAGTTGCTCCTCGAGCGGACCCTCGACGGCCATGAAGACAGCGCCGCCGATCACCACGTACACGATGAACACCACGAGCAGGGCGAGCACCTCGCGCTTGCTCATCGTCACCGCCTGCGCGAGCACAGAAAGCACCGGGTATTATTGCAGCGATTCCCTACAGAGTATCATGGGAGAGGTATGAGGGTAACTGGGGAGTCATTCGGGAGTTACTGGAGTAGCATTAAGAAAGCAGAAGAGTCATACAGAGAGTAAATAAAGGAGTCAAGCCGGTCACTCGGACTTGACGCGGAGTCTGAAACGTATGCGCGGGAGTCGCGGAATCTGCTTCTGCGCACGCGTACTCCTGCCCGATAAGTACCGGCTGTCGCAAGCAACCGGACTGCCAGTCAGCAATACCGCCGTGGAGGCTCAGTGGTTACGGTGCTCGGCTGTTGACCCGAAAGAAGCGGGTTCGATCCCGGCCTCGGCGGCCGCATTCCGATGGAGGCGAGACGCTAGAGGCCCGTGTGCTGTGCGATGTCAGTGCATGTTAAAGAACCTCAGGTGGTTGATATTTATCGAGGCCTTCACTACGGCGGCCCTCATAGCTTGAGCCGCTTTTGGACGTTAAAGCCCCATAACCCAAACCTAGCGCGGAATGCTGCACATTTAACATATACAATGGATGTGCTGCACCGGCAGTTAAGCCTCGCCGTTACGAAGTTGATGGCTCGCTGAAATATCTGTTAAAGTAGTTCTTTTTGTATAACTTCACCCGTCCCTGATCGAAAAAAAGTATTGTATGTCAGATGGGTTGTACTTAAATAGGATGAGGAGACTGACATTGCAACCCTACTGATGCCGCGGAGATATCTAACCAGCTATGCTTAACCGTATACGTCACCGAGTAGGCCTCTTGTCTTGACTGAAGCGCCTTTTTCGCTCGCGCATGATAGGGCAGCTCCACCGTTGCCTTCGCGGGAACTGGAGTCTTCATGCAGGATATAAACGTTTATCCTGTGTTTACCTCACTGGCGCATTACTGCGCGGTCAGTAAAAATGTACAAGTAACATCTCATATTCGTCACAAGAGAGCTCTATTTATTTATTTATTTTATTTATTTAGAAATACTGCCAGTCCCAGTGGGATCACCGCAGGAAGGGCAACGATGGAGCTGTTATGTGCATTGTTGCGACCCTTTCTGTGAATGCCTATTTATGATTAATATTTTGTGATTTCTATTTTATTTTAGTGCAATATTTTTAACCTTATAACAATGCTTTGTACTTACTCCCCCACCCCCCCCCCCCCATGTAATACCCTCAAATGAGGGCCTTTGGGGGTATTTTGAATAAATAAATAAATAAATAGATATGTAAACAGAGGTTGTTCTATAATAATAATAACCGGTAACGAATAACATAAGAGTACCAAGTAAAAAAAAACGAGAACAGCATGATGCATTATACATTAGGAAGCACAGTATTCATTAGTTAAGATACAGCATTGTCGCAGACGAAATGGAGTTGACAAAGCACATTGTATACTTAGTAGGTGCGCTTCATATGTCTCTGAAAATTTTTCTAAATATGAGCTAGTTACACGTGATGCTAGTTTATTCCATTCTCTAATGGCTAACGGCAAAAAATGACCGTCCCAAACAGTCTGTGTTGAATGGATATTCTTCCAGTGATTGTGAGCGCTTATGTCTTGTTATTCTTGTTTCTGATTTTGAAATATAACTTGCACTGCGGACAAGTGAGCGATTTAGCCCTCGCAAGCGGGGCTTTTACACCACCACTACATCATCATCATCATCATTCTTCGTAAACAAAACGAGAACAGAGTACGCCGCCGCCCGGAATGAATCGCGAAGCCGTGTGCGTGACCCCAATTGCAGGCGCCGTCTGCCACCCGTGGCAGATTCGCACAGGGAACCTCGTTCTTCAAACCTAATGGTCTGGATCGGCCACAAATAACGCCTAGTCTTCGTGGAATCCCCCCCGTCACTAACTTGCACAATCTCAGCCAGCGCTTCATCGCTAATTCTCCGGCACTGCCGCGAAGCCCCCTTCCTATAAGCGCCGTTCTGCCTATCGCCTCTGCGATCGCATGCGGCTGTGTATATACGCCTACACTTGAGCTGTTTTCACCGCGCCGAGCCTTCCCAGAAGCAAATATGAGCTGAGCTTGCTTTGCTCGCGCTTTTGATTCCGTTTCCTTGGTTTAGTTCCCTGGGTAGGGAAGGGATGAGAAGTTGCGAAAACCGAGGGCTGTGCTTTAGGAGCGCGTTCCCTTGGCCAACCTGATTGGTAGTGATCCAGAGTTATGGTTGGAAGCGTTTTTGAACCGCTGAAAAAAAAAAAAAGAAAAGGAAACTTGGGTGACACATTACCCACCTTAATAATGCAATATGATAGCATCATAAATCCACATTGTTGCTATTTTGGCGTAGCCGAAGCCAATAACTGGTTCTAACCGGATTTGCCTGAAGTTTCTTCTTGCTGCTCTTTCGTCTCGTCTCTTTCTTCTGTGTATAGATTGTCATGACGTCACCAGGTCACATGAACTCTCTCGACCAATCATCTGCTGAATTCACAACTGCCACTGTGTGCAGGTTGCTCTCAATCCGATGCGCCGGTTGTGACGCCGCCACAAGCTCACGTGACCTCTCCCGGCCAATCAGCGAGTTTCGTGACACACGGAATGCGGATTCTAATGCTGTCCCGCTAAAATGATTTATAGAATATATAATGAGCGTCTTCCAGATTTCTCCCTCTGCCCCTAGGTGAACACTGCAACGATAGCTGTGCCGCTTCCGACGTTATCCTCCACAGAAGTTCACAGGCTTCGAGGCCTACCTGGAACACGGGACCTGCACATGCCACGTGGTCCATACACGTGACGTGTCCAAGTCACGTGCCGCAAGTGGTCCCGTGACCCCTCTCTGTATGTGTCAACTACGCATGCGCAGGCCCTCTTGGGCAACATTGAGACTCTCCATGGGCAACGGTTGAACGCAAGCGAGAGTTTTCTGCTATTACAAGCTACGACGCTGATGGCGCCGATGTTTAGCCCGAAAAAAATCCATCGCGTAACTTTCCCTTCAACGGGAAGCATAGAAAAAAAGAAAGAAGGAATGAAATAAAAAGAACAACTGCAGAATTGAGTGCATGTTATCAAGCTGTGTCTATTAGAACGAAACAAGTAATGTCTGTGCAGAATTTCTAAACCGATGAAGCCTTTGTTCTGGATGTGCATTCTTCTACAAAATGGGACAAAAAAAGATGAGCCCGAAACTATTCGCAGGTCTCTCATACAGGTTCACCAATGGAGCAGCTGTCATCATCATCATCGTGCCAGTTTAGTGCGCTGCACGACAGAAGCCCCTCCCTTAATGACTTCCAATTATTCATTTTTCTTTTGCTCCAACCGCGACCGCGTTCTGCCAGTAAATTTCTTAAGACTCTCAATCCATCTGCCTTCCCATTGCGTTTCCAACGAAACATAGCTTGCGATTTCTGTGAAGTATGCATGCCCCGGTGTAGATGGGGCGTCATGATGTCTGCACATGTCCGCTGATATTCACACCACGCCACAACGAACTTTCGCAGCGCGGCGTCCGAGCGGCGCCCCAGCTAAATTCAGTCGCCCTTCTCACACAGCTCGTTAGAAAGTAACAACGCTTGCGTACACAGAGCAGCTCGGCGAGCCTCGTAGACGCGCCGCGCTCGCCGGCGCCCTTCCTCCCACGGATCCGTGGCGCTACGGCTTCGGTTGCGACATCGGGCCGGGAGAAGAGGGCCAGATGTGAGCGCGATACGGGCCTCCGCACCCCCGGACACCAGCGTCCCACTTTGTAAATATAACCGCCTCTCTGCCGCCGACGCGGTCACAGCCCCCTGACCGCGGCCTTGCGTCCAGGCATGCACACCTGCGGCCTGGCAGCCGAGCCGCGCGACTCCGAGGAACTCGAGTGAGTGAGTGAGTGAGTGAGTGAGTGAGTGAGTGAGTGAGTGAGTGAGTGAGTGAGTGAGTGAGTGAGTGAGTGAGTGAGTGAGTGAGTGAGTGGTGAGTGAGTGAGTGAGTGAGTGAGTGACTGTATTAGTGAACCAGTGAGTGATGAAGGGAGTGAGTGAGGGAGTGTATTAGTGAGCCAGCGAGTGATTTAATGAGTGAGTGAGGAATTGAGTGAGTGTATTAGTGAACCAGTGAGCGATTTAGTGAGTATTGAGTGAGCATGTGAGGTAATGTGTGAATTAGTGTCTGAGTTAGTGGCCGAGTGGGCTAGTTAGTGTGTTAATCAGCAAGCGAACGAGTGAGTTAATGAATGACAGGTCGGAGCCGCAAAAGAGTGGGCGAGTAAGTAATGAGGTGAGACACGGCGTGACTGAGTGACGAAGTGAACGAGCACGTGCTAGTAGCTGGTGATCAAGTTAGTGAGTAGGGTGTTTTTTTTCTTGAGGGCACGGTGAACGCGATGACGAATGCCACATCGTTGTCTGTAGCACTGCTAGTCATGGTCACAGCGGTAGTTAGTGCGGCTAATTGTGAACAGTCGCAGTACAGTCGTGCCAACAGTACCATCATTAATAGGAGTGGTTGCGAAAGGAAACATCTGCAGTTGTAGTCAGTCATAGACCGCAGCGGTGGCCTGTAGTGCTTTGAGCATCCTCCTCGCATGCGGAGGTGCGGGGTCGATACCCAGTGCCACCGGGTACACACTGGTGATACAATGGGTGCAAGTTTTCCCCTGCCTGGTACTCGGCTTCTTTAGGGTGAAATGCTTGGGAAATGGACTTTTGGTCCCATCTTGAGTACAAGAAAAAGAAAACCTTGCGCCATGGCGCTAATTCGCTACAGATGACCTTGTACCATAAAAATTCATGTTCATCATCATCATCATCAGTTCTAGTCATAGCGGACACAGGCAGCATTAGTAGTTGGCGCGATTGCAGATGCTTCAATAAACGGTTGCAGTAAACGCTGCACAAATAGGGGTGCTAGTTGTATTAATATTAGTATGAGTAGCAGTTGTAGAAGCATAACCTGACACCTACAACCATGGTTTATGAGATGTTAGTGTCAGGACTTGTAACACCTATGAAAACAGTTTAATAGCTGATGAACGGCATTTTCTTGCTATCAGCAGCAACCGCAAATCTTTTCGCACGTATCGCCACTGCGCTTCCGAAGAGGAGAAGCGACCGCTTCACGTAACGAGCCCTACGTCCACTCCACACGACTAGAGGCTCCTCATGATCGGCCGATCGTGAGGAGGGGTCGTCGACACAGGTATTAACGAAGCCCCCACTGTAGCGACAGCCCGGCGCCGACAAGAACTCGAGGATGGGATCGTTCTTCCCGTAAACACACACAGGCACAAGCACCCATGCACAAGCGACGACGATGCGTACTCTCCCCCTCTCCTCTCCCTTGTACTCTCAGTAGTATCTCTAGAATGGGAGGGCAAGAAAGGCCTTTCTCCTCTCCTAGCCTGGCTGACTCCGCAGCCGCTGAGTAAACAAACAAATCACCTAGATGCACGCTTTGTGTAATTCGAGTCACTTGTTTTCGTACTTCCATCAACGAGCGAAGAGCGAAACCACAGAGAAAAAGGGGAACAAAAACGGGGAAAAAGAAGACAGCGTCGTCCTCTCTCTCTCTCTCTCTCTCTCTCTCTCTCTATCTCTCTCTCTCTCTCTCTCTCTCTCTCTCTCTCTCTCTATCTCTCTCTCTCTCTCTCTCTCTCTCTCTCTCTCTATCTCTCTCTCTCTCTATCTCTCTCTCTCTCTCTATCTCTCTCTCTCTCTCTCTCTCATTTCCATGCCGTTAACTCACGCAACACACACCTGTCTCGCGCGAGATTCTTAAGCTAACACTAGAAACCCGGACGGGCTTCAAAGGGTTGCGCGTAGGGAAGGCGCATTATGGGGAGCCTTGTAGAACGAAACAAAAACACGCTTCCCCTCCCCCTTCTCATCTATCCCTCACCCTTTTAAATCTTTCTCTGAGTGGAAATAAACAGAGAACGCGCAGCTTGAGTGAGAGGGGGAAGAAAGGAGAGGAGAGGGTGATAGTGCACGTCCGTCTCGGACGTCACAACTCAGCGGGGGGGCCCCCCTCAAAAGCGCCCTTCCCTCTTTTTTTGTATATATTTATTTCTTCGCCTCTCCGCGATGGTTCCCTTCAGAAAAGCTCGCCCAGGGGCTCCAGACAGAGACGCAAGATCTGTATATAACGGCTGCTTCGTTCGTGTGTATTCTTTTTTCTTTTTGGTTGTTTTCTTTGTTGTTCCTCCTGACGTGTTGACGATGCTTATGCAACAGTTTTAATTATTTCTATTTTTCTCCTTTGCCCGCTTTGCTTGAACAGCTTCTGTTCCGGGCGAGCGGCGCTCGCCTTCTCGGAGGGGCGAAATACAGGAAGCGAAGTGGGGATCATCGTGCGAAGCGGCGGCCGCCGGTACCGCGTTTTCTCGAGCTTAAGGGGCGGGGCCAAGATACCCGCCATATATACTGACGGCTGATTATGATCCGTACATGTAAGTTTTCCGCAAGGAACAAGCAAGGAATACTCTTAAACGACAGTGTTCCTCTTTACAGGTGACGTACAGCTGTGTATGTGACGCTTTCAGGGGAGTTTATTTTGTTGCAGTCGGATCACGGCAATTCGAGCTCTAGAGAGGACGAAAATGCGTTCTAATTAAGCGCAGTTAGAGTTAAACTGGGGCTTCGCTTTATACCCTGGCTGCTGACAGGAGAAAAACATCGCTTCAAATAAACCGGAAGTTCGAATTAAGCGGGTTTGAGTTAAAAATATCCCAGTGCACCTTCCTGCTTACAGCATTGATCCTCTCTCATAGTACGCCTGGCCATAGGCTGGCACAGAATCATTAGCGGGGACAAAAGAGGGGTTTTCAGACTTAATTTTTAGTTTCAGGGAACCCCTGCAGTTTTTAAAAAGTGCTAAGGAACCCCGCATGCCTTGGCCTCCGACTGTTCCTCCCTGGCGTGCACGGGAAAAAAGCGTGCAGACTCAATAGCCCTTCCAAAAATGCCCGAATTGAATTAACGACTACTGGCTGTAAGGCAACAGTTTCCTACGAGTAATTGCAGTACGAGTACGCGTAGTCTCAAAGTAAAATGGACAAATGAAAGGTAGGGGTTAATGCATGCATGGATTGAGATGTTGGGGGAGCCCAGAAAGCACTCCACGGGCTCCAGGAGTTCCACGGAACCAAATTTGAGAACCACTTGAATAGAGTGAAGCTCACCCAGTAATGGCGCGTAAATGCGGCACTGTCGCGGCCAGTGCTGCAATGCTATTGCGCGCGTTCGCGCAAACTTCTCGCCTCGCGCTTAATTTTAAGCGCGGACGCAGCGCGTTGGGGGGACACAGGCGAGCATCTCTCTCGGCCCTTCCGCTGGCCGGCGTAGGCGGGCAAGCTCGGTTGCATCCGCTGGCGCCACTGCCCGCTTGGCTTCCTGGCGGACTTCGATACTTGCAGCGCGGTCCAACGCCTCCGTCTCATGCAGCATCCTGCAGCGGTTTCGTTACTTGTTCTCCCCGACGTATTTCCAGCCACCGCATGGTTGTCGTTTTCTTTTTTGTTCTGGCGAGACAACGAGCTTATTTTTTTCCTCCCTTGACCCCTTCCTGGATGATTTTGTTGCCGCTCTGGTTCAGTGCCTTTTCGTCGCAGCTCACCGCTATGTTTTCATCTGGGCTATTTCAGTTCGCACTTGCCCCTCTTCCAACGAGTGGCCAGCTTTTGTTTCTTTACCATCCTGCAGTCGTTGAGTTCTTTGAGGATGTCTCGACCCCCGGCTGCGAAGATTATGGAATTCGGTTCTTTGCTCACGAACAGCCCTTTCCCTCGTTTCCGTTCAGCTCTTCAGAAGATGAGGGTTGCAGCGGTTCATCACCAACACACTCGTGAAGTCGATTCGAAGTCTAAATAGACTTCGAATCGACTCCTTCTACTTCTTCTGGCTTGTGACCGAAGCCAACGTGCTTACAGTGAGCTCCCATTTTGACAGGAGTGGGTACAACACCGGTCCAGTCGTGGTGTTATAACAGCACTCTCTCATGGTGCACTGATCGTCCACTCATGGCACAATATCTGCTTACTCGCGGTACAGCAAAGGTCATCGCATGTGCTATAACGGTTCTCGTATAGCACACTGGCCATGCACTCATGACAAAGTACTGGCTTACTCATGGCAGAATAACAACCCACTTATGGTGTTATAACGACTCTCTCGGTAAACTAAACTTGCGCTCATTACACAATAGTGTTTATTCATGACACAGTAATGGCCTACTCGTAGCGTCTGAGTTGTACACAGTGGCCAAACGCCTTCTGTGACTTGTGATCGGACGAGTAATGAATCGATGTCACACTGCACTGCACAGTGTTTTATCGGTTGACCACAGAAGGAACGGCTTGCTTGCAAATTATAGTAAGATGATCTAAGATAATCGTGTGGTAAGGCGACTCGAATCGAACTTGAACTCGAATCAAACAATCGAAATTCTCCTTGCCTGGACCAGGAGTGCTGGCGGTTTCAGCAGCCAGCACGTAAGTGACCTCAGGGTATACGTTACTGAAAGAGGAGGTTAGTTTAATAGGAACAACTAGTTTGGTGAAACATTCCCTGCATTCGGCACGTTTAGCAATGAAGGCGTAAAGGAAATTCCTTTTTGCAGAATTTCGCCGCTGGACTAGCAAACGCAAGAGGCGCCCGTGTGCTGTGCGATGTCAATGCACGTTAAAGATCCCCAGGTGGTCCAAACTATTCCGGAGACCTCCACTACGGCACCTCCTTCTCTCTTTCTTCTTTCACTCCCACCTTCCTCCCTTTCCTTACGGCGCGGTTCAGGTGTCCGCCGATATATGTGAGACAGATATTGCGCGATTTCCTTTCCTCAAAAACCAATTTACAATTTACAAATTTACGAGCGCGCTTGAGCATGTTCGAAATGGAAACTGAAATAGCACAGTTTGAATTGCTGACTGCGTTCGAGGAGACGAACGCAGTCTTTAGGCTGTGAATAAAACAACCTCCCCCGAGTGGTCTCGTTATGCAGCTCATATGCTGTGCTGGCTATGCAGCGCGAATTCGGGAGGTTGTTGATAATACGCAAATGCAACTACGTGTCTTCAAAGGGAGTCTGTTATTCCTTCTCAGCGAAGAACGACTCCGGGTTCTCCGCTAAACGGGACTCTTAACGCTATCGCTTTAAGAATGTTCTGGCCCCGAACCACCTCCCTGCTCCGGGTTCTCTTTCCGCGCTCATTCACGGAGTGGAGTCTACACGACACACGTGCGCCCGTGGCTGAGACCCCTCGTGACGCCTCTATCGCGGGTAACACGCCTCGGCCCCACCTCCACGTCGGGTTTTTTGCCCGTTCGCTTCTGTTCAAAAGGGAAGGGCGCCCCCGTTCCGACGCCGAGTCGGGGTACGGCGTCGGAACACGTGCCTTCGCGGCCTCGCTCTCAGCACTTATTTGCGTCGCGCGAATCTGGACCGCACGCTTGGCCGGCGTCGCGCTGGCGACTGCGTCGAGACGTCGTGCTTCTCGCGTGCGCACACACGCACACACACGCACACGCGCGCGCAAACGGCGCAGTCTCCTGCGAGCTGTGTGCGTGCCATCTCGTTCCCCGACAGTGATCTCATCAGAGGAGATCTGGCTGTGCGTGGGAGCTTCCTGGCACCTCCGCGGGCCTCCGACCACAGGCTCGGATGTGGCGTGCTATTCGACCCCTGGAGTCGAAGGAGCCCGGTTTGCGCAATCTAGTGGGGAAGCCGAAAGATAAGAAGGTTTCCGGAGATTTTTTTTTTTTAGGAAACGAAAGGCGCAGTATGTGTGTCACTTCTCGGTGGATACCTAAACCACGCCCTGGGAGAAGAGGGAAAGAGAGGGTGAAAGAAGGAAGTGAGAAAGAGGTGCTATTGTACAGAGCTACGGAAAGTTTTGAGAGAAAGAGAGTAAACGTTTATTCATCAGAGTGACAACGCGGCCTCCCCCTGTTCGGGGTTCGATAGCTGCATCCCTCCAGCGGAATGTCATGAGGACATCCATGCGGGATATGGGCAAGTGTGGCCTTGGGGGGACCACACAGCTGGCAGGATGTGGTAGCCCGGCTCCTCCAAACCAACGTCCTCCCGAACCCCTATATATACTCCAAAATATGTAAAGGGAAACTTTGGATTGATTTCAGTTTATGACGTTCAAGGTTCGAAAGCGCAGGAAGGATGGTGGGAGTCAAAGAAGAAAGAGAGAAAGAAGTGTCGTAGTGGAGGCCTCCGGAATAATTCCTACCACTTGGGGATCTTTAACATGCACTGACATCGCACAGTACATGTAGGCCTTTTTGCTTTTCTCCACCATGGAAACAGAGCCGCCGCGGTAGCAATCGAAAACAGGCACCCGGGCTCAGTAGCATGTGTGTTAGCTTAAATAAAATTGAAAACAAACGCTTTAAGACACCGATAACAGGCGAGGATTCTAACTAGCACGTCACACACGTTACGTCATCGCTGCTGTCACGTGGATGCTCACAAGTGATGTAACGAAAAGAGTGCATCAATGGTTTGTTAATGACAACCTTACATGTGTTGTTGTGCGTGGATGAGATCAAAACATTGAGCAGCATGCATGCATTCCAGCAGGTGGGTAATTGAGGCGCAACACAAATTAGGATTAGAACGCAAATTTTTCTCTATTTTTATGCTCAGCATTACTCATGGAATCTGTTATCACGATATCCGTAATTCACGAAAGAAATTCCGGATAAGACTTATCCAGTGACTGAGTGTCACAAAGGTGATAATTGAGTGCACGAATTAGGAGGACGGATGCGTATTTCCTTCACATCAGGTTGCGTGAGAGGCAGAAATGCGGTACTGTGAAAAATTTTCCAGTGGTTGCACCGTGCCACTGCCTACGGCTAAGGCTGTCGGCAAGCGGGGCCCTGGTAGTTCGACAGCGCTGGCATCGAAGCCTTAAGGAATCGAGAGTTGCCTGAAGACGGGCCTGCAGCCCCAGTTCGCTAACCTGGCCGTCTTGGATTCATCCTAACTTGCTGTATGCGCTCAATACGCTACACATCTTGCGAGTTGATATCTGATTTAACGTGACGACTCTGTTCCGTCACACCAGGTCAAGCGCGCCTAGCAACGCCTTAACTCGAGCAATCCAGAGGTCGCTGCCAGCACTAATCGCTGGCGCCGGAAGCGCCACCTGGCTGACGTTGGAGCGCGGTGGTCGGACGACTGCCGAAACCAACACAGCTGCCGCAATGTGTGGCGTTTCGCATCCAAAGCTTGCTTGTAACGCACTGTGACGCCACCCCCATCACACAAGTTACAAAAGTTGCGGCCATCCGCCCTCTGACTGCGTGGCCTTTTACGCGGTCCAAGAACGCTGGCGGTGGCTAGAAAAATGAACAACGGCTGACAGCCGTTTCCCGGGCTTCGTACCTGTAGACTGTGTTTTCCTTCTGTTTATGCTGTTTTCTCGCATTCATCCAGCCGCCAAACTTTCGGCTTGAGGTGAAGATAAATGCCGAAGTTTATTTATTTTTCGTTTTCAGAAGAACCCGTGGTCTTGTGCCGGCGTTCACGGTTTAGGGCGCGTGGTGCTTTGCTGCCACTAGTGTTGCAGCTGCTTGCTTCGGTACTTGGGTCCTATGCATGGTGGAAGCAGGGAGGGAGCCGGAGACATTCTTGGGGCGAAGGATGTGGGGTAAAGCCCCGGAATAGGCCTTTCCCTCCCCCACCGACGGCGGTGTCGCGAGTCGTCGGCATGCTGCTCCGTCACCGTTCGCACTCGCGCCGAAACCGGGGGACACCCGCTCGCCGAGCGGAGAGAACAAGAGTCCCACCGGAGGGGGACTACGACGCTTCTCACGTGCATTTGCAAGGACTCAGTGGCGTCTCCGATCTCCACTGCGCACCGCCCCCATCACTGCACCCCTCCTAGAGGAGGTTTGGTTTATTAACGTCCCAAAGTGACTCAGGCTATGAGGGACGCCGTAGTGAAGGGCTCCGGAAGTTTCGGCCACCTGGGGTTGTTTAACGTGCACTGATATCGCATAGTAGACGGGACTCTAGAATATCGCCTCCATCGAAATTCGACCGCCGCGGCCGGGATCGAAGTCAGCAGCCGAGCACCATAACCACTAGGCCACCGCGGCAGATCCCCTCCCAGAGGAGGATCTGGGCGACATGGCTACAGGTAGCACATTCGTGATAACGTCCACCTCCCACACCAAAGTTCTGTTACGGCTCAAGCCTACATTGACAACATTGCCTTTTGATCGGCAGGAGAGCGACGACGACGCTGGACACAGACGGACGGACGAACAGACGGAAAGACGGACAAGCGGACAGACGCACAGACAGAGAGACAGACAGCCGCACAGACAGAGAGACAGACAGACGCACAGACAGAGAGACAGACAGACAGACAGACAGACAGACAGACAGACAGACAGACAGACAGACGGACGGACGGACGGACGGACGGACGGACGGACGGACGGACGGACGGACGGACGGACGGACGGGACGGACGGGACGGACGGGACGGACGGGACAGACGGGACGGACGGGACAGACGGGACAGACGGGACGGACAGACGTACAGAGGGACGGACAGACGTACAGACCATCTCTGTGCCACCGAGGCATATAAGTCGTATTTGTATACTAGGGCGGTGGCAAGCATCACGTGGTCTGAGTTGCAATGACTCCCGATGATTACACACGTTTGTCATTCCGGAGGATTGAAGTGAGAATCGCCGCCGTTCTGGTCGTAACCTTGGTCGGGCAGCGGTCAGCAGGGACGCCAAACGCTGCGGCAAAGCCAGCGGCGACCGCTTACGCAAGCATATCTGTCTGCGCGAAACGCAGCGACGTCCCTTCCGGCTTGACTAATAGGTCCCCTCTCCGTCGGGCGAGACAGGCCGTCTCCTCGCAGCGATGCTCGGGGCTGCGCGCACTCGGAGGAGCATCTTTACTCCCTGCTTCGCTCTTTCTCGGTGCTGCTGCATGCAAACAGTTGCGTGCAGTGCTGCGGAGCAAGGAGGGAGCTGCCCTAGCTACGTGCCTACTTTTTCCGACCCAAAGCATAGCCCCAAGAAACAACGAGCTCATCCCTTGGTATCGAATAACCGTTGAAGCCTGCAGAAATGGACCAACGATAACGTTAAAACCACGACGCGACAATTTGTAATTCACATAATGAAAATTATATTTTTTCTTTCAGGGCTATAAATTGGTTTTTGAGGAAAGGAAGTAGCGCAGTAACTGCATCACTTCTCTATCGACACCTTGACTGTACATTGGGGAAAGGGATGATGAGGGAGTGAAAGCAGATAGAAAGAGATTCCTTAGTGGACGGCTCCAGAATTTCTGATTCTGCAAGAATGTCTAGGGTGCTCGGTCATAAGGCTTATTTATTTACCTTGAATTTTACCTGTGCCTGCGAAAGCGTTTTGAAGTCTCATGAAACAGGTCTCTAGGCTCGCTGCACAAAACTTACAGGTAGACAGTGGGTAACTTGGTGACAGCCAGTTTCTCATTTAGGGTGGCGAGGGCGGCGAGTTTTCTTTCCGTTTTTTTTTCTTTCCCTCTCTCTCCCTCTAATGTCTCCCTGGCCCGCTTTTGACAGCGGAATGCGCCGCAGTGTGGCATGGCGCCGAGTTCACGAAAGCCGCGGTCGGGCCCGTCTATTAACGGTTTAGTTCTCTGGTTTTCCGACACAGCCTAACTAACAACGACCTGTAGCACGAAGTGACAAGGAAAACGATATGCTTGAGCACTGAAAGAATGCTGAGCACTGGTCGAAAAGACATTAGCGCCCTGTGGCCAGCTTCGTTGCTCAGCCGCAAGCAGCTTTTTTTTTCATCCTTTCTTCGTCTCACAACAACACTGGATTGAAAAATCCTGACGTGTTTGTATCATTAGAGGTCCGATTTGCTGACTACAACGCAGCTGAAATGACCAAAAATGAACTACGCTGGGGCGGGATAACATGATCGTTCGTACGGATCGCAGTGAACGTTACGTGAAGCATGGAGTTGGTTCCCAGGAAAGGGCTGACGCAGAAACCGCCTCACCCTCGGTGGACACCTCAACCACGCCGTGCGGAAAGCGATGAAAGGAATGAAATGAAAATTGTTTTTTGAGGAGAAGTGGCGCTGTAATTTTCTCACACATATCGGTGGGCATCGGAACCGCGTCGTAAGGAAAAGGAGGAAGGCGGGAGTGAAAGAAGAGTGAGATAAAGATTGGTTTTTTGGGGTTTGACGTCCCAAAGCGACTCAGGCTATGAGAGACGCCGTAGTGGAGGGCTCCGGAAATTTCGACCACCTGGGGTTCTTTAACGTGCACTGGCATCGCACAGCACACGGGCCTCTAGAATTTCGCCTCCATCGAAATTCAGCCGCCGCGGCCTGGATCGAACCCGCGTCTTTCGGGCCAGCAGCCGATCGCCGTAACCACTGAGCCACCGCGGCGGGGCTGGGATAAAGAAGAGCCATAGTGGAGGGCTCCGGAATAATTTCGACCCCCTGGGGGTCTTTAACGTGCACTGACATCACACAGCACACGGGCGCTTTTATTTATTTATTATTATTTATTTATTTATTGTTGTGTCCCCTTATTGCTTTTGTGTGTGTGCGCCCCCTCCTAACGACCACTCGCATTCCTCCTCCTAACGACCACGACAGTTGCCCCTCGTCGCACGCTGTCGCCAGATGCCCCCCCACGGTGCGCCCCCGCACCCTCCTCCTGTTCTGAGAAGCCACTCCCTCCCGTGGACGCTTGTCCGCTCCCTCCTTTCTTCGGGCGGCCAGTTCGGCTCCTGCCTCGGTCGACGCTGGTCGCACCCTCATCGGCTTTAAATAAACGAAGTCTAAAAGTACCGTGTGCGTCTTTCGCTGCATTCAACACAGCGACCGGACACGACAGTGGCGACGAGAAAGTGGATTCGACCCGCGCTACGCAACGCTATTGACAAGCCATGGCTACGCGAGGGTTTCCCAATCAGATACCAGAGTTCAACGGCTCATCGTGGTCATCGTGGGTTGGACGCCTTCAGTTCTACTTTGAAGCTAACAACATCACAGACCCAGCCTTGAAGAGGGCCAACCTGCTGACGCTGTGCGGGGAGCAGACCTACGATACTGTCTGCGCCCTTATTCAGCCAAGCACACCAGCGGCAGTGTCTTACGACGACATCGTAAAAGCGCTGCAAAAGCACTACGACCCAAGGCCATCCGAGGTCTACAGCCGGGCTCGCTTCCAACGACGAGATCAACTGGGAGGAGAAACTGTGAGCGCCTACGTAGCCGCGCTCAAGAAGCTCGCTGCCGACTGCAATTTTGGAACGCTGTCGACAACAGCTACCGGGCAGGAGGGAGACGCAGCTTCTTCTGCTAACACCACCATGCTTCCCTTGGACGTGATGTTACGCGACAGATTTGTGTGCGGACTGAGTGACGAGTCACTGCAGCAGCGCCTGTTCGCTGAGAAGGACCTCACATTCAGCAAAGCTTACGACATCGCCGTTCGAGCGGAGAGCGCCGGTCACCAGCAGAGAGGGATTCGCCGGAACACCGAGCCGGTACACCAGACAAGCAACCAGGTGCGCAAGCCTTCTGTTGTTGTAAAATCGATCAAAAAGGCACAACGCTGCTGGCGGTGTGACGACCAACACAACCCCCAGGGATGTCGATTCCAGTCAGCCACGTGTAATTTTTGCCACAAGCGAGGGCATATCGAAAGAGCATGCATTACGAAACGGAGACTTGCCAAGATAAAGTCACCTTCCCAGCCTAATCACAGCGTCAACGCCTCAGAGAATACGCCGCTATCTGATCTCCATGGAGCAACATCAGCAACACCATCTGTGTTGTACGACCTGAACACCATGAATCTCGGCACGCGACCGAAGATTTTTACAGAAGTAAGCGTACATCACCAGCTGATTAAGTTCGAGGTGGACTCCGGCGCAGCCTGTACTCTGATCAGTGAGGACACGTTCCGAACTTCATGGCCATCTGACGCACCCGCCCTGCAACAAGACGACACGCACCTGCGAACGTGGTCAGGACAGAATCTGCCACTATTGGGCTCTGCCAACGTGCAGGTTAACTACAACGGCCAGACCCATACGCTACCTCTGCTTGTTGTGAAGGGCACAGGATCAAGCCTTCTAGGGAGAAACTGGTTTTCTCCACTAGGCGTGATGATATGCAGTAAACATCAAAACGCCGATGCGCTAAGCCGTCTGCCACTAAACGCAACTGTTGACGAACCATTTCCACCAGGAGACGTTCTGATGTTCGAAGCACTGCCAGAACCTCCGCTTACAGCAGGCACAGTTGCAGCATCTACGCAGAAGTGCGCAGCTCTCCGGCTAGTTTACACAGCTGTTCAACAAGGCAACGTGCATAAACTCAAAGGGGACAACTTCGACGCTTACCGCAGGCGAGCTACAGAGTTGAGCACCCATCGCGGCTGCATCATATTTGGGTCCCGAGTTGTGATGTCGAGAGAACTACGCGCACAAGCTATGTCTCTCATCCACGCCGGACATCGGGGCATCGTTGCAATGAAAAAGTGTGCCAGAAGCTACATGTGGTGGCCTGGCATTGACAACGACATCGAAACAGTGGTGCGAGAATGCAAGCCTTGCCAGAGCAGCCGGAGCGCCCCGCCGAAAGCTCCTGTCCCAGAATGGGAAAAGCCAGACACACCATGGCACACACTGCACATTGATTTTGCAGGACCAATTGAGGGCTGCACTTTCCTTGTGGTCGTAGATGCCTACACAAAGTGGCTTGAGATAAGGCAAATGGGACAGACGACTTCGGCAGCAGTCATTGACAACCTCCGATCACTATTTGCAACGTTCGGCCTGCCGCGCAAGGTGGTGTCGGACAACGGAACACCGTTTGTGTCTGCGGAGATCCTCAAGTTTTATCGCG
Organism: Amblyomma mixtum; assembly: GCF_055824585.1. Lineage (NCBI taxonomy): Eukaryota > Metazoa > Arthropoda > Arachnida > Ixodida > Ixodidae > Amblyomma > Amblyomma mixtum. The sequence goes on from NC_143019.1 coordinate 59,647,022, forward strand.
ACAACGGGATCTCATCAGTTACATCGGCCCCCTACCACCCAGCGACAAACGGACAAGCCGAGCGCCACGTAGCCGAGCTAAAACGCGCCCTTGAAAGAGATCAGACAGGCTCGCTGCAGCGCCGCCTTGCGCGCTTTCTCTTCAAGCAGCACACGACGGTTCAGAGCACAACAGGCGAGACCCCCTCGAAAATGATGTTCGAGCGTGAAATGCGAACCCAGCTCACAGCCATCCTCCCCGAGCCAAAGGCAGAGACGTTCCGGGAAGAAAAAGCAATTCCGCGCTGCGGCACGCTTAATGAGGGGCAGCGCGTCCTCGCCCGACAGTTTCTGAAAAAGCCACGCTGGGAGGAAGCTACAATTGTCAGACGCATAGGCCTGCGCTCTTGGCTCGTCAACATACATGGCACAGTAGCACGCCGACATCTCAACCAGCTGCGTAGATTTACGACGCCGTCTGAGAGCTGTCCGCCAGCGGAGAGAACACGTGCACCATTTTCCCACATAGCCTGGCACCTCTTCCCGGAAGAAGAGACTTCGCCCAGGACAGACCTAGGAGACACAGCGAACAACAGCCAGCCTACAAGTGTTTCTCCCCCGAGCGCACAAAGCCAGCGCGCCTCCACGCGTGAGCGCCGACCCCCTGCACGATACCAGGCAACTTTCTAAGGGGGAAGGAAGTGTTGTGTCCCCTTATTGCTTTTGTGTGTGTGCGCCCCCTCCTAACGACCACTCGCATTCCTCCTCCTAACGACCACGACAGTTGCCCCTCGTCGCACGCTGTCGCCAGATGCCCCCCCACGGTGCGCCCCCGCACCCTCCTCCTGTTCTGGGAAGCCACTCCCTCCCGTGGACGCTTGTCCGCTCCCTCCTTTCTTCGGGCGGCCAGTTCGGCTCCTGCCTCGGTCGACGCTGGTCGCACCCTCATCGGCTTTAAATAAACGAAGTCTAAAAGTACCGTGTGCGTCTTTCGCTGCATTCAACCCAGCGACCGGACACGACATTTATTATTCCTCAAAGGTCCCTTTCGGGACATTACATGACATTACATTACGATTCACCTCCATCGAAACGAGGCCGCCGCGGTCGGGTTCGAACCCGGCTACTCCGGCTCAGTAGCCGAGCGCGCTAACCAATGTGCCACCGCGGCGGGTGGAATGAAAAAAATAACGTAGAAATAGGAACCGCAGTCAATGAAATCGGCTTACGGTGGGGTTGAGGTGCCCTCAGGGAATGAGGCAGCAGCTGCGCCTTTTTTTTTCATGTAACCCATTATTATTTCCTCGAAGATGACGATACGCGGCGCCGACCGCAGCTTCGAGTGCCTGGAGCTGCCATCAACAACGCCGGCTTGAGTTCAAGAGGTGCAGGAGAGAGGGAAAGAGAGAGAGAGAGCCGCTGGAGCAACAAACAACGCGGCCTGAAGGCCCGGGTTGCCGCCAGCGTCATCGGCTGTTGGGACGGAGTTGAAGGGGCGCAGGAGGAAGGAGGGGACGTCGGCTCGGTTACGCGCTGGGATAACGAAGCGGTTAGCCGCCGAAGGCCGACGCTCCGGGCGAGCCCACGATTCCGGCATCCAAAGCAGCAGCAACGAGGGGAAGGGAGAGAGCGAGGGCGGAGGAGGAAAATAAAGGTGGAGACGGAAGAGAGAAGTCGCGAGCGACGCAAATCGAGGAATTGCGTCTTTTTGTCTTGTGTTTGTTCTTCGAGCAGCCGCTCCATAAACCGCCGCGCGCCGGCGACGTCTGTTTTTGCTGGCGTCTTGAAGCGCGGCGGCAGCGGTCCTCCGTCGCTTCTCTCAGTCAGTGCAGTCGCCGCTGCTACCGCGAAGCTCCTCTTCCTCACTACAGCCAGAGCGGTGGCGCGGCTGCGGCGCAGGCTGTTATTATATCCACCCCGCTTATATACAACTCAGTCTCTTTCCCACTTGGTTTTCATTCTAGCCTCATCTCTGTGTCTTCACCCTCGGCTGTCTTAAACCCCGGCTGCAGTGTGCGGCGCATAGAAGGGGTTCAACGAACCAGTTCACGGTCAGGAGCCCTCCGACGCGACGCTAGCGCTGCGTATTGACCTTCTTCCTTCGAGCTTGTGTTTCTGATTTTCTACTTGACATTTCTGTTTGCGTCTCTGTGAAGTTCCTTAGCGTAAACAGGGCGAGACTGACAGCGCGGGACTATTTTGTGCAGAGGTTTTCTTGGAAAGCGGCTATATGCCTAGACGACTTCCCGTTGGTACCCGGTACCTTGCGTTGATCTTACGTGAGGGGGGAGGGGAAAGATGGAGAGAAGGCAGAGCCAGGGGAGGGGGGGGGAGGGGGGGGGCGAGGTAGAGCTATAGATGCAGCTGCTGCTTCTGCTAGTGCTTGGCGCTACCCCTTTTTCGAACTGTGTATAAACTAACGGCGCCGACGTCTGGGCACCGATTGCGTAGGGAGGAAGGAAAAGGTTCTCGTCGGCATTTCCTTTCTCGCAGAAAGAAAGCGTCTCTTCTTTTTCCGGCCTTGCGAGCAAGATGAGCCAGGTGGTGGAAGCGGCTCTCCTGTGATGGCGCCGCTGTTTGCGTTTTTTATTTGTTTGTCCTTCTGCGACACCTCACAGTATATACTGAAACACCGTGAACTCAGAGTGCCGCCATGTCTGAAGTCTTTGGTGGCGCCACCTATCAGGTGCGCCGCAGATCAAATACTTGGGGGCAGTCATGCATGCCGCTCTATGCGGTGCAATGCACCCTCTTTAATCTGTGGAGCTGAAACGCACGGCGTGACAGGTCGGATCTTGTTGGTTCGCAGAGCTGGCCATAGATGGCAGCATATAACACTCGCGCTTCCTAATATGGCGGTTGCGGTGGCTCAGTGGTTATGGCACTCGGCTGCTGACCCGAAAGACGCGGGCTCGATCCCGGTCGCGGCGGTCGAATTTGGATAGACGCGAAATTCTAGAGGCTCGTGTACAGTGCGATGTCAGTGCATGTTAAAGAACCTCAGGTGGTCGAAATTTCCGGAGCCCTTCACTACGGCGTGAATCACAGCCTGAGCTGCTTCGGGACGTTGAACCCCATAACCATAAACAATTTCACTTCATGGAAGCCTAGCATCAAGAAAAGGCAAAAAGATATGGCCGGAAACCGTTTACTACTGGTACAGTAGTACTGCGACAAACCTGCAACTGTCTTATAGGTTGGAGATCAACCTGTAGCCTTCAGGCAGAGAAGGAAACAAGCGAATCCATGTACACTCATCCGTCTTTTCGAAAACGTTTTCAGCTGCGGCGACATTCCGTCGACTCTGTATGACGTCAATCCACTTGCTTCGATTCTTCGTAGTAGTGTTGTTGTTTGCACTGCATTTTGTGCATTCCCGCTGTCGCGATGGTAGAAAAAGAACATAAAAAATTCTAACTTCGTGATACCACAATGCTTGACACATTGGACGTCATGCATTTTCGTTGCTCTGTCTGTCGAAACAGGCAGCAACTCGCCGCCCCTTGTTTCCACGTGCCGATCAAGCGGAGAACATCTGACACGCTGCGTGCTCGAGCGTCATCCAACTCCGGAATTTTACCACGCGGCAACGTCGGTTCCTTTACGGCTCGTCCGTGTTTTAGTCATACAGGGCGTTTCACCAAGACATTACACAATTTTTAAAAATAGGATTTTCGAGTTAGAAGAGTGCTTTTTTTCAGCATAGTATTGCCAGCGGTGTAGTACATCAGAATGCAGCTAAGACGTACCAGCTAGCAGGTTTGTTAACTAATATTCAATAGTTAAATTTTTAGCTATTATCGTTAGGCTCGTTAATTATTGAGGGGCATGTAGCCCACCGTAAGTAATATCCCTATTATTTTTTTAGGATTTCGAAAACGCGGTTACCACCGGCGCTGCGGCACAATAAATTTAGGCTATTTCGACGGGTTGCGTGCACTAGAGAAGTTGCTTTGCCTGCAAACTTCTCGAAAGCGCATATATTTTGGCGCCATGTAGCCAAAATTTGTTCGGCCGCAGCGCTAAGGGTAACCGCGTTTTCGGTATTCTAGGAACTGCTATGGATATTATTTAAGATGGGCTAGCCTCTCAATAGAGCCTAACAATATTAGTTTAGAAGTTAGCTATTAAATATTAGTTAGCCGACCTGCTAGTTAGCACGTCTTAGCTGTATTCTGATGTACAGTCTTTGTCAAAAGTAACCAGGCTGCATGGTTTGCTTCTAGCTCGTACAGTGGAGCCCTTACAGCTTCCCTGAAGCTGAAATGGTCGTTAAAGGTAAGGATTGGGAGTCTTCTTACTTTCCAACACCTTTTGATCTTTAGGAAAGCCACAAGGGCTCCTCTATACAAGCTAGAAGCAAACAATGCAGCCTGGTTACTTTTGACAAAGACTGTACTTCACCGCTGACAATGCTGTGGCGAAAAATGCGCACTTCCAACTCAAAAAGTCTATTTTTAAAAATTGTGTAAAATTTCAGGTGAAACGCCCTGCATATTGGGCGTACATTCATTAACATAGCAATTTTATCCGCTAATCAGCAGATCCAGGTTGCATCAAAACCGGTGTCGTTGCCCTCCAAATTAAAATTGCGGAAAGCTGAGTCACTCTGCACAAGCGGCCGCGGACGAGTGGTCATGGACGGAGGGGAAACGTGCGGAGATTGAAAGCTGCGTGCTTGTTGTGCCGATGGCTCTTCATTAGACGAATTGCTTCACTCTGCTCTATATTTGGACGGATTCGACGGTTTTCCTGAAAATACCTGTTAGAATCTGTTTCTGCGGCAACGTTTCGAGAGGTTCAGTGCATTTTCGATACTGAATTCAGAATATTTACATCAGGTTTTTCTATTATCCAATTTATCAAACTCAATTCAAGCTGTCCCGCCAACACAACGTACAGTGGTGAGCAGCCTTGTCTAGAGCGCTCGGGCGGTGCACTTCCTTGCAAACAAATCCAGATTTTGTGGCAGCCGCTAGGGTCCAGCTGCAACGCTTGCACGGAAGTAGCGCCAGATAGCCTCGTAAACAAAGCAGGCACGAAAACTTTGCCCTGTAATGAGGGGCTGCTCTCTAATTTCGGTTTATTCTACCAAGTGCGCACTGCTCAAGTGCTCTAGACAAGGCTGCTCACCACTGTACGCTGCATCGCCACACCCGTGTAATTCTATAACCGGGGTGACCACTATTTGTCGGATACTTTCAGACCTTTTCAAAGTTTTCTCGATTTTTTTTTCTTGGCCTGTGTTCTGGGGCAATCAGCTGCTGTTGATGCTCTATAGGAATCTGTACAGCGAGTACTCTACAGCGGAGGTAGCACTGGAAAAAGTTAAAATTCAATTAGTAGGAAGATATGAATCCCGTATTTCTTCACGGGATGCATGAAAATGCATGGAAATGTATCGCACCCCATGGCTCGATAGACAAGCGCCCTTCGTATGCCCTTGAATAAATTAAGGGTGGAATGAAGGCCGTAAAGTACTAGTTGAATTCCAAAGGAAAAGAGGGAAAAATTAAAGTGCGAGATCGGTGTATCGGTGAGTAATTTCGCCTTCAAGTGTGTGAATGGCTTTGTAGTGTATCCTTTTCACATTCTTTGTCCTTAGAATGAGGCAACAGCGTTCCAACGCGAGGTCTGGAAAAGAGTGGGACCAATAACGGAGATGCGCGCCTGCTTTCCACATCTCGCATGTAGATGTCAAACTCCGCACACACGCGCTTTTGCGCGAGGAAGATGTTTTCATTGATGTTGTTTCTCTGCAGACGACACGATTGCATGGGCTCAACATTTACGCCCAGCATAGAGGAGTAATTGCAATAGTCTACAAAAAATCTGCAAGCGTTTGGAATAGAAGGTTCAAGAGGATCCAAATTTCCAGACAATAATGCCTCTTCATGTGTTCCATGTCTACGCGTTGATTTCTCAGCGTATAGTTGAATATTCAACTACAAGCCCAACAGCTAGCTGTTTTTTGTCACGCTCAATTTTCATGGAGTTCTGCCCAAACGCAACACAAACGCACACATACCACACACGCACGCATATATTCTATTATATTCTAGCATACGTCAGCTCTCTCTATGCCGCCCTGCGCTGTTCTGTTCTGATGATGATAATGATAGTGAATTTTTATGGCGGAAGGGTATCTGGGGCCAAAGAGCGCCATGGCGCAAGGTATTTTTCGTTTGCTCAAGGTGGGGTCAATGACCCATTTCCCAAGCATTTCACCCTGAATAAGCCGAGTACCAGGCCAGGGGAAAGCTTGTACCCATTGTATCACCGGTGGGTGCCCGGCGGCACTGGGGATCGCACCCCGAACCTCACGCATGCGAGGCGGATGCTCAAATGACTAGGCCACCGCTGCGGTGCTCTCACTTTGTCGTTATGCTTCAACCGGCCCAAACTTCCACTTCACCGAAGTTTATATTCAGACATTCAAAGAACCTAACATCGACGCAATAGTTTTCCCCATATGCCGGCGAGCCCGAGAGACCAGGCGTCAAAGACGACACCTGGCTCGTAAAATCAGCTGCGAGGTCCCTAACAAAACTTCCACGAAGCTTTCATGGACGAAAATAAAAAAGGCACAGCAGTCCGTGCCTCCGCGGCAACGAAGGCCCCAAATAACGAGCGGCCAACCGCAGCAACAGCGGTAGCATCCATACCAACAACGCATGCAGACAAAATAAAGCGACAGTAAACAGCGCCTCCGAGGAAACGCGCCGTTTATATCGGGTCGAGGCGCAACTGCGGGCCCAGGTGTCGTGACCCGATTCCCCGTTTACTGCTCCGTCACGACCGAGCGAAAGAGAGCGGGCGTGCATGTATAGCACGTGACTCGCGCGTCGCTGTTGCGGTGCTACCGGGTCGAACGCTTTCTTGGTAGGAGGCTGTGAGAAGAACTGTGGGGGAGTAGAGGTAGTAATAAAGAGAAAAATACACCTGAACCTCGTTATAACGAACTTGTAGGGGCCCGGCGATTACTTCGTTATAACCGTAGCGCTTCGTTATGGCCCGCGTTGACCGAGCTTCTAAGGAGAATCGTCATTACTTCGTTATATCCATTATTTCGTTATAAACCGTTTCGTTATAACGAGGTTCGACTTACATTCGGCAGAGCTTCGAGAAAGATCTCCATGCAGGCGTCTATTAAAAAGTCTCAGCCAGTGGCAGAAAGCGTAGCTGCGAGATCAAGCAAATATGGATCGGAGAGTGGACAGGGGTGTTTTGGTTGAACAAAAAGGTATGAACAAGTCGTACTCTACCTGTCACGGATGAGCGCGCGCAACTACCGAAGACGGTTTACCAAAGGTCATCGGGTTTGAGCTCCCTATAACAGTTTTTCAGTGTAAATTGTGCCGTACAGAAAAATTTGTTCGCTAGACCGACTCTTAGGCGCCTAAGTGTCTTGCCTAAATAAAGTCTCGTGCTGCTATTACTAGACGACTCTTGTAAACTCTTAATAGACGGTCTACAAGACAAACTGTAGCCTCGGACTACAAATGGACAAAAAGGTTTTCTGCCAGTCAGATTTCGTAGTCTTCAGAACTTAAGCAGGCCTAAAGCAACTGAATGTAACTTATTGGACCCAGTAGTGGAAACACAGGAGTAGTTGATTCTGCATCATGGCTGGTTATTGACTTCAATACTGACAGCCGTAGAATGTCCATAGGCAGACAGCGTGGAGGTCTTCAGTAAGCCTAAATGCTAAATGTACTCTATAGACAGCAAACAGGCCTTTTAGTAGGAATCCATTCCTTAGACCTGCAGCCTACGAAAATCTTAACAATGAATTAAGCTCGCATGAAATGCGGCCAACATTCAATGCCAAGTCTATAACTCAATGAATTTTGTTTGCTTCATACCCTTATAAAAATGGTCTATAGACAGTCTATAGACTTCTTACTGACTCTCTTGTCTTTATATAGATTTTGCTTTTAGTATATGCATAGTCTATAGACTGTGTCTACTAAAAGTGTATGGCCATATATCTATAGATTGTCTATAGACTATGGCAGTTGTATTGCCTATAGACTGTTCTCTAGGATTTGCCTATAGACAGTCTATAGACTTCATAGACAGAAGTCTATAGACACTCTATAGACTGCCTAAAACTTTTTGTAAGGGTAGGCTCTGGAGGGTACAGCCAAAGCCCAACTCGGCTCTTGACGGGAAATGCACACAGCAGTGGCTGGGGGTACATCTCGATATGTGTTAACGTACTCATCCATTACAAAAATACAAAAAAACTATGTTGACACTGAAGCCACCCTAAGAGTGGAATGCGATAGTATTAGGTTTCACATTTGTCGCAGCTTCTGTTGCAAGTTCTGTGTGCGGCACATATACTTTAAACAGAAAAGCGTAAAAAGAAACTAAGCTGTCCTCTAGCGCACTTCCTTACTCCACTAGCTTACTCCCATATAGGCATCGTGTTTAGAGTGTACTTTCTACGAAAACAGAAGTTCGACAGAGAACTTGAAAAAAAAAAAAGCTACCAGTACTAAAATGTGTAGCTATATTCCATTAGAATATGTGAGGAATTCAAGACAACTTTTCGATAAGAATAAAACGACAGGGTTACCAGCTGACGAATGATAGGAGTTAGAAGCTGGAATGGCCCAAACATCACGCGACTTATTGCAGGCGTTTACGCGTAAAAAGTGAGGTCTGCTTGTTTAGGAAAAGGCCTACAGTGCACGCACGCAAAGCAAGTTTCGCAAGGCGCTTTTAAACGAGCAAAGAATGTCGCACGTTCGAGTGTCTCGCCGGCTCTTGGTCGTTAAAACTGGGCGAGGGAGGCCGGGGAAATGCAAGGACGTCTGCGGTGACATTCGCCGGTTATTTACGCACATGCCGCGAAGTCTGTGCGAGCCAAGGAGGACACCTGGACTTCGCTGCCCACACATATGTGCATTATAAACTTATAAACTATAAACTAAAGGTTCATTTCCCTTGTCCTTCCCTTCAAATATATCTGCTAAGAACACTGCCTTTCTTTCTACCGCAATTTCCGGCGTGCAGTCCGCACCCTATGTATAGTACGCACTGCTCCATTTTGGCTGAAAAAAATCATTATTTTTACTAAATTGTCTGCACCTTGTACAATCATAGCACCCGGCACAGAGACACGCGCCTGGCATTTCATGCTATTTTCGGTTATATTGAATTAAAATCTACAGTCCGCAAAGCCCAAAATTTTATCTTTTAAACAAGTATAGACCGCAGGCTGAGGACCGGAATTCACGGTCATTGAATTCATTCCTCTTCGGTGGCTTTCCTTCTTGCTCCTATTGCCTTCTTTTTTTTTTCACGTTCGCTCCGCAGTGTGTAGGTCTTTCTTTTTTTCTTTTTTATAAACCATTCGTATCATTATTCCACGTTTCTCTCGCTCTCTTGTTTTTTTTTTTTTACTATCGGCCTTCTGTGCGCCTTTCATCGGTGGAGATTGGCTTACCGGCTTAGTCTTTCTGCTTCTCATCATGAGGTACCGGGTTCGATACCTGAGTAATGTTTCATAGTCGCAGGGCGATAGAGATAGATTCGTATGGGATGGATGGCTTCGATGCGTCAAGTCGAAGCTTGCTCGAATGCTTTCACTAAACGTTGTCCTTCAAAGATCGTTGGCGCAGTGCGGCTTAGGCCATAAGTGATCGAGTGAAGCAGTCGACAGACAAGAGGAGGTGCTCGTACAGCTCTGCCTGTGCGTCTATAACAGTAGCTCTTGACTATCGACCCTTACTACGATCTCCGGATCTTTGTTAGTAATACGTATCCGGAGCTTGAATGAAAAGTCAAATAGGAAATCATCGAGCGTTGTCTGCACCACACAGCAATGGGTGAAAGTGATTACGAAGTTTAACCTCATTATAACAAGTTTAAGGGGCCCGGCGATTACTTCGGTATAGCCGCCACTTCGTTATAGCCGGTGTTGACCAAGCTTCCTAAGGAGAATCATCATTCCTTCGTTCTATCCAGTACTTCGTTATAAACCGTTTCGAGGTTCGACTTATATCTAGAGGCCGGCCGGGATTCCAAAGACTGGCAGTGTTTCATTACAACATGAATTGGTGGGCGAGTTGGTCTGACATATCTAGTGAAGCAGCGCAACGGCACAAGGCCAACGGAAGAAGAGGGCAAACAGAGCGCTGATGTTTGTCCGCTGTTCAGCGCTGTGTTTGTCCTCTTCTTCCCTTGGCCTTGTGCCGTTGCGCTGCTTCACTAGAGAAGCTAGAAGTGTTTCATTAGCGTCAGCCCGACAGGCAAAGGCGGTCGGCGCATGACAATCAGTGGAGAAATACACGGCTAGAAGCGTTGCGTCCATAGAGGCTGCATTAGAATTTTGAATTTTTAAGGCGTTGCACGATGATGTGCACTTCCGCAACGCACACGATGAGTTCTAAGTAGCAGGGTCAGGATTTATCGGCTACGTGCGCCACCTAGTTCAACAATAAGACTTCACCGTTTCATGCTGGGCAGCTTGGTGGCTTTTTCGTCGACTGTACAAAGTGGAGTGCGCGTAATGGCGGACTCTAACGATTCCGTGCACCTACTCTAACGTGCACCTACAAGTCATGAGCGAATTTCTTCAGTCAATTCTGCTCCACTTCGCACAAGAATTTATCATACATTAGAGACTTTTAGCATAGCGGACACATATTAGCGTAGACGGATACCAGTTTAACGGACGCCGGCTGCGCAAACACAGTTGTCGACGCCTGGCCCCACCCATGCTACCACGCGTGCGCAGCCGGCGTCCGGTGAACTCGCATTCGTCTTGATGTAGAAGGGTATATAGCGCAAACGAAGACACGGACAAGAGAGACGAAAGGCACACACAAGCGCTTGTGTGTGTGTTTTGTCTCTCTTGTCCGTGTCTTCGTTTGCGCTACGAACCTTTCTACATCAAAATGAACTACCAACTCGCCCAACACGAAGTTTTAATGACTTATTCGTCTACACTGTACTAAAATTCTCTATTAGCAAGAATGATGAATGGGCGAAGCTGGACCTGAATGTGGCATTATCGGAAGAGCGTGAGGACAGCAGAATCACGACAACGCAGGCGCCTGGACCACCAGTTGATTTCTGCCAACTATATCAACCAACAGACCACGACAATTGGTCTAACACCAGCACTGGTGGCACGACGCCACCAGACCAACTTTGGTAGCTGATAGTGTCACCAGCTGATAACGCCTGTACTGCCTGTCTGCAATCATGTCCTGTGCACTGTTCCAATGGACTCTATGTTACTAACTCACTACCTTTTTTATTACGGTCAGAGCATGATTTCCACGACTGAATGCGACGGCAGGATGGCACCCTATACATTTCACTCTCACGTTATAGGCGCTGGCTTTCACTGGCCTTCAATTCTCAGGCAGGGAAAAACATGTCAGCTCTTCTCTCTCTGCACTAAGCTCGCTCGTGCTCTCTGAAGTGTCTAACTTTTTACATCCTCCACTTTCTAAAGTCATCGTCGCCAAACGACTGCCCGAAAAAAACGGGCGCATATTTCATCCTGCGCTACGACGTAGCCCTAGCTACCATGCAGCATGCAGTTGCTCCAAATAGTTGAGATACAGAGACAGTCGCAGACGGGGCGAGCACATGTCTGCTCTGTCCCCGTGTACAGAGCGACCCGAGTGTGTTTTATGGGGCCGCGCGACGCTCTAAAGCTGCGTCCGTCGTGACAAAAAACAATAATAAACGTCGGAAAGCAGTTCCATATGCGCAGCTGTCGGTATATGTCGTTGTACGAGTGTATTTCGTCCCAGATTCATAGCGCACATACGCTGCGCGCTGGCTCCGACCTGGCGCATACGGCTGCGCGCTTATCGATCTCCTGCAAAAGGAAACGATTTGCAACAAGTACTGTCGAACGGAATGCACGCGTTTGCTTTGTCCGTTTTCTCCGAATTTCTGCAATGATATACTGCCTTTAGACGAGTACAAGTGACGCGAGCGAGGCTGTCTGTCTTGTGATTTTGCCAGCTTTTATTGGACGAGCGTAAAGATGGTTTGCGATCATGTAAACGAACAAATGCCTGTTCGTGTAATGGTCAATTTCCATCTGTGCTTCTATTCCTATCGGACAAATATCGGACGCATAGGATCAATCGCGTATATATTACCTCCATTAATATGACTGTTTTCCGCAGTTATCTTTATTCTTTTCGACGCTTTGCTACTGAACTCGACGTTCCATCTCACTGCTATTAGTAACAATCTTAATCACGCGTTGAACTGAAATTCAGAATTCATGTTTGCTGTTCCGTGCAGCATGTCCAAAATTTTTTTTTGCGTTAGCTACAATTACCTTGCACTGTACATTGCTTAGCAATACAGCGCTTTGCGTTCGGTTCCCTATCTTTGCTCTGATACGCATTAATTCACTACATCTTTGTTTGCCTCGCACGGCAATGTTTCGTGATGCATCGGCTCGATCTGGCTAGAACTGCCCCGTACAGCAATGCGTTGCTTTGATGAGTGATTGCGTGGAATTTCCAACACCATCTGCGGAGCTCGGCTGTGACGTCATCGAAGGCTCCACACACCCGCTCCTCCCACACGCAGACCCTCGCCCTCCTTCTCTACCGAAAGAAAGAGAAGGAGCCCGTAGCACGTGCTCCCAACGTGCAACGCAGCTTCACTCGTAGTCTCCAGATCTCAGCAGGGAGCGCCATCGTATCACACTGCTTGGGAACAATGCGCGCCCAAGTCATTGCACGCTGTCACGAGCTTTTCATTCGGCGAATGAGGATGCTCTGACTAGGACTGCCTCCTGCCTCTCTTTCTAGACGTCCTGTCCTTCTTGATGTCCTTCGCTCGGTCTCGCCGAACCTCTACTTCGTGCTCCACAGACAGAAATAAAACGCGGACTAAGGTGGTGAACTACCCGCCGCGGTGGCTCAGTGGTTACGGCGCTCAGCTACTTACCCGAAAGACGCGGGTTCGATACCGGCCGCGGCGGCCGAATTTCGATGAAGGCGAAATTCTAGAGGTCCCTGTGCTGTGCGATGTCAGTGAACGATAAGGAAGCCCAGGTGGCCGAAATTTCCGGAGCCCTTCACTACGGCGTCCCTCATAGCCTGGGTTGCTTCGGTACGTTAAGCCCCAATAAACCAATAAACCAAACATGATAAGGAACCCCAGGTGGTCGAAATTTCCGGAGCCCTTCACTACGGCGCCCCTCATAGCCTGAGTTGCTTCGGTACGTTAAACCCCAATAAACCAAACATGATAAGGAACCCCAAGTGTTCGAATTTCCGGAGCCCTTCACTACGACGTCCCTCATAGCCTGAGTTGCTTCGGGACTTTAAACCCCAATAAACCAATAAACCAAACCCAATAAGGAACCCCAGGTGGTCGAAATTTCCGGAGCCCTTCACTACGGCGTCCCTCATAGCCTGAGTCGCTTCGGGACGTTAAACCCCAATAAACCAATAACCCAAACTACGGTGGTGAACTGAAAACGCGCCTAACGCGTTACCATTCGCGTCGTTATGTGACATCGATGTGTAACAAAATGTGCAGAGCGTCTCTTCGACGTTACGTGAAGCTTTCACATCAGATTCGAGCACCGGAGCACACAACACTACACTGAGCGCCTTCATGGTAGTGCGCAGTATTCGTGTCTCACTTTCAAAACCCAGAATGCATGTGTGTTGCGGTGACTGAATAAATAACGATCGTCGATTTTAAGCGACGAAGGGCAGAGCGAAAGCCGTTAATTACTGTGCCTTCAATCGGTCAACTCTAACTAGACCAACTTCTCATTCTGACTATACCTATAGTTTGCACACTGTGTTCCGTGTTATGTGTTCAAGACGAAAAGCCGCCGAGATTTTTTAGACAACGCGTACACATTAGGAATAAGCGTCAAATGGAATGCGAACAGCGCAACTGAAACACGTAAACTCAAACGAGATATTAATTTGAGGCAGACTGAATGACAGTGCATTTGATTTTAACTTAAAAGACTCGAAGACCGGTCTTCGGAAGTGTTAATGCAACCCACCCGTATTTTCTCTTCAGCAGATGGTATTAATACGATAGCATTAGAAGTATCATCGGGGGAAAAAAGCGCGTCATTGGTCATTAAATTCGCTGATTGGCTGGAAAGAAGTGACGTCACCAGGCCGAACAATGCACACTGGCTGAAGGGATGTGACCTCGCTTCCGGTAAAGGCATCATCAGCTTCTAATTCTATCGCATTGCCAACACATAATGTAATTAGGTGTTTATATGTGAATTGTTTTCAATGTTTCTGTGTTCTCACTCCATTTAGCGCTGATATACATTTTGGAACACATTTAGTGGGAACACTTCACCACGTGGTTCTCCGTTTCACGCAGCGCCATCTGCGAACGCCATGCAAAGACAGCGTGACCATACGCTGTGATAGGACCCAGGCTGCGACAGTGCGCCCGCAGTTGGCACCGCGAGAAACCATTCCCGTGGCTATATCGATACCCAAATTATAAATCTGTCGGGGATCTTAAGTGTTAATTACGCCTAATTAAACATTTTTCCATCTAATCTGAGACAAATCCGGCGTTTTCCCGAACATTCTGTGACAATTTTCACTATGCCGTGACGACTTCCGGTGGATGTGACGTCAAACCGTTCCCGTGGCTATATCGACGTCGGCGTTATTTCGACGCAATTCTGGCATTTTTTACTATAATTAATTAACTGATTACTCTACAGTCATCAAACGTGGCTTCTAGGTTCATTTTTCCCTCCTCTATCTGAAACAACCATTCGTTTCCTCATCTTTTTTCCCGAGTTAACACGCTGCCAAAGATGTGACACCCTCCGCTAACGGACGACAGTATGAGCCATTAAAGGCTTTCGCCTTAATGTGTGACCACGTTCGAACGTTCCCTCTAAACGTGGTGCCCTCTGTACGCCTGCAGCAACACGCTGTGGAGAGAGACCACGTGACACCACCACTCCGAGTTGGCCGCACTCTCTCGAACTTCCTCATGTGACTCTCTTCATCGGGGGAGCGCCGCCCACCGCTCCAAGGTTAAGCGACCCAGCGCTAACGTGGATCGGAGTCTGCCGTTACTATAAACGCGTACCGCACGCTCTCGAGCCGCACGGTTACCGCATCGTCGCCTGGCTTCTTATTCTCGCGGCTGCTAAAGATAGAGGTCCCGCGGCACTGCTCTCGGCGCTCCCTCTCTAATTGTTCCCGAGCTTCGCCGCTCTTGTGTTTCTGTCCGTCCGCTGCTCTAATAAAACGGATGACGTGGTGCCGGCGGCGGCCGCTAGCCAGGTGGGGCAAGACCCCGCCTGCTCGCGAGCTAAAACTGTATACGCACAGCCCAAGCTAGCTGCGGATCCAAGGACGACAGGTATACATGCTATACGGGTGCCACACACATAGCTGTACCCGGTGTTTCAGCGGAGACGACACGATCTGAGGGACGGGGACGACAGGAAAGAACAGACATCACTGCGCAGGGGTTTTGTCTGTTCTTTTCAGCGAGAAGGCCCCGTTCTCTGTCAGAACCGGGCCGCGGTTCGCTTCTCCAGCCCCCGGACAACGTGGATGGGACAGAGAAGGCCTCGCGTCCGGAGACGGCGCCAGGATCTTTAAGCGTAGAAAGTTGGGCTAGTTGGTTGGTAGTACTATTATGATACATTCCAGCGGCTAAAAAGACACGGACGAAGGTAGACGAGACAGGACGAACGCCGGTACAGCATCCCCCTCGCCTGTGGCAGACGGTATATCGGACAGACGGGACGCTGCCTCAACGAACGCTTGCTAGAGCATCGCCGGACAGCCCATTCGTTATCTGGCGGAGGTCACCTAGCCGACCACATTCGCCGTTGCTCACACAAGCCAGCATGTAAGGCGTTTTTAGAAAGGACAAGTGTGATGCGCAGATTTAAGACTCAAAAGAGCCGAGAAATTTTTGAAGCGTTCAGTATTTTCAATGACAAAGAAAACTGCGTCAGCAGCCCTTCTGTGGCGCTAAACAAAAAAGAAATAGATTACCTGAAGGCAAACGGGTGGATTCAGCCAGGTAGGCGATAGATAGCAGGTGCGCCGATGTGGAAAACATGAGTGGCATGGCAAAGGAGCCTTCTGCACTTTTTTGATTATGGGTTAATCTTGTCACGGATTACTTTTCCTTGCGCCCCCTTTTGTATATTATCGCTGTTTGTGAAATAAACCTCAGTTGAAGTCAAAAAAAAAAAAAACCGGCGTTCGTCCTGTCTCGTCTACCTTCGTCCGTGTCTTTTTAGCCGCTGGAATGTATCATAATAGTACTGCCAGGATCTTCTAGAGCGGCAGCCAGTCATATTTTAGGGAGACACGATGCCGCTGCAGCTTTGCGGGTCATAAAGATAAAAAAAAAATAAGACGAATGGCTAATATACAGCGGCGAAAGTTTCACGTACTCGCTGACCGACGAGGGAGACTAATGAGGGCTGTAGGAAGAGCTAGGACTTTTTTATGAGGGCCAACAATTTTTTAGGATGGCCATATCCTCGTCTACCCTTCGCGCCATCGCTTCTGGATCGATGGAAGGATTGAAGATAGGAGCTTCCCCTTTGAATCGGGGTGGTGGCAGTTGCAACCATGCTCTTTCCTTTATGGGTGTTGTCATCATCATCATCATCATCATCATCATCATCATCATCAGCCTGCCTACGCCCACTGCAGGGCAAAGGCCTCTCCCGTGTCTCTCCAATTAACCCTGTCCTTTGCCAGCCGCGGCCACCATATTCCCGCAAATTTCTTAATCTCATCCGCCCACCTAATTTTCTGCCGCCCCCTGCTACGTTTGCCTTCTCATGGGTGTCGTAGATCGGTTTAAACATACACCATTTTCTTTTTGTGCGCCGCAATATGACAGCGCCAACATAACTTAGCGCGCGCGCAGTATAGATACAGCATGCCACTTGGCGGAAGGGGTAGCGGTGAACTAGCGTACGATGAACCATGGATACCGTTAGGGCTACAATCACCGCTTCCGCCGAGGACGCTGCGGAGCAGTTAAGGGTGCGTTAATGGGCAATCAGTAAATCTGCATCTGCTTACTAACCAGCAGGGCGGTAACAGCAGCGGTGATGCGCCGATGGTATGCCAAAATTCTCCAATAGAGAGTTTTAGCTGAACGCTCGGAGTCCTGGAAGTGCAGTCAGAAATGTCGATTCACAAACGCACTCGTATACTATAGTAGCGACGTGCACGTATGGGAGCACTCGAAGTCGTAGCTAGGCAGCGCTGGCAACCGCGTAGCTAAAGCTCTCTGGCCTGCTGCCGAAAACTCCCTCTTCTGATAAACTACATGCCTCGAAACAGCGGCATGTACAGCCTTTGTCAAAAGTAGCCATGCTGCACGTTTTCCTTCTCAGTCGTATATTAAAGCTATCATGCCAGCCCTCAAGCTCTAAATATCTGTATCGTAAGAAGAACCCCTGTTCTCACCTTCAAAGATCTTAAGAGAAGCCGTGAGGGCTCTGTTATAAGAATGAGAAGGAAACCATGGAGCCTGGTTACTCTTGACAAAGACTGTACATTAGTTCAGACAATAGCGATGCGAATGGCCGAGTCACATTAGATTCCCGCGGTGCTGCGAGTGCAACGAGCAAAGCCCGCACTCCCGCGCATATATGTCCGCGCATATATGCCAACATCCGCGAGTGGCATCTCGTTAAACGCATAAAAGTAAACAACGGCCCAGTGTTCTCGGCAAGCCACGAGGTCTGCATAGTCCGGAGTGCACCTAGCTGTCTCTCTTCCAGAAGGGAAAGCCGCACGCAAGTACCGCGCTGACGTTCGTATAATTTAATGGCGCGACGGAAGGACGTCAATAGAGCTTGCTTATTTCTCTTCTCCCACGCCGTAGATGACCTTTCAAGACGCCCCGCGTGCGTTTTTGGAATTCCACGGTCTAAGCCCTAAAGGATTAGACGTGCTGCAGGGGTTAGACCTTTTGGGAACTAACTGCGCTTCCATAACCCAGAGTCACTCAAGTAGAAATCAGTACTCCCTGAGCAATTAACATCAAAAGGAACATGGGTTAGTTGTTTATCTATAGGTGCAGTTTGGACTCATTTTAGCAATTTTTTAGAGAGTGCCCTGACAAACGTTACAAACGAGCTAGTACAATGCACCACGAACAAGCTATAAAGCGTTCATCTTGAGAAAAAACAGCGCTTGCAGACAAAGGACCAGAACAAGCGCAGAGGCTTCTCAGCTCTGGGTACCCGGCCTTACTCCTCTCCTCAGTTGCTCAGGAAATGTTGAAAACGTGGCAAGGAAAGAACTTAACCTCAAGGGAAGGGCAGAGTCGCAATAAAAAGGTAGCTGTAATACCCTACATCCACCAACTGTCCCACAATCTAAAAAGAATTGGAAAAAGGGCAGGGGTAGACGTCATTTTCTCTGCTCCTCACCGGCTTTCTAGACTCTGCAGAAAGGTCAACGGCTCTGGGGAAAAAATTCCAGACTGCACAGTTAAGCATCGGGATCCGTTCGTAGCATGCTCGTCGGGTGTTGTCTATTCGATCCCTTTACCCTGCAGTTGAAGTACATCGGCAAAACAGGCCGATGTATCAACAAGCGGTTATTAGAGCATAAAGCTAATGCTGAGGATAAAAGGTCCGGTAATTTGGCCATCCACTGCCGTGATTGCAGTCCTTGCCGACGCATCTCCCCCACTTTCAAGGAAACAGATATTCTGGCAAAAAACTTAAATCAACTGACCCGAGAAATCATTGAAGCAGCCACTATTAGCAAGCTAAAAGATGAGTGTGTTAGCACACCATCAGTTGCGCTGTTAGACAAAGAGTGTTCATTCCTCTCTGCTTCGATTTGATTCAGTGCATTCTTTTGGTTTCATTCCGTGATGTTTTGTTGGCGCCCACTTTTTGCGATGTTTTCCATCTTAAACTTTTCTGTAAAAACTTCTCTGTTATTTCACCTTAGGTTTTATCGCCCACACGTTTTTTACGATTCATTGCTTGTTTTTAGAGATCTGTTGTCTGTTCAATTTCATGTTTTAGTGACCACCTTTCCTGCTTGTTTTTATTCTCATCGGCTTCTCAGGTTTTTGCTTGTATCTGTTTTAACGCTTTTAATTCCGTCATCTTTTAGCTGTGCCGCTTTTTTACATCTTCCGCAGGCTTTTCCTGCACTTTTTATGCTTGTCTGTTCATCTTTGTCACCTTTCATCGTCATTCGTTTAGTCGTGTTGGTTGTTGGCTTCTTCGGGATCTTTTTAGAACTTTTTGGAATTGTTTCTTTACGCTCCCTGCCTTTGTTTCCCCCGTTGTTTCTATCTCTTTTTTCTTTTTTCTTCTCTCGCTTGTTTTGGCTGCGTTGTTGGTTATCAGTGACGATAAGAATAGTTGGTCTATGTATTGGCTCTTTCCATGCTCCCACTTTGCTGATTTGTGCGCGTGCGCATCAATCCCTCTAGTTTGTATAAAAGGCGCGGATCGGCCCCCTTCCGAAATAAAAGTTGTTAGTCAGCGCAGTTGTGTGTCCTTCTTGTTCTGGTCCTTTGTCTGCAAGCGCTGTTTTTTCTCAAGATGAATCCCAACCAACTCGCCCAGCAACACACCTTGCTATAAAGCGTTCCAGGGAAGCTGATCACTAATTTTAAAAATAGGCTTCTTGACTTATGAAGACGGCTTCTGAGGCAGACCATTGCCGGCGGACATCGGAAAACGGCTGAATAAAGTTGACTAGTTAGCCGATTAACTAATTTCTGGTAATTAACTTTTTAACTGGTACAATTGCACAGCTGGCTGCAATCAGATCTGTAACCGGTCGTTCGTAATATATCAGTTTTTGGAATTTCACAAAGCGATCACCCTCACTGCTACGGCTCAACTAAATTTGGCTGCATCGTGCTAAAATACATGCGTTTTCGAAAAGCATGCCGGCAAAGCAATCCCTCCAGTGCACGTGACTTGTCGAAATAGCCAAACTTTGTGGAGCCAAAGCGACGACTGTAATTGCCTTTTTCGAAATTCTAAAAACTGATATGGCTATTACTAACGACCCGCTACAAATCTCTAATTGCAACCAGGTCTGTAACTAACAGCTAAACAGTTAATTATTAGAATTTAATTAACCGGCTAATTAGTTTATTTATTCGCCTGTTTTCTGATGCCCGCCGGCATTGGTATTATTCTGCCGCAGAAGCCGTCTTAGTCTCCCTGAAGAGGCGTATAGATTTGTTGCCGCGCATGCGTGTTTAGGAAAAAAAGGTGGTAATATGCTTGCGTTTGAACGAACACAGCAAAGTTCTCCATATAATACTGATCACATGACCCTTGTCTGACAAAGACTGTTCCTCTATAAGGCTTAAAGGTTCTCTCACCACGGGCTGCAAGGGTCGTGCATTTCACCCATGAGCGAAATACCTCGCATTGAAAAGAAAAAAAAAGAAAAGGTGGATTATTTTCGAAGCAGAACAGAAACAAAGAAACCTAAATAATACGTCCGGCGAGTGGCGACCCGTGGGGTAAACACCGACTACATAGCACTAAATTTGGCCTTTGACAGCAGCGCTGTAGCAGCGCATCGTTGCTTTTTTGTTTTTGTTTTTCTGCAGGTGCTTTTGTTTACGAGGCTGCAAGCGATACTCGCCCCGCGTTTCCTTCCTTTCTCTTCTTTCTCACAATTTTTCTTTGGGTTTTGCAATCGCGCAGCAGCTGCAATATCCAACGTTTCATCCCGCGACGGCGCGTTTCATTGGAGGAGAAAACCGAAGGCTGTGCTGTGCGATGTCAGTGCCCGTTAATTGGACTGTAAAACATTTATTGCGTCGAGAGCAGGTTGCAGGAGACACGTACTAGATGGCCGCTAGCCCATGGCTGGCGGCGACCTCATTGGCCCGCTCGATTGCCCGTACTTGAATCTTGGGGTCCGAGCTGACCAGCACGGCCTCCCACCGCTCGGGAGAAGGGAGCTGTATCAACTCCACCGCAAAGACCCCCAGGAAAACTGGTTTTTGAGGAAAGGAAATGACGCAGCAACCGTCTCACATATCTTGTTGGACACCCGAACCGCGCCGTAAGAGAAGGGCTAAAGGTGGGAGTGAAAGAAGAAAGGCAGAAAGAGGTGCCGTAGTGGAGGTCTCCGGAATAATTCCGACCACCTGGGGATCTTTAACGTGCACTGACATTCAACAGCACACGGGCGCCTTTTTACGTTTTGCCTCCATCGAAACGCGGCCGCCGCGGTCGGGTTCGAACACGGGTACTCCGGCTCAAGGATCCCCAGGTGGTCGAAATTATTCCGGAGCCCTCCACTACGGCACCTCTTTCTCTCTTTCACTCCCACCATCCTTCCTTCCCTCACGGCGCGGTAGAGGTGTCCACCGATATGTGAGACCGCCTGCCAGAGTCATGCTCGTCATTCTTTTACAACGCCTACACCGATTTTCTGGATAACGGGCCGCCTTCAACGCTTAGCAAAACGTTGAGTTGGTTTGGTTTGGTTTATGGGGTTTAACGTCCCAAAGCGACTAAGGCTATGAGAGACGCCGTAGTGAAGGGCTCCGGAAATTTCGACCACCTGGGGTTCTTTAACGTGCACTGACATCGCACAGTACACGGGCCTCTAGAATTTCTCCTCCAAAGAAATTCTAGCCGCCGCGGCCGGGATCGAACCCGCGTCTTTTGGGTCAGCAGCCGAGCACCATAACCGCTGAGCCACCGCGGCGGCTAAAACGTTGAGTTGGGCTAGTTGGTATAGATTCCTAATAAAACAGAGCAAAAGGCGATGTTTTATTGTTGTTGCCCACACATGTTTAAACATGTGTGGGCAACAACAACTGCACAACATTTCATCACCAAACAGACAAGTAGAGACGAGATGGACCCGCAGTGCAGTCAATAATGATTAATTACTACAACGAAGCAGAAATGAAGAACCCTAGCTTGTAAAATAAGGAAATATACGCTTGATGCAAATAAGCCTCAGCGAACATATAATCTAGCGCTGAGGACACCACGATAGAGTTTCAAGGTTAAGTTCCCCGTTTCTTCAACACCGACGTGATGTGCGCCATTATAGAATTATACATACGTTGCCTTCAAGAGTGCGTACAATAGCAATAATTTTCACTCTTATGTTAGTGCACAGTAAATGCATATCATTCAAGTTCGTAAAGCTGGGTTCAGCCCCTTTGTTACGCCATTGTTGTTGTCATGGTGACGAAATCTGCGATGTACTTTGATCACTTAAATGTTTTCCTAGTTCAGCGGACTCTCACTTTTTGTTCTGGAGTATAACAAACATTTGTTAGGTTGGGGTAACCAAAAGGAAATAAAAATAATAAGCCCTTGCCTGCACCACGTACAGTAAAGTAAACAGATATTAGTGTGGGCTTAAAAATAAGTAAGAAAAAAGTGCCCTGCCCGCAAGTAAAGTAAACAGAGAGAGCATAATTCAAGATCATTTAGTCGTTTGCTGTCCTTTTTTCACGTGATTTCTGCCGTCCTGATGACGAAAATTCTAACGGCCTTTCACCCAATGCTCTCTTAAAGGTGCACTGAAGAGGATTCTGAGCTCTTCTTTTCACCTCGGGAACTCGGTCTGCAAGTTGCAAGCATTCTTGGAAACTTCGAATTATTGTCCTGTTAGGTTGATTTCCCTATTAAATCGAATTGAACGTCCTGGCTCCGGCTTTTTTTTTTTTTTTTGAACTCTCCTCCGATAGGAGGAGTCAACAAACGCGTGGAGGGCCTTACAGCCAGTCGCGTGGCGGTTGCCGCTTTGCCATCGGCGGAGTGATACGTAAAGCAAAGAGTCCACGCGTATTTTTATTTCCGTGGGTAATTTGCGGCTATTTTGTCGGCTACTCAAATTATTTATTCATGAAAACCTAAAAAACAAAATAAAAGCGACAGAGACTGGCCGAAAGGCACTCCCCGCGCTGGTTCACTCCTCCTACTTTCGGAGGTGAGTTAAAAAAAAAAAAAAAGGCGGGGGCCAGGACGTTTAATTCGATTTAATAAGAAAATCGGTCACACAGAACAAAAATTCGAAGTTTATGAAGCCTTAAACAAAGTTTATGCAACCTTTAAATGCCGCCTCCGTCGAGCGGAAATGTGTAAAAGCCGCAAAGTGCACATTCGGACCTCGGGAGAAAAATGTTATGTCCTTCATAGCATTACTGTCACGAAACTGTTTCCAGCCTCTTGAGACTCGAAACAGAACCCGAGGTGGTGTGTTCGATTTAAATTTCGAATTAGTGGTCAACGGTTGGACTTGGCAACAGGATATAGGAGATGCAGCGTGCCTTGTTTACAAACCTGCAGGTGATCGATCATATATGGACGGTTAACGACTGCAGTTAACGACTGCAGTTACCGAGGTAGGAGTCTTTGTAGAGATAGGCGTTGGGGCTTAAAACAACAGTGCACGCATTTCTTCAGCAGCAAATGGGTGGACGCAAATATTTGACCTCCCGTGTATCAGTGTATTTGCAAATTTGCTTAAAGCGCAAGACGGTGTATGTTCGGCTTATCTAATTTGTCACCGTCGAAACAGAAGCCAACTAGGGAGCGGGGGGCTCCAGTCACGCTGAAATAGTTACGATGCGACGTTTCCTACAAAATTACAAAGATGACGCAGTTGTTGGGGAGTGAATTACACGGTTAATGCCGTCTATGCCGGTTGGTGAAACAATAACATTTATAGCAGCACCAAAGCGTGTGCTGACGATGTAGATCCTTCCTCTCTGAAAGCAGTAATGCGGTTCGTCGGAACGTGTAACGACGCTGAACTCATTTGCCTAAATGACACTTACGTACACGTGCACTGTCAGCCGCTTTCGACAAAGACCGGACGTATTTTTGTCAGTAGCATCGTCCACACCGTCGCTGCTTTAATCATGCGGAAAAAGAATAGATTCATCCGACCCACCTATCTCGTGAGGCACGACGGACAGGAAGAGGGTCATGTCCTCCCTGTAAACCCGCGCCATTGTTTTCATACTCGATCGGCCCGCATGTTTGTGTAGCGTTCGTTCTAACTTCGTCGACAAGGACCTTGCTCTGTAAGGTCCGTATGCTTTGTGCAAGTCTCCGTACTGCCATTGTTGCAAGTGATTGCCCAGGCACGGAAACCGGATAAAGCACGCATTGTTCTTCAGTTTCGACTGCATGTTTTCGTCTGTGCAGTCGGCGAAATGAAGATGCGCTGTGGATTGTGTTTCAACTACGGGTAGTAGTTATAATAGCTTGCACATAGAGCCGATGCATCGGACTACTGCCTGACTGTACAGAAGTTCGCTACTAAGCCCTGCAGAAATTCTGGGAATTGTGTTTCGCATATAAATTAAGTACGCTGAAAGCATGCATGCCTTCGGGCTGCTCCACAGGCAGTGATCTATGTTTCGCGCAAGACGTTATCCATTACTGACTCCCTGAAAAGGTCGGCATGCCATACAAGGTTATGAGCCTGTATTCGTGAGCTAAAACAGGGTCCGTGCTGAGCGCATCATTTTTTTTACCGTTCTTTTTGTTTTTATTTTCTTTTTTATTTCGATCTTCCAGTGCGCGTTGTGATCGGGAACACTCAGTCTTAGGGCAACGACACGTCTGCACTAAGGGATCGTAAAATCATATAATGGTATGGCAGTGCGCTAGGGATTACTCTTTTTTATTTTGATCAGATTCATACAACCCTAACAGATTTCTTAAAAATCGAGTTATACCAAATTTATATCTGTAAATGCACCTTCCAGAGAAAGTAGCTTTCCAGGGCGCAAAGCTGAAGACTTTGCACGAAGACTAGCGGATGTCTTGTACTGTTTCCAGAGGGGTGTCTTCAATTAGCTGATGATATGAAGTCTGTTTTATCACTTCCTGTTCATGACACTTAAAATAATTTCTAAAAGTGCTTATTAGAAACGAGAGGCCAATATACGGATGCTGACCAGACGACTCATTGATATCACAGTACCAAGAGATACATGCGCTAACGGCGTCCTGCTATACGGGTACTGTGCGTTTAAAAAGGTTGCTGGGTTGTTAACCGAAGATTTTCACAGTGTACAAACAAAGGCGCGCAGGTCTTGCACGGGCACGGAAGCGCTCCGCAGGAGATACGTGGTAATGTACGCTGTAAGAAAATTGTAATAATCGAGAAAAGAAAATATCTGATTTTGTTAAACGGTTTTCAGTGCGCTTTTCTATTATCGTAATTTACGAAATAAGTAAAAATAGAGTGTTTATGTCCCACACAAAAAACGAGCGTAAGTTGTCTTTGGTGCAAAAAATTACCCGAAAAAACGGGAATCTTGAAGCCTTTCACTGAATAACCCGATCTGTACCCAAATTTGAGCTAAAAAAATATTCGATAGGGTTTTTAATTACCTCCCGAGTTCCGAAAAATAAAAATAAAGCCCGAAAACGAAGGAGTCTAGGTTTATAGTGTGCCTGTGCATCATGCATTACTGCCGCTACGCAGCCGTCGAAACCGGCTAGGCAATAATCTAAACAAACAAACAAACAAACAAACAAACAAACAAACAAAAGAGCAGATAACCAAAAGGCCTAATAGCACCAGATACAGGCTAACACTAACTATAAGATCATTGGCTACGCAACATTAACTTTTCATTATTTTCCAGTAAAAAAATAGACACATACGCCCAGTATTCTTACGCATTGTGCTGAAATTCTGTTATAACGGAGTTTCGTGTTTTCACGTGTAGCTTTTCTCAAGCCACAGAGTCAGTTATGAACAGGCTGACAGCACAAGACAGTCGACACAGGAAGCTCAACATTCCCCACCACTTGCCACATGGACTCTCATTATATGTATCGACAGTTATGATTCAAGCTAAAGATCCCATCTCTGAGGTATATTTGGCATAAACCGACTGAAACCAGGCTTGCGTGTGCATTGCTTGCTCGGATGCACGCATCACTTCGACTCACAGCGTCCGTTTGGCCTATCGTAGGCTGCAGTTACCCTAGGCTACTCGGCTGAACATTTGATTCACGGCATACATGGCTGTAAGTTGTACATTTCTTTTTCGTTCCCGCTAGCCCGCCCCGCTCAGGCAAGCAACGTGGACAGCGCCCTCTTTGATGACGCTTCCTTACTCTCCTGGCTGACAACCATCCTTAGTTTCGCATCCTACTCTCTCCCGCCTACCGCAGTCAGCAATGGCGTGGTCGCATCGTGGAGGCAAGATAAACGGCTTACCGTTCTCGGAATCATGATTGCTTCCGGTCCTTGTTCGACGAACACTCCCAAGGTACGTGGCGACGGTTATACCTTCCTCGGTGAAGGAAAGAGACGAGCTGGATCAGGGCTGCATAACGTAATCCCGTTCCCCGTCCGGGAGCCTTACAGATGATCGAAAAGCGGGCACGCCACTGAGCGACGAAGGCTGTACAGGAAACGCCTTCCGTACACACACGGACACACAAAGACAAAACTTCGCTGCCGGGTCACACTTGGCCAGTGTCTTCTTCCCAATAGCTTCGTCCGACTCGCCACCACCACTCTCTTTTTGTTTTGTCTTCTTCGGCCTTTCCCCCTCCGTTCCGCGAATATTTCACTCCTCGCGTCGCTCACGTCACAAGGAGTCGTCGCCGCCGTCAGCAGACACGTCACACGGGCTCGACGCGGACAGACACACAACGGCCACACAGGCACGCGCACACACACAGACACACTCGGCTGACGTCACACACGACTACTCGCGAGACACAGAAGAGAGTCCTCGGCTCGAGCCCGCTCCAAGAAGTAGGGAACGCGGGGCCCGAGCTTTTTCGATACGTATATGAACGCTTCGTTCGCTCCTCTCCCCCGAACGCACAATGCTCTGCGGCACTCACACACCAAAGCCGCACAGCTGCGCGCAGCTCGGGCTCTGAAACGGAGCCCCGATGCTGCTGCTTTAGCGCGATGCCACGACCAGGCCGCCGCTGTATACGCTACAGCTGCGCTTCACATTTGCCCACAGCTGTTTCCAGAGGCCTGGCGCCGCCGGAGTGCCGAAGCTTCGTCGCCGTGGTGAGCAGCCGTCCGAACCGGGGAGTCATTGTGAGAGCGCCGGCTGACGAGACCCAGTGTTGATTCACGCCGACGCTGCCTTTGCTGCTGCTGAGACATGACTCGCCCGTCCTGACGGGTCGTCGAACTGTGAGCACTTGCCCGCCTGATGGGTAAAACGTGATATGTTAACGTGTATTGCTCTATAGGTGCAACAATTAACACGGCGGTTAGCCGATTGTGGGGAGATCCTTTTCTTGAAAGGTGCTGTCTTGTCCTGGTGAACCTCCGTTGAAGACTTTGGAGGAATGAAGATTCTTTGTGCGGGAACTCTCAACTGCCAGGCACGGGACGTGTCATTTACGCGTTAAGGAGCTCGAATGAAGAGATCTCTCCAGCTGACAATGTTCGTGCGCAGTTTTCGTGCGTGAGGACGTCTCCGAACGATACTCGTGTCTTGAAGACCTGGGCCGAAGAAGTCTTGGAGAGATCGAGGTCGTCAAGTGAGCTTGATATTGTGTACGCAGTAACCTAATGACCCTCAGAAATAAGAGTCCAAGAAATGAAACTGCTCCGCTTGCCTTGCTGTTTACGGGAAAAAGTAAGCCCACACCGCTTGCAGTTCTTTCTAAGTGGTTTTCACCAGCCTTCTAGCAGTCTTTGTTACGAAGCTCCCTGAGGTAGTTTTTGTTCGTCTTCGAGCTAAGTAGCCGGCAGTTACAATGAACTCTTGACAAACGGCACTTTAGTTGCAAGTCCACCCCGGAGGCCTAAGTTGTTCACGCCTCAGTGCCAATGCGCAGGATAACAAGTTTTATTCGATACTGTTACGAACGTAGACTACTCCGCTATGCACCGCTACGAAGGGATTCCTCTATGATGCTTCGCTTTAGAAAAGGTCCAGCTGCAGTCCATCTAAAGCAACCCTGTGAACCACTGCGCTGTAGTTGCATACGATAAACAAAGTGCGGTAACGTGGCCGGAACTTACGAAAAATGGCAAGCAGCGATGGATGGCACAGAGATTTCAATGTCATGAAGACGATCCTTGATGGGAAGCTGCACACATCACCACAACACTGAGTTGAAATGAGATCTGGGATAACAACTGGGACAAGCAAACTATGAAGTGACAGTTGCGATGTAGAAGCACAGGGATGGCATCAGAGACAAGCACGCTGACTTCTTGTACACCGGCGTCCGCCTTTTTTTACCTGACACGATCTGAACACCGTCGTCTCTGTTCACCGTACTCTCCAATTCACAGACCTGTCGCGGGCAACACAGAAAAAATCCTGGAAATCAATGCCTGCCTCCAGTTAGGGAATCCACACCGACACCTCTTTCTCTCTTTCCTTTTGCAGTTCGCGGGGACCAATTGCTGGTGTCGCTGTCCACCGAGTAGTCCCAAGTCCCGCGGAGAAAACAGCGTGGACAACACTCAAGAGATCCAGAGAATCAGTGCCCGTTTTCACTTCACTGTGCACTGGTCAAGCCGGGCACGTCACGATCCTCCACCGCCGGGGACCTCCGGCGACGCGTCCCGGTCGTTCCGGAAGGTCCAGGACAGTTCAGGTCCTCGCTCGTCCGCCACCGCTAGCGTCGGTCGTCGCATGGGGGCCGCTGGTGCGGCTCAGCCGCCGCTGATTCCCGTCGGTTCGGGCCTCTCTGGTCTTCGGTCTCGGCGGCGGAGGCGAGGAGGGTGCGAACCGGGGTCCGGACCCGGTCCCACGCGGTCATTATTTTTAGCTGCTGCCCCTCCGCGCTGCTTCTGCTGCTGCTTCGGCAAAGGGGGGGGAGTCGCGCCGCCGCTTCGCTCCGTGTGCTTCTTTCTTCGCGCCGGCGTTAGCAGCGGCAGCCACGCGCGCTCTCAGTCGCTGCCGGCCCAGCTGTGTGGCCAGGAGAAAAGGTGCGCTGCCTTGACGCGACGCCGCGTCGAGGAGGTGGCGCGAGGGGAGAGGGTGCTGCTGCGGCTTCTGTCTTGCTCTTTTTTTCAGGCCGCCAGGGAGCTGAAACGGGCCTCGTCTGTGGGGAAGAGGGACTGCTCCGCGCAGTTCGGTAGCAGCTCTCAGCTGCTGGCAAGTGAGTGAAGACGCCACTTGCGGCTGCCTCTGCTGCGGCCGTCACTTTCGCCTTCGCCGCGGTGCTCCCGCGCCATGGTGCGATATCGTCGCCCCGCCGTAGTCTTCGTGAATTCCAGCTGGCGCGCTCTACGGCTCGCGCGGTTCTCTTAACGGTGCCTGTCGTCGCCTCGTCAGCGTGGCATCTCGGTTGGATTCGACGGAACGGCACGCCCACGCCTATGGCTTGTTGAAGAACTTTGACGCACCGATGCTTCGGCTCGGTCTCCGTGGTGCTTTGCTGTCGAGCACGAGGGTGCTAGTTCGATCCCCTCGATCGAGCCTAAATGCAAGAATGCTCGCGGAGACAGTTCGCTGCATGCTAAAGAGCGGCAGACTGGTTGATTACAACCTGTGTCAAAGAGCACGCTGTCGATTTGGCGTCATGTATGTGTCATACCAGAGCTCTGAAATTCGACGCCATCAAGACGCGGTCAGACACGGCGGTTTTGAGCGCTAGAGCTCGCCTGAACATTTTCTCGCTGAGTGCGTAGAACTACTTCCGCTCGGAAGCAACAAGCGCGTGTGCTGATGTCAGCGTTACCCGCTGGTTAGTGCGTGTGCGTGTTTATGACTGTTAGAGTAAATATGAAATTATAAAGGCAGAAATGCCGCGACCACCGCCTCATCTCCTTACAGGCACCTCCATGACTGAATATTGAATGAATGGAGGTGGAGGGGAAAACGAAAAAGGAATTGAACACACCGAGGAGACAACGCGGCACTTTCTACGCCCCAAATCCGTGCTGCGGCACGAAATGATTTATACCCTTGGTTTAACTTAAAGGAACACAGACACCAAATTTTTAATGGATATTTTCCTCTCTGTAATGATGCGTACAGTAGTAAAGTAGTGCAGTTTACACAGCAAAAAGGAATCAGAAAAGGGCTGCTTTCGAGCTATATGGTGGACCTTGTGATGAAAATGCGCTCGAAGGCATAACAACACGAACGGAAAGGAGATGATGTAACAAGGCTCAATGAATGGAATTGTCGAGAGGTGATAATTTTACGTCCTGCGCCTTCACTCGCCAAAATTCTTTCCACAGCTGTTTTGTCGTGGTGAAAACCTTCTTCACTCTGTCCTTCGTAGGCTAGAAACCTACGTGATACGACGGTCTCAATTGCGGCGAAGGCCTTCAGATTTCCGCGGGCCATCTGTTCATTGTTTTATGTCGTTTTTTTTTTTATATTGGCGGCGCCTTGAACGTTAGCGTGCAGGCGAAACGTCGGCGTCGGAAGTCGAGATGGTGCAAGTGGCGAAAGTGCTTCATAGGACGGAGAGGATGGACAGACCACAATGTGCTTTGATGACCGCCCTATAAAATTGCTTAGTTCTACGCACAAAAGTTAGCGCCAAACACTGCACGTAGAGCTATGCACCGACTAGCCCAGCAACAAGTGTTACTTGAATAAAATTGCTTCCACGCGGTGCAATTTTTCCCAGCCCGTCCTCTCCTCACTCGCAACCACCTTTTCTTTTCATTTTACCACCAACCCACCATGGACAAACTTATCGAGTCTACACGGGGTCGCCGCCGGAAGACGAGGAAGGCGAGGTGACGTCGTGCGGCGTAGCAGCTGGCGAATGCGTTTCACGTGATTTGATATCTACACAACGCAGGAGATGCTTGCGCCGTGCGTTGGAGGAACACTCATGCTTGCCGGTTGCGAAAAAGGAAGTCATCAGAAGAGATTTCGCATAGGCGGAACCAGCTGCTGTCGCAATTTCTTCCTTTTTTTTTCTTTTTACCCATTGGAAGCGCATATCAAGAAAAGAATAGCGGCTTACATTACATTCGCGGAGGAAGTTGCTATCGCACTTGCAGCTGCGGATCCAGCGTCCCGAGTCATTATCACCGACTAAAGGGAAGCTTGCCGCAATTTTGAACAGGGCCAAATTCCAGATCGTGCTTTCCAAATTTTACACAGATGTGAGTACCGGGATTTCCCAACCCGGCGCACCATCATCTGGGCCCCAGCACATGCGGGCATAGAGGGAAATAAGGTAGCGGACACTACCGCCCGCGCGCTTAACCACCGGGCATCGCCCGCTCCTGTATCGAAACGCTCACGGCCGATACCCACCCCCCTGTAAAGGCCTCAATAAGGCAGAGGAGCGTTGGCTACTTCGCCTCTACACCAACACTGTATACTGTGCCCGGCAGTGCTCAAACATTTCAATTCTGCCTTTTCGGGCGAGTGTCCACGCTGTGGGGAAGTGTCTGCGGACACGTATCACATGGTGTGGGCATGCCCTGCCAATCCTGCTTTCCCCCCCCCCCCCCCCCCCTTCCCGAGAGGACTGGGAGGCTGCCCTGCTCGGCTGCTCAACTCTCCAGGACCAACGAGCCCTGGTGACAAGAGCCCGGGCCGCCGCGGAGGCCACAGGGGTCCCGGACTAGGGATCCCTCCTAGTGATTGTGAGGGCCGGGCCCTTCAGGCACGGTCCAAGCAATACCTCTGTATATAGTATAAATAAATGTTTTACACCACCACCACCACTACTCATTATAGTGTGCCATGAATTCAGTGGTAGTTCCGCTCGTTTTATTGTCCCGTCAGCAAAGTTTTCACTGAGTACTTTTTCATAATCATCCACCCAAGCGCAGCAATTCAACGAGGAATATCCAAGGTAGAGTAGTTTACAACAAATCACTACTCAAACTTTGGAGAACCCCCTAAATATGGACCAACAAGAAACATACCAACCAGTCGGTTGATATATCTATATCAACCAACTAGCCCAACTTTCTGCTCTGTCAACAGGAAGGCTTTAATAAGAGCATTAAAAGCCTAATCGGGGAAAAAAATGTGTCGTCGGTTATAAAACTCGCACACGTTGGCTGGAGGGAAGTGACATCAGCATACCAGGTAATTCCCATTGGCGGGAGGAAACACGTTACTTCCGGTAAAGGCATCAACAGCTTCTAATGCTAGCTCAGTGCCAGAACACAGTGTAATTAAGTGTGCCTTTGAATCTTTTGTGGACTGAAGCATGGATGTATTCTGCCAATTTTGGTATTCTGGCAATTAATTTTGTCACTCGTGTCGCTCTCATTGAAATCTGATGAGAGCGATTCCTTCCTTGGAGTGTTCCATTCTTGCTGTTCGTACCTCTGAATGCCAGATCACTCACGCCCATAGCGATCGCGCAGCGCTCGGTTGCTTGGGCCAGCGGCGAGGGGCGAAAAGAATCATAATGGCAGGGCATCGTAAATGAATCGGCATATCATTACAGCCAGCTGCACTGTTCGTCACAAGTGAAGCAAAACTGTGGGGACGCCTAAGTCACCTTAAGGGTGCAATATGATGGCACTGAATCTCATATTTGTCGCAGCTTCTGTTGCAACTTCCAAGCGTGTTTGCATCAGTTTCAATGCAAATGTCGGTCAATCAACCTCCATATTCGGATTGGTAGCCTGCAGTATCAGGCAGCCGCGTATATCACATTTTTTTTCTGATTTATATTTTTTATTCTCTATCTAGGCTGCTTACAACCCGGTGAGCAGGCTGTAATGACGTCACGAGGTCACACGACATATCTCGGCCAATCAATAATTTAATTGCCACCTGCCACGGTGGACTGGTCGCTCACAATCCTGTGCCCACGTGGTCACCTGCCACGATGGGCAGACTGTGATGACGTCACAAGGTCACGTGGCCTCTCTCAACCAATCAGCGATTTTCGTCTCGGACATCGGCGGGGCATTGGTGGTGTGACAACTCAACACTATCGCATCAAAAACGAGTAGCCGGTGAATCCCGCCTCCGCTAGCGCTTCATATTATCATCAGAAAAGAAATATTTAACCGGGCGCTTACCCATGAGGTGAATTCAGCGAAACCTTGGGTGGTAGAAACTGCTGATGCGAGTTGCCACTACACTCATATTAGCCTCGCGGGTATCATTTAGTGAATCCTCTTGCCTGGCGCTCCTAGGTAGCCGAGAGCAGTATCCATTCATGGGTTTTGGGGCCGTAGGTGTCGGTGTAGGGGTGCAGTGCCGCTGAAAGGTTCAGACTGTGTGAGCGGTTGGTGTGATTAATTGGGGCAAAGTTTGACGCTTCGCAGTCCCGCTCCGCTCTCCGCCACCCGTCGACTTTGATTGGCGACCGTGATGTCCCCCTCGCCTTGCCCTCTTTCTCTCTTCCGCACTCTTCTCCTCTGAGATGGGGACTTCCCTCTCTCAGCTCTTCCATCTGCCAACCGAGGCTTCATACGCCAATGCCGGACACTTTTTGAGGTAATGGGCGTTCTAATGCGAACGCATTAAAAGTAAAAAAAAAAAATGACGCTCGATTTGCGCAGCTAGGTGAAATACGGATTAGTTGCGCTATCACTCTGTGGCCACTTCTTGCATTATCTTGGTTTATCATTGCAGTCTGTGGTACGGATAGAGGGCAGGTAGATCGGTTTCTCGCCAACACGTAGTGAACAAGCGAGGGGGACGCCTCAGGGTGCTAGCCAATGTCTCGACACGCGAGCTTGTCTTCGTCTGGGGCGAAATTAAGTCCCAGACGAAGACAGGTCCTTTTGTCGAAACGTCGTCTAGTACCCTGAGGCCGTCCACTTCCTTGTTCGCTTTGTATTGGTTTTGTATTGCTTATCACAGGTATGCTTTGTTATGCAGGATATTTCTATGTGGTTAAAGCGGAAATAATTTAATTCCGAAGGAACTGAATGGAAAGCGGAATTCCAACCCTTCACTCCCGGCGCAAATTTATTCGTTTACATTTTTTATATTTATTATTTAACCACCAACTTGGAAGAAATTCTTCACTGTACCTAATATTACGGAGCACCAGACGAACCCGACTATCTCAACCACTTTCTCTCGCCCTATACTACTTTGCTAACACTAGTTTATTTCAGAACTCATTTTTTCCCTCAGACAATCACTGATTGGAACAGTTTGCCAGCATATTGTGTAGAACCTCTTGACCTTGTAAGTGATCATGTTTAGTTCTGTGTGTTATGTTACCAGTCATTTCCTGCTGCTCGTATTTTGTTTTGTTTGCATTTTGATTTCCAGTTTAACATTGTAGTATTTTGTCTTCGTTTTTCCACCACTGCTCGGGCTTCCCAGCATCTTGTATGCAATAAATAAATAAATAAATAAATAAATAAATAAATAAATAAATAAATAAATAAATAAATAAATAAATAAATAAATAAATAAATGGTGCTCTGCGTCCCTCCACATGCAACGCTTGTGCAGTGGCTTCGACTGCTTTCTCTCCACTGCAGCCGAGAAGACATGTGCGTGGAAAGGTACCGCCGTTTCAGACTCTTTCTTTTATTCGCTCTTCTCTCTTTCTCTGCGAGTGACGTCAACCGATCCAGCTTTTTTCTTCTTTGTTTCCTCACGCAGCTAGGGCTGCGCGCATTCCGCGACGCGCAATTCCTGAACGACGGGGAGTTTGTGCACAGCTGTGCGCGCGCCGTTCTCTTTCCATTGTTTGCGAAATATAAGCTTGCGCGCGAGAATGTGCGCTCACGCAGGACATTTGCTAGCGGCCAACAAAGTGCCGGGGTACACAATTCCCGTTGGTGCAAATCGACCAGCGGTTATCTATGAAATGTGACATGTGTGCACATCCACTCTAAGAAGAAATGAGTAAAAAGATAGTACGATGTCTACTAGTGCACTTCCTCTTATAAAAGGGGATGCACTACAGGACATCTTACTAACCTCTTACTCCCGTATAGGCGTATTTATCTTTAGAGTGCGGTTGCAAAGCCTTGCGTACCGCATGCTTTTAAAGGTGCACTGAAGAGGATTCTGAACTTGTCTTTTTGCCGCGGGAACTCGATCTACACGTTCCTAGCATTCTTAGAAACTGCAACTTATTGCCCTGTATGGCCGATTTCCCTAATTAAATCGAATTAACGTCCGGCTCCCACCCTTTCTTTTTTAATTTCTGCCTCGTACGATGGGCGGAGTCGACCAACGCGTGAAGTTCCTTTCAGCCAGCTCCGTGGAGGCTTTGCTTTCGCTTTATTTTGGTTTTTTAGCTTTCCATGAATAAATAGTTTCATTCGCAGATAATATAGCCGCAAAATAAGCCCGCAGAAATAAAAATACGCGCGGACTATTTGCTACTACGGACTACTACGTATTACTCCGCCGATGGCAGAGCGGCAAGCCGCCACGGGACTGGGTGAAAGGCACTCCACGCGTTGGTCGACTCCGCCCACCGTATGAGGCAGAATTCAAAAAAAAAAAAGGGCGGGAGCCGGACGTTAATTCGATTTAATTAGGGAAATTGGCCACACAGGGCAATAAGTCGCAGTTTCTAAGAATGCTAGGAACGTGTAGATCGAGTTCCCGCGGCAAAAAGACAAGTTCAGATTCCTCTTCAGTGCACCTTTAAAGGCTTGTTACAAATTTCTGTCGCTCTTGTTTCTACTTGCAAAAGAGCGTCAAACCCTCACGCCATTCTGCTAACCAACATTTTCCAATATTTCTCAAACCAAAGCCAAACCATTAACTGCCAAAGATGTAGGCCTGACGCCGGATTGCACAAGCCAACTAGGTGGGATTTCAGCAGACGTGTACCTCTTCGTCAACAAGCGACCGATTGAACTGGAGTTTTGTTGTTGATAGGCACAGTTTTCTTGTCTTGATTACATAGCCCAGAAATTTAACTAATTTAGTTATTTGTCAGTTTTTTTCTAAAGGCGTTTTCTACGTGAGTGCCTGTAACGACGAAATACTGGAAGTAAGTTCGAAAATACTTTTTCCGGAATTTTCAGTGGCGCATCAACCGCGTTGCCGTCAAGCGCTGGGATAGTCTCCCAAGGTTGCTTTTTTTTTCTTGTAGCAAAGCATCGTCTCAAAGCGCTTAAGTTTCATTCGCTGTCTGTACGACCTTTGGCTTACAAATCTGTTAGACTACTCTGCAATTATTTTGGAACTTTTCACAGGAACTAACATTACAGAACTAGAAAAAGTAGAAGGAAAAGCATAGCGTTTTATGTTTACTACATTTACGAGGACTTCGGTTCCAAGTATTTTAAACACGACATAATCTTTCATTCTTGGCACATACGAATCGTTGTACTAGATTGCAGTTATATCAAATAATTAAGGGGCATTATAAGAAGGACATAACAGAAATGCTATTTTTCTCTTCCGGATACGCTGCTCGCAAAGGCATAATAGAAATTGTGGGAATCCTGGCTTTGCGCCGTCGCCTTTGCGCGGCTGTGCCGGCCGCCCGCGTTGTTTCTCCTCTTTCCCTTGCTCCCGCCTCAGGCGGTGGAGAGGCGGCTGGGTGACTAATCACTGTCATTTAGCCACAGCTCCGCCCCGGCTCCCCAAGGGCCTTTACCATTGGCGCCTTTTGGCGGGAATTCGGGACCCCGCTTTGGGCGGCCGCGCGCCGCGCGACCGTCCGAGCGGGGCCCAGAGAGAGAGAGATCCCTCCGAGACAGCGTAAGGTGCGTACGTTACTGTTTTGTCCGTGCCGGCCTTGGCCGTTCGGATCAGTGCTTACTCGAGCTCGCCCGCACGTGTCCTCTGACCTGCGGCGGCTCGAGCCTGTCCAGCGGGGTCCAGCGACCTCTGACAGGCGTACCTTGCGTTGAATGCCCACTCTCTCTCGCAACCGGCCCAACGGTCGACACGAGAGAGAGATCACAGCACTGCCGCGGGGACATTCTCCTGCAGCGGCGTGCTAGCGGTGCGCATTACTCGAGTCGCTTCGTGCGCGCAGCGGAGCCTTGCTCCTCGCGCGCCCCCGGGACGGGGTGACTATTGAGTGTGTGTGTATCAGCTGGAGGACGACGTGAATAAACGTCTCCTTTGTGAACTTGGAGGCCTATTTCTTTGCGGCGAATCGCTCTCCTCCCAGCGGAGGTTGAGTGCGCTGCAACGGTGTCCCAGTGTGTGTGTGGTGACGGCTGATCGGGGCCCTTGGCTCGCGCGAAGCTCGAACCCGCGGTGGGTGGTGGCCTGTGTCCACTTAGAAACCCACAAAATTTAACCCCATTTTACTTATGTAACAGTCCTTTCAACTATCCTTTATTCTCTCGCACAATAGCCGACCGGACTCAGCTAACAACGTAGTCTCTCTAGCAATATTAACATCGTTCTTATCATACAGTGATGTCATTTACTGTATTATTTAGTAATGTTTTGCTTCGTTGAAACATTATGTTTGGGTATTTTCTAATGAGCTTTGTGCAAAGTTTTCTTGTTAAGCTCAACAGGTGTTTTGTGCATTTCGTCCATTTTTAATTGTATTTGCCTGCAAGCAGTGCATTTTCTGTACATGCTATTGTCTTGCTAATTACGTATGTACCAGCCTGACAAAATCCATGCAGGTTTTCAATATTAACATGGTGGAAAAAGTTGGCAGTGGCTTAGCTCTGCTATGCCAGGGTATACGTAGCGCGGGCAATGACGTCACGTGGCTCTGCGCCAGCGACAGCGGCGAGCGCGCGCGGCGAGGCACGCCAGCTGTGCGCAGTGACGTCACTCGCGCATGCGCAGTTTGGTCGATGGAGGGAGCGCGCGAAACGGCGAGACTGTGGGCAATGTAGCTCACGCTACAAAAATGGGGCCCTGCATTTCACCCGTCGTGAAGATCCCAAGAATGCTGGGAAGATGAGGTTTCGCATTTGGCTTGGCTATTGCTGGCCGTGAAACGTGGATTCAGCCATTACAAGGCGACCTCTCCAGGCAAACCTCCAAGAAATGCTGTGAGAGTTTTAATACAATTGCGGCAGCCATCACAGCCACTGGCAGCAGCTCCGGCCTACTGTTTCCCAATTGTGTCGAGGCGCTCATAAAGATCAGCCACAATCTGGTTGATTCTGCATGAATAATTGGGGGCCATGTATGCGAGGGATGAACTTGGATTCTTCCAGAAGAGGCGGGGGTCGGCACACGACCAACGTAGTCAAATCGGAGTAAGTGCGAATGCAGTGAAATAGAAAAGACAAAAAGAAAGACCATATAACAAAAAAAAATCAAGTGCAACTGTATTGCGAACGGGCGCTGTCAACTGAGCAGGGCTGAGAGCAAGGCGCGAGAAAATGAACGAGGCAGAAAGAACAAGTAGAGAAGACGTGTACGTGTAAAACAGCGCTCAAGTACCGTACATTTAAATTACTGAGAAAACAGGAGGCAAAAGGAGTTCTCAGATATGCCTCCTCGGTCGAAGAAGGTATTGTATGGTAATAATATTGCTGCGAAAATAGTGGCCCTTGATCTTACTTGCCCCAACCAGTTAACATTACCATTTCTTTGAGTCAATAAACTATGTTCGCACGTCTGCATGCTTCGCTTTTTGTCCGCTGCCACATCAAGCCTCGAAAGAGGCTGTGGTATTTTCAGTTTCACTTCGCTGTGGAGATGTCGCCATTGCTTTAGCCCTGTCGACTGCCTGCAGTGCATCGCATCGCATTTCGCTGTTGTCGTTTGAGTGA